>NW_022983536.1:540954-836531 GCF_010093885.1 Aplosporella prunicola CBS 121167
GCTTTTATTGCACATAACCGGCGGACCGAGACACAGTGACTGATGCAGCTCCACAATGCGGGATTGGTTTTTTTTTTTTTTTTTTTTTTTTTTTTGCTTTGGAGAAGCCTCCTGAGCAAAGGGATAAGTGGCGATGGGAGTGGAGCATAGCGTGTTGGTTTATTGCTTGAAAACGGCATACGAACAAAGACAAGCAACACTTCGCCGCTCGCATATGCAAAAAAAGATCATCGCATCATCTCTCCGCGTGTATGAAACGGAGCTTAGGATCAATCAAGCAATTGCTTCGCCAAGGATCTCGGGTGAATAGTCACTCGCTCTAGTCGGGTTGGTGTTGTTTGTGGTAAAAACAAGCATCACATGGCAACTTACCGCAGTGCTATGGCGCTTGGAGCCAAGCTGTCCATTCCATGTCTTATTAAAATAACAACTGGAGGTTCCTACGTTGCTTTCGTACATAGCGTTCTGGTTTCGCCGCAGAAGAGTCACCAAGGTTGCTTCGCTCTTTCGCCGGCTTCCAGCTGCCAAAGCATGTCTTTGACCCATGTCGATAAACCCACGTGGGCAATGATTAAACGAGCGATCCAAAGCTCTTAACCTAGGAACAGCCACTTGGCATGCATCGTCCTTCCGCTGCATGCGCGCGGCAAGGATCGAGTCTCCGTGTGATCGCATCTTCAGTCAAGACTCGGGCTGAGCGCAATCAAGCTGAAGCGCAAGTCGCCACCACCAGCCTCCTGTTCCCGCTTCAGGAAGCTTCGGACGCCAAGGTCAAGGGCCTTTTCCGAGAGGACGTCCTCGTCCGCTGTGAGAACACCCCGATCGAGAGGTCCCTTGCGCCTTCCGTCCATTTCCCAGAGATGGTTGTCCTCCGACTTGATGAAGCAAACAAAGTGCAGGTCGACAGAAACATCAGCCTCGGGTGCAGAAGTATCTCCACCGGTAGCTGCTGACTGGTGAGCACTCTCCAGTGCCTGAGATTCATAGAGGAGTTCAGCGCGTTCAACAGGCTTGAGGGGGATGGCGTCAGAGATCAACTTTGAGAGGTTACTGTTAGGCTCTGGAGATGGTCAGTTTCACTTCGCGATGTTTCGTTCCTGCTTGGTGTCAACAAACCGATGTAAGAGCGGGCCGCGCCGTTGGACACGCCATGAAGCAGGCCGATAAGACCACAAGCGTTACCGATCGTCTGCTTGTACCATACGACGGGCTCATCTGGGCCGGAGCCCTGATACTCAGGCTTCGGAGAATCCTCCTGCACCCTGAACTTCTCATAGGTTTCGCTGACTGGGAAGATGAGAAGGAGAGCGAGCGCGGGTCGAGGGACGAACGCAAGGAGTTCCGGCTCGTCGATACTGAAGACGTCATGGAAAGCAAGCTTTTCGGACAAACCGAGCTTGTGCACTAGCAACGACATAACTTCGGGGTTGTTCTCTTGCAGACACGTTAGGTGCTACTGTCTGTACAGTATCCATGGCGACGAGTTGCTTACCCAGCGGAACAAACCTCTTCCTGCCCTTGGGCACGTCTGCATCCGGCGCGTGCATGTCGACGCGCTCTTGCTCTGTCGGGGCCATCTTGGAACGTGGGGCGGAGTTGTAGGTCCCTGGGTTGTTGTTTGGTGCAGGTAGGTTGGCTAGTTGTCGGAGCTTCACGCGTCGCGACGGCAGCTACCCACCTTTAGGGCTTAATGACGTGCGGCCGCAGCGGGGTCCGCAGCACAGGGCAATGGACGGGACCTGAATAAGTCCCGACCAATTTGTATGCGATACATAGAGCTAACTGTAGCCGGAACAAATAATTCGCAGCAGAGTTGATATTCTTCTTGTATAGTCCTTGGTCTTGTTTTATTATAACTGTCCGGTCCACAGTTGATGTCTATTTTAGGTCTGATTATATCCATCACACTATGCATATAGCTAAATATGTATAGTCCTCGTTATTATCTATCTACTGTAGGTCTGAATGTGTCCATAACACTGCGCGACGAAAACGGACATGACCGAATCAACCACACCTCAAGTCTGCAGCACAGGACAAAAATACGGGCATAGCCATCACTTTCATCGTAACGTTTTCCACTGCCATCATAACGTTTCTTTGGCGCAGGCAATGACTGCACTTGACTCCTGTTTGTGGTATCCATGTTCCCCTTATGACCCTGGCATTCCATGCTCCCAAAACCCCCATAAACGCCGAGGATATGCAATGTGTGTACTAGTGAAAGAATGGGCCCATGTGAAAATGGACCCTGTCGCCCAGCAATTCCTGGGCTTTTCCATCCCAGCCCTCAAAATGAAACAATCCTACTTGCAGAACCAGCTCGTTGTCCACCATTTTCGGTCTGATTAGAGCATATCGTCTCGCTCGGATTTGATGCAAGGCTCAGGCTTGATGTGTAGTTCAGCTCGGAATGATGACACAGTCCCGATGTACGGCTCTTAACCGTTATGCGGTTCAGTCTTAACGCGCGGTTCAGCTGTGATGTGCGGCAACTGGAGCAAGCTACTCGCGATCCCTCCGATAGGGTTGGGGTTGGGCTCGGATTTGACCCTAGATACCCCGGCATTGAAGAAGTCGTGAGTTTCCCTGTAAGCAGCGTCTGCAAGTTTGCAGAGTTCAGCAATGAGTAGCGCGAGGATGCTAAAATAATAATCTCTAGTTTCCAGGCCTACTGCTGTTGTTGCTGACAATCTTGATCTTGTCGGCCTGCAACGTCTGCGAGTTGTCCATTTTGAACGTGATGTCCTTGATGATAAAGGTCCAGACGTCGTCGCAAAAGCGGTAGGTGTCAAGGTGTCCCTGGGGACGAGGCTTGTCAGAGGCGTTGCTTTACACTGGATGTGTCATGTAGCGCATACCTTGAAGCTCATGCGAGCCTTCACCTTGTCCGAGATGACGTCGGCCAGGGCCTTGTCGAAGTTCTGCATGATCTTGATGGCCAGCTGAGGCTCCATGCGCCGGGTGCTAATCAGCTCATCGAGCGTGTCCATCAACGTAAGACCGATGCTGCGGCTCGTTAACAATCTATGCCAGGGCTCAGCGAAAGACACGACAAGTACCTGGTCTTGCGGTAGATCTCGTAGTAGTTGAGATCCGACATGGCGATTGGCTGCTCGTCGACTGGCCCGGCGTTGCAGAGGAAGGGGAGACGGGAAGGTGGAAGGTCGGCGTGGTCGGCGCGTGGTCGGCAGGTCGGCGAGCGTCAGGCGCGGTCCGTGCATCGACGTGGACGCGACTGCCTTAGTCAGCGGGCACCGGGGGAGCCTGGAGTTGCAGCAGGCACCCAAGTACAGACAGAGTAAATGCACTGAAAACTACCCCAGTTGCACCATGGAATGCTCGTATCCGCCTAGTTGGCAAAAATCTCTCGGATGTCTTCCGACTTGAAGAAACCATTTACTACCTACATCATGCCGCGATAACGTCCAACCACATCTCATCCGATAATTAGCCCAAACCCCGCCAACGTACAACAATGTCACAGCAACTCAAAGCCGCAATTCTCATCATCTCCGAGACGGCCGCCCAAGACCCGTCAACGGACAAATGCGGGTCCGTGCTCCAAGATGTGTTCCGCGAAGATGGCGGCGATCAATGGGACGTTGAGAGGACCGAGATCGTGCCTGACAGCGTGCTGGAAATCCAGCAATTTGTGCAGCGGTGGACGGATCACGATGATGCAGTCAACTTAATCGTCACGAGCGGTGGCACTGGGTTCGCTGTCAAGGACAACACGCCTGAGGTAAGTTTTGTAGCTGGTGGCGCGCTTCGAGTGTGGTCTTGACGTGAGTGTACAGGCCGTTACGCCGTTGATACACAGACATGCGCCTGGCTTGGTGTAGGTTTTTTCTTTCTTTGAGTCCAACTGTTTGCTACTTGTTCTCATTGCTTTATTCGTCGGATAGGCACGGGATGCTCGCTTCTTCGTTCACGGTCACGCCTTGTAAGTCCCTACCTTTATGCCGATTGCCGATTCCGCGACTAACAATGATCAGTTGCCATGATGGCACGCCCTGTCGCAGGAGTACGTCGGCAGACCCTCATCATTACGCTTCCGGGTTCCCCAAAGGGTGCCAAAGAGAATCTCAAAGCTGTGCTAAAGTTACTTCCTCATGCCTGCGTCCAAGCTGCTGGAGCTAACTCGCGGGAAATCCACGCGGGTGGCATCAAGAAGCTTGAAAAAGAAGCCGGTGTGGAAGGGGGAGCCACCCCGGAAGGTAAGACGTTACGCAACTAAATCTTCCCTAGCATAATACGTACCATGCTAACAAGTTCTCAGGAAACAAAAATGGACACCATCACCATCACCACCACCACGGACATGGGCACGGACATGGCCATGGCCACGGAGGCCATGCTGGACCAAGGGCACACACAGATTCTGAATCGCACCCGCAGTCTAACGATCCCAGCGCCGGGCCGACCCGGCGCTACAGATCATCACCATATCCAATGCTCTCGGTCGACGAGGCTCTGAAGCTGATAGCAGAGCACACTCCCGCCCCAACCGCCGTCGAAGTCCCCGTCAATGAGGACATCATCGGATGCGTCCTTGCGGAGGACGTCAAAGCGCCTGAATCCGTGCCCGCGTTCCGCGCCAGCATCGTCGACGGCTATGCCGTGCGGATCCCCGAGTCCGGCACTTTCGAGAAGGGCGTGTATCCCGTGGCATCGGTCTCGCACGCGCAAGCTGGCACCATCGCCCCACTGGAAGAAGGGCAAATCGCACGCATCACCACCGGCGCGCCGCTGCCGCCTCGCGCCTCAGCCGTGATCATGGTGGAAGACACGGTCCTCAAGAGCAAGACAGACGACGGACAAGAAGAGAAAGACGTCGAGATCCTGACATCGGCGATCCAGCCCGGCGAAAACGTCCGCGAAGTCGGCAGCGACGTGCAAGCCGGCGCCACAATCATGAAGGCGGGCGAGGGCATCACGAGCGTGGGCGGGGAGCTCGGCCTGCTCGCCTCCGTGGGCGTGCGCGGTGCGCACGTCTACAGGAAACCCGTTGTCGGCGTGCTCAGCACCGGCGACGAACTTGTGCCCTCGCACGAGCGGCCCGGCGCACTGCGCTTGGGCGAAGTGCGCGATACGAACCGACCAACCCTGCTGACCACGGCGCGAGGAGCGGGCTTCGAGGCCATAGACTTGGGCATTGCGCCCGACGGTCCGGGTGCGCTAGAAGAAGCGCTACGCGCGGCGCTGCGCCGGGTGGACGTGGTGATCACGTCCGGGGGCGTGTCGATGGGGGAGCTAGACCTGCTGAAGCCGACGGTGGAGCGCGCGCTGGGCGGGACGATACGCTTCGGCCGCGTGGCGATGAAGCCGGGGAAGCCGACGACGTTCGCGACGGTCCCGATCAAGGACAGCGACAGCGGCGCGCGCGCGGACAAGCTCGTCTTCGCGCTGCCCGGCAACCCTGCCAGCGCCGTCGTTACATTTCAGCTGTTTGTGCTGCCGAGCCTGCATGCTGCCGCGGGGGTGAAGCCCGCGGGCTTGCCGCGCGTCCGCGTCGTCCTGGATAAGGACGTCCCGTGCGACGATAAGAGGGCCGAGTACCATCGCGCGCTGGTCGTGGTGCGCCCGGATGGCACGTTGGGCGCCAGTAGTACGGGCGGGCAGCGCAGCAGCCGGATTGGCAGCTTCAAGGGCGCGAATGCGTTGCTGTGCATGCCGGCGAAGAAGGGCGTGGTTGGTAAGGGCGAGACGGTCGAGGCGCTGATGATGGGGCCGCTGGTCAGTGAGTTGGGGAGGGGATTGTAGGGTTTTGCAACAACAGTGACTATAAATCGTTCTCAAGATGCTTCTTCGCACGATATTTCTACCTGAGCCGGTGAAAGCGATTACTAGTAACTAGGAAGAGAAAGACCAAGTGATGCTAGCTAATTATTGTGAACAACTGTGTGAAAAACACTGCTGTCTCCAATGCCATTGCAATCGGTGGGAGTACTGTGATATTACATAGAGTCGACGCGACCTGGTGAAAAACCAATGGTGTCGAAACCGCTTCAAATACAATGTGCTGAATGGAGTCGATGGAAAGTATAAACCTTTTCGCAGTGTGTAACGACATTGGTATCGTCAATTGGACCAAGGGGGGTAGGCCGTCAACATATAGTCCGGAACGTTTACACCTGCATTAGTAGCGAAATAGTGTAGCTCAGCGTAGCGTCCCTTAGCGAAGTCAAAGGACTGTGTCATGCGATGAAGGTCTTCCGCAAGCTGACCCTGATCTCCAGTCTGCTGTTGCAACGCCTCGTGATCGTTCCTAAGGCGGGTGTTTTCGGTCCTTAGCTGGCGACGTTCCAGCTTGAGTCGCGAGCACGTTTCCTTCAGCGTATCGATTCGGTCGGCCTGGTCGGTGGCAAGCTGGCATTTGCGTTCGCAAGCGTCCTCGAGCTGCTTACACCGCTCCTTGTACTCGTCCTTTCTCTTGCGAACTGCGGCGAGCTCTTCCTTGATCGCTCGGAGTTGGGTTCTGTCGCTTTGAGCTGCCGTCTTCTTCCGCTTTGGGGGCGGCTCGTCGACTCCACTGGCTTCGGAATATACGTAATCTCTGTCGGATTCGTCTTCATCGTCGTATTTATGCTGCGGTTCTTCTGGATCGTCGTCGTCGTCGTCGTCGTCGTCGTCGTCGAGGTCAGGTAGAGTGAAGAGACCCGATGAGATTGAATCGCATTGTCGAGCTGAGGCGGGCGGACCAGATACCGATTGCTTCCTAGCCGCCTGCTCCTCACCCTGGACGTATCTCCAAATGTGTGGATCAATGCCGACCTCATGAGCCGAATAACCGCTAAGCGGCGACCGCTTCGTCAAGCGCCCTCGATTGCTAAAGTGATATTTGAAAGCGGTCACTTTGGTGTTTCCTGGCCCGGTTACCATGAAGTGAGGTAGAAGGTGCTGGATTTCCCCCTTCTTCCAGCCTCCGGGACGCTTCTTAAGAGCGTTTTCTTTGTCGGATAGTGAGTACTTGTTCTGGGTATACCGGTGGAGTTCGTCGACGATAACTTAAAGGTCTTGTGGCAGGCGTCGCTTCGGCGCTGTGACGGTGGCATTGTTGACACTTCCGGGTCCTGTCGGTGGAGATGGTGCGGTAGTGTGCTGATCGCCATCGTTTTCACCCGAGTCCGATGAGGAAGAGGAGTCAGAGGAGCTCGACATCATGATGAGTGTCGAAGCGGTTCAAGACCTTAGTGTGAAGAATGGAAGATGATAGGACGGGGTGCTTGATGCGATGGTTGAAGGTTGAAAGTTGGACGTTGAAGTTTGAAAGGTGAAAGGCGAAAGGTGAAGTGTGAAGGTGAAGGGTGAAGGTGAAGGGTGAAGTGTTAAGAGTGAAAGATGACGTACATTAAGCCTAGTTAAATGACAGCGGACTCATCGCTTCAAACAGCAGAGAACGTGTCTTCCCTTAAACCCCAGGATGGACAGTCCACAGACATTGCATGTCGACAGGCCCAAGATTGACAGCGACAACAGCACCGCGGAAAACGATTATGCGCAACCAGGCAGGCGCCAAATTACGCAGATACAAACAGGCCTGACACGGCGCACACAGCCTGCTACAGCAGAGAGGTCGATAGCTAAAGAACCGCCAACATGCGCGCCCCCTCTGTCCCTTAACCACTCTCTACAATCCCCGTACAAATGCAGCATTCCAGCATCTATTCTACTTCCTTCTCCTTCTGCTCTCCCTGCTCCGCCTTCTCTTCCACAGCAGCTTCAGCCGCAGGCGGCGCGGCCGCCGGCTGCTTCTCCACCGGCTTTTTCGGCTTCGCCGCCTCCTCCGGGAACAACTCCGAGAAGAGGCTGGGCAGGAACCGGTCTAGCTTCTTCCACGTCTCTGTCCACAGCTCTTCCTGCTCTGGCTTCTCGTCTGGCGGCGCTAGGTATCCGCTGCTGGACATGACGAGTAAGATGTTCTTCAGGCTTTCTGGAACGGCTTCCACCTATAATCGTGTGTTAGCGTGCTGAGCGACAGATATAACGGCACCTTCCAGTGCCTTGTGGGTTGGACTTACCAGGTTGTCGCCCTGTCCGCTGTTCATCAGTCTGTCCATGATGCTCAGGATCTTGAGCCAGAGGTCCAGCATGCCATCCCACTCTGAAAGCGCGACAAGGTAGTGCAAGAAGATTTTGCAAAGCAGGGTCGCTGCCTCTACCCTTGTCTCACCCATGCCGCTAGGATCTCTCTGGAACACTTCAGGCTTCAAGAGCTGGTTGATGAGTGGGAACAACACGTCCCCGAAAATTTTCGTCCACTCCTTGTGGTCGGAAGAGGCGAGGTCGCTGGAGAGCAGTGTCCGCTGCAGTGACGTGAAGGCTTGATGCCGGACCTCGCGGCAAGGGTTAAGGCATTGAGTCGTAAGCGAGTGGAAGATAGGTGACCAATAGGCATTCCAAGCTAGCAAGTGTCAGTACTGATATCCTTTAGCTGCGGCAGCCGAGAAACATTACCTTCATTGGTCTCGAGTTGAGACTGCTCGATGAAACCCGGCACACGACTCGTCAACTGGTAAATGATAGCCATAGCCTGCGAACCACGAGTAACCACCTCGTTTGGCTGCGACTTCTTTGGCCTCGGCTTTCCTCTGCGCGTCGCAGCATCGAGCCGTTGCTCTTCCGCGGCACCTGCGCTCCCTGCCGTGGCAAAGTCATTGAGTAAAGCGACTGCCGCCTCATAATTATCCGTAGAGATTCCTGGTGGGGAAGACGTTGCCAATTTCTCCACAATCCCGAAGACCTGAGGAGCTGCCTCAGGGATGACCTGTAACGTACGGAGGAGCGTCCAAAAGTCGGGTGAGTTGACGAGCTCGTTCCGGAGGTTAACGGGGCCGTTGATGCAGTCCGTCAAGCCCTTCAGAAGAGACATGGAGGTTTGTTTGAGCGTATTACGATCAAAGTTGGAGAAATCGTGGAGGACGACCGGAGCGCGGATGAAGTCGTGGTCGTTGCTAGCCTTCAAGAGATTCAAGAGGTAGTAGACTGCACGAGAAAGAATGACAGGATGGGTGTTGCTGGCATCACGGATGACCTCATGCAACTTATCTGCCACATCTTTGCCAATAACCTCAATCGTCTCCGCATCTCTAAGCGCAAGAAGTGTACCCAGCTCCAATACAAAGACGGATGAAGGGTCGTACTGAGGTCCCTTTGAGTTTGGTGGCCTGCCATTCGGTCTCAACGGGCTTGGCGCTGGCAGGTCCGATTTCACGACGATGACGCGCGGTGCTTCGTCCTCGGGGAGTTGCGAAAGGAGCTTTCCCACAAAGGAACGAAGAGCCTCCGCGGGCATATGGCTGTAATTCGCTGTTAGAGATATCTATTGAGATAGTATGCTGACACTAACCTGATGTTTTCAAAGATGCCTGGGAAATCGCAAGTGCTGACGCAGTCCACAGTGCAAAGAGTGTACTCGATCTCCGCATCTGACGGCTCAGGGGGCTCGTCGTTGGCGAAGCTGAAGATGGATGAAGCAAAAGACGAGAACAGACTTATTTCATTCTGTCTCTGCTCTCGGTCGATGACCTGAGCCGGGTTTTGCAATGGAATGGGAGGCAGTTCTAGCGTGTTGGGTATAGACGAGAAGGAAGATGGTATTAAGGAGTTGACAAAGAGGTTGAGTATTACACGGACAAGCTAAGTCAACTGTTAGCGGCATATGTGAAATCCGGGTCTAAAGGTGGCTTACATTGCTCCATCCCTCGCGTATGAACGATTCGTTTCCATTGACAATCCGGAAGAGCAAAACGGTAGCCAGTTGGGCCTTGTCGTCACGACCAAACCTGACGGCCATTTCACTGACCATGATCTTCTCGGACTGTTTATCAGCCTGGACCTCAGTATTCAAGGCCGTGCTCGGTGGCACCTCAGGCGCCAGCGTGCTGATTGAACTCAAACTGTAAATTATGCGGTCCATGCATTCAGTCAACCCATGCTTCGCAGCAATCTGCGCGCACTGATAGAAGCCTGTGACAACGCGCGAGAAGACTGCGTCGTCGGAAGCCGACATGAAGACGAAAGAAAGTGTCGCAACAATTGGCTGCCAAGTGGCTGCAAACATCTCGGCATCGAAGATGTTGGTGTCGCAAATGATTAGGTCCGAAGCAGACTGGACCTTCATCTGCAGCTCTTTCCACGCATGGTCGTAAGCGTGCTTGTTGTCGTGCTCTTCTGGCAGGATGATTTCTCGCGTCTTGATGGAGTCGTAAATGGCCTGCAGATATTCACGCGCGAAATCCTGTCCGCCGTTAACACCACGTAGGTTTCTAGAGAAATCTTCCAGAGACATGCGCTTATCCGCTTTGATGTTCGGATTGTGCTGGTCGGTGTTTAACATAATGATCGCATATGTCAGAACGTAAACGGCATCCTTGTCCACGACCCCCTCTGGAGTGTCGTTGGCGCAGTATTTCTCCGCAAATTGCGTAACGATGCGCTCAATCAGCTGCGACTCTCCAGGCAAGCGGAAAGTGTTCAGCAGCTGTCGCAATGCTTCGTCGACTCTTTGACCTGAGAAATCAAAAGACTCCATGAACGCCGCAAGGATCTCTTGGTTGGCTCCCTTTGAGAGGTACTCACCAAGTACCTTCTTGTCAAGCCTTGTCGTGCCTTTGATGAATTGCGCGATATGTTGAGGATTTTGCGGATCTTCAATGATACCTTGAGAGGCTAGGAAGGCCATGCCTCCCTTAGGACTCTCGTTGAATTTTTTCGCGCCACGAATGATCACCTTCTTCTGGGCTCGTTGCGTTCTCAGCTGATCCACGTTGGGATAACCTTCAGTAACAGGCTCCTCATCCAAGCGATCTGCTATCGTCTGGATATAACCCAACAGAGCATCAAGGCACAGAGGTGGTACATTGGTCGTGCTCCAGGTTGCTGAATCCGGGAAGGCATTGCGAGATAGTAGGCCAATCATGTCCATACACAAATCGCTTCGGTCGTTCTCACAATCGTAGTTGACGAAAAGTTCAACCAGGAAGGAGGGTATCCTGACCAGAGCGCCAACACTTTCCACCATGGCTTCTCTCGCATCAGGTTTCCTGGAGCCGCCCTCAAGCCCGAGCCTCTGTCGATCTCTAACCGGTACAGGGGTTGCCCTGCCGCTAGCTACGCCAGACGGCGAAGGTGGGGGCTTCACAAGACTGGGAGCCTGCGGAACACCCTCGTAGAGTGCCGGGTCAATACCCGCTTCCTGCGGTATGTCAACGCGCGGGAAAAGGCAAGCCACCATGTAGGATAGGAACAGCTCCTGTTGAAGTTTGAGCACGCTTCTGCAGGTAGCCAGCAAAGTGTATGCCACCCTTAGCGACTCGTTCAATACCGCTATGTTCTCAGAGCGCACCAGCTGGAAAAGATGGCGACACAAAGTATCCTTGGCCAGTGAAGCAAGAGAAGGATGGCCGGCAATTGATGGTCCAGCCACCTCAAGTGCAACATCCACTATCCTGAGAGCCATAATTCTCATTGTGTCATTGTGCTGGCGGTCGTCGGGGTCAAGAAGGTCGACTAGAACTCGGAAAAGTTCCCTAATAGAAGGAAGAGAATACGGTTTTATGACCTGTGGTTCCTCGGCCTCGGGTGTCTTGGCCAAGTCAATTTGGCTGCCATTTGCCGTGCCACCAAGAGGACTCCCTTCACTTCCTTCGTGCACCTTCTCCAGGCTTGAAGAAGACCGTTCTGCCTCAGGATGACTGACGGGCACAGCCAGAGCCTCGCTATTCGCAGACGGAGCCATCTTGACAGCATTCATATCATCCTTCGTGTTTTCTTCCAAAGCTCCCGGCGAATCTCCAGCCTCAATCTCCAGATGTTTTAACCTCTCAAAGATGACTTGACACATTGTGACCATAGAAATCTCCGCAGAACGCCGCAACACCTCGGACAATCTGACCTGGCAGCACATGCTCAAACCAGTCTCCATCATCTCGCACACGCTCTCGTCGCTAAGCTCGTCACCAACAGGCCCTGAGATCATGCCCTCCATGAGTTTCAATATCCGGAGCAGCACAATCTCGTCGGCTGCCGTGTCGCTGGCCTCGAAGCGACAATGAGTGATGGCGGATGAAAGCAACTGCATGGCCAGCGGCAGCCGGGGCGAGTCGCGCGCAATGATGTTATAGGACAAGAACTTTGTAATCGCAATAAGCGCAAGGGAAGTGATCGGAGCGGACGTCGAGGAAGATCGGATGACTTGGAGGAAAGGATGGAGTAGGGCGGGCGTGTCGATAGTATGAATGTCTTCCCATATGTCAGCTGGATCTTAATCCCACAATTAGGTTTAGATCATACCTTTGCAACCCTTAAGGTCACTCCGAAGGCGCGCGAAGGCTGCCATAAGGGGATTATCCTGCATGCTCTTCCCCTTCTTCCCCCTCAGCCCCCATCTTCCCGTCAAAGCATCGTCCCCGGCGCCCAGAGTTATGCTAGCCGGACCCTGCTGACCCTTCTCCAATCTTTGGATGGGGAGTGGCTTTGCGGAGCCGCCGCCGAGGATCGCGGAGACTGAGGATTGCGCCCAGCGCGCATGCTTGCGCATGGCCGATGTGACGGTGATGCATTCTGTGACGACAAGCGCAACGGGGTCGATAGAAGCGGATATCGGTCGAGTGCGCGCTAGGGTTTGCGGTATGCTTAGGAGCTCCTGTACAGTGGCCTCCGCGGTCCTGCTTTCGTCGGCCATAGTGAGCGGTAGGGTTGAGCGCTTGTAGTTGTTGGTTTCTCGTCCACGCGGTTCCTGGCTCTTCTCAAGGCGCTTGGATCTT
Organism: Aplosporella prunicola CBS 121167; assembly: GCF_010093885.1. NCBI lineage: Eukaryota > Fungi > Ascomycota > Dothideomycetes > Botryosphaeriales > Aplosporellaceae > Aplosporella > Aplosporella prunicola. The sequence continues at coordinate 553,725 of NW_022983536.1, forward strand.
GTATGCCCAGCTTTCCATGGCCGAATGGTGGAGTGTTGGCGTGCCGGCGGCGCGTGGTTGTGACAGGCGGAGCTCGGCTCGGATTCGAGCTTAACTGCGGCGACCCATACAGTTCGTTTTGGACACCTTGCTTGGCGGCCATCGACACACCGCCCAGCCAACGCGGCAAGTGGAGATGGATGGTGGAATTAATCTTTACCGGTTTGCTTATGTAGCGGTCGGTTGCATTTTCTATTTAGGCTCTGTCCGGTCCATAAGGGTTTGGAATCGACTGTTTTCCGAGCATGTCGTGACTGCAGACCAAAAGCGGACATGACTAGGCTTCGTACCCATGTGAATAGGTTTGCAGGTCCAGTTGGACGTGCTTGTGCCTAGTTATACCGACGGCTGTTGCAGGTTGCCTACTCTTGCACGACGTCTCCATACCGTGCGCTTACACTCCGTAGCAAGAAATCCGAAACCCATACTATTTACAGCCAGTACCCTCTCCCCCAGGAACTCCAGTGAACGCTGTCAGACGCGTACGGTGAATCATCAATTACGCCAATACTCGCTCCCTTGTCGACTTTTCGAATCACCCCATAAAAACTCCGACATACCCCGATATCCCCATATCAGCTTTGATCATGGTTGGGGCCAAAGCGCATGCTTAAAATCGTGAAAAGTAAAATTGAAAGTTTAGCCCATTCAGGCAACTAGAGAAAATCGGCCGATGAGCATCTAGTCTAACGGGTCAACGATCTTAGCTGCGCCGTCGTCATTCTCTTTCGTCCTACAGACGCAATTAGTAAGATGCGCAAATGTATTGGCAAGCGACTTGCGCCTATTACTTACGGAGAAGATTTCTCTTCAGCTCCAGAGTCGGCCTGTTTGGCCTGAGTCTTCTCCGACGGCTCATCCTGGAAATTTGCTTTCTTGCCAGGCTCCTTTTCAGCCTTCTTTGCTTCCTCATCAGCAATATGTTTGGCGTGGGCCTTCTTTGTGTCCTCGATATTTGACCCATGGTTCTTCACCTGGGCTGCTTTCGCATCCTTGGCTTTCTCAGAATCGTCCTTCCCTTGGATATTTTCTACCGCGGCGCCTTCGCTCTTGCCATCGCTTTCTGCCTTAGGTACGGTCTTCTCGTCCTCGTTGGATTCCTTCTTAACCATGTTCCGGATGTCAGATTTATCTTTAGCCCACTGCTCATTGGGGTCTTCAAAGTCTTCCTTGAGTTTCTGGAGACGTTCCTCCTTTCGCCTTTCTTCGGCTTCTTTGAGGAGTCTTTCGTTTTCCATTTCTTCCATGTGACGGATGTCATCAACGCTAGGCTCGTACAGATGCCAAATGGTGTAGTGCGGTAAACCGACTACGGAAAACTTCATGCGCTTTGCCATCTAAATTTGTGTTAGGATATATGTGCTTATTGGGATTTTAAGAGGACATACCTTTCCAAAGCCCTCAGTTTCCGCGTGCTTCTCGAAACTGAATGCAGGGAAGTGAACACCTGAACGGAAGACCTTCGCTTTGGCCAAGATGCTAACACCTCCAACACCATCGATCTCCATTTCCATGTCGGGGTCGCCATATGGATCACGCAAGTAGGCAAGATGCGGGCGCCAAGTGGCATACTCAGCGTAACCTTCCACAATGACCGCATCCTCGTCAAGCGTATCCGCCAGAGCAAGTGCCGTTTCCGACTCTTGCCAAGAGTTGAGATCATACGGCTGCTCTCCTCCAAGCCATTCGGGCAGCGGTCGCCAAACATCTGCAATGTGTCAGATCTCATAAGAAACAACCGCGCAAATTGGCTTACTTGGCACAATAATGTCTTTGTTATGGCGCATGAGGTCTTCGAGGATTGTGAAAGGTGCGGTTTCCACATCCACGTCTCTCCAATACACCCAGCTATGAGTAGGCCGCAAGGCCGCACTCAACAGCCAATTGCGCGCCTGTGCCATAGATTTCCTCCGTCCTGCTTGCGCCGCGAAACCGTGTCTACTCTCGACGTCTTGGTTGACCTTTTGTCCAAAGTCCTTCTCCATGATTGAAATCTCTCCGAATTGTTGGCTAGGGTCCTCATGCGCCTGGAGCCCCTCCAAGAGTTCAGAAAGCACCTCGAGCGTATCATCTTTGGAGTCGCCCACTAAGAACGCCAGATCAATGAAGTTGTGGGGGTAGGTCAGATTCCGGAGATGCGAGAAGAACATTGGTAGATGGGGCGCGGCGTCACGCAGCGGGGCGCAAAGTAGAATCCTCTCCTCTCTCTCCCATCCCCGAGACGTTCCTTGTACATTGTTCAGATCGTAGTAGCGGACAGTCTCGAGTTGGAATTCCGCCGTAGACGAAAAGAGGCCGAGCGTCAGCGCGGGAAGGACGTTGGATCGGAATGAAGATGAGAAGACGGAGAGGGCAAGCAGGACGACCGCTGATATTAAGCCTATTTTCAGGAAAAGCTGTCTACGTCTGCGCAAGCTGGTGTGCGATCGAGGCTGGAACCTGCATGGCGTCAGCGCTGGCACTGGTGAAACTCTCGGGCCATGAGGCCCTGGGGCAAAGCACGTACTTGTGAGGCTCGATGTGGAACACGTCGGGTCCGCCTGTGCTGTAGCCGGCATATCCGTTGGCGAACCCGTGCCGGTGCATCGTCTTGCCATGTGTGGGCAACATCCAGCCGACGGAGGTTCAGAAGCACTACCCGCCGGGCGGCTCAGGAGGTATGAATTGAAGAGCCAGCCACCTCCAAAGTCGCCAAATACAGACCCGCAATTGGCCCCGATGGATCGCGATGTCGGATGATTTGACCGGCGAAAAGAAAGTGCGACGTGGACTTGTCAAGACTCAAGGGAGTCGCGATGTAGGTGAGGATTGACGGCCCAAGGTCTAGGTGGCTCGTTAGCCTTTGCAGGGATTAGACTCTAGCTTTAGCCTTTCCCGCGGCGACTGTAATCTAGCAACAAGTGCACCGTCGATGTCGCAAGCAGTGACAGAGCTCAGATGGATCGCGCAGAGCCAACGTCGTGGTTTTACATTGGCCACCCAATGCCCCTTGATGTGTGACGTTCAGCCACTGTAGCGCAATACGAGCGACTCACGTAACCATGCATCTATATATACATAACGTTCATCACCGCGAACTGAGATCCACCGTATAGCAATACAAGGGACGATACAAGCAGTCCCTACAGAGTGTTCCTTGGCTAGCTCTCAACCCGAGTCCTGGGTATGGGTGAAAAGCTCGTAGGGCATGCACAGACTCTACACACCTTAACTGGGTCTCTTCTTCTACTCCGTACACGTATCACCATCTCGCTTCACGGTGAATCTCGCTTCATGGTGACGGACGTGACCACAAGCGCCTTTCGTGTCAGATGTCAGATGTCAGATTATCTCTAGCTACACGGATTTGACCGCGCATGGCACTGTTTGCATTTTGCCTTGCCAATAAGCTAAAGTCATATCCACTACGTCTTGGAGGCTGTCATGCCGAATTCGTCCTAAATTTAACCGCACCTTTCCCCAAACGCCAGTACCTATGTTCATCATAATAGCTCAGTTGCCCACCGCATGATTTTACAGACGTCATAGGCGCATAATGTCATAGTCGCCGTAAGTAGAGATCTGAGGGACATTAAGTCTCAATGAATCTCGAGCTCATCAGCTCGTCCATGTAGGCGCGCTGCACCCCAGGCTTGTTCTTCTTCTCTCTGAGGATGACAGCCAGAACCTCAATCGGAGGGTGCTTTTTAAACTTGTGCGCACGGTACCAGCGCTTCTCGCGTGCAATGCCGATACAAGGCTAGTTCAAGCGTGAGCTTATGTTAACCCAAGGTGACATCTTATGACTTACTCCGTACTGTCCGCTGGTGTCAAATTCCCGTAACACCTTCTCCTGCAAGGTGAGATCCTCCTGGTGCACCCTAGGAGCTTTTCTCAAGGCCTCCTTCGCCTTCCAGTACTTCTTGATCTGAGCGATGGTCACACGACTAGCCTCTTGTTCTTCTTTGGTCGGCTCCTTCGCAGCTTCCTTCTGGGCTTGTTGAGTGATTGCGAGCTCGGACGTTGTTGGTTCAGAGAGCTCAGGATCCGCTTCAACCTTGAGGTTTGTCTGAGTGACAGGCTCCGAAAGGATAGGGTCTTGCTTCGACTTGTTCCCTTTGCCGGCGGGCGTCGATCTCGGCTTCGTCACTTTGTTGGCGGCTCCATGGAAGGCAAGCGTAGACTGTTGTGATTTACCAGCCTGCGAGCCGGGCGCGGGACGCTTGGGTGGCATTGCGACAACAACGGAAATATATGTGTTTTCGTGGTGTATTGAAGTGAGGATCGTTGATGTAGATGTGATGCCCTAACTGATCGGAGGCCGGGATTCTAGTCAAGGTTGCATGCGGAAGGTGACTTGCAGATGGGGTTGCCTATGACGACGGAGCCACTAAAAGGGCTTGGCACGTCACGACCCAACGACCGTCACCGTCAACGTGAATTGAGATTCACCGTCCAGCGAGACAGGGAAAGATACAAGCAGTCCCTACGGACCACTCTTTGTCTAGCTACAGGCCTAAATTCTGGATAAGAATAATAAGGTCTTGAGCACACACATACTACAAACACCTTAACATTTCTTCTTCTACTCCGGGCAAGCGTCATTATCTCGTTAGGCGGTGAATCTCGCTTAACGGTGACGGACGTTACGCGCTTCGCGAAGTCGCAATCACCCTCGACCCTGACCCTGATTTCAGCCTTATTCATATAGGACTGATCAAAGAATGGCGAGTACAAACCCTGAAGTGGAGGCCTTAATCCCCCAGTTCAAACTGGAGAAGCTTCTCAACCAAGGTACCTCTCGACGAGCCTCATTAATGCAATGGACACAAACTGATCAGTTTGAGCAGATCAAGCCGGTCGTCGGATAATTCTACTGGGAACCATCCAAGATAAGCACTCGATCTTGCTTGCCGAGCGAGCTGCATTTTCCATTGAGAAGGTACAGCTGGAGAGCTTCAGTACTTCTCTGAAGAATGTCAAGAACCTTGGCGCAAATGATATCTACAGCTGGTTCCTCGCATCAACTTCCTCAGAACCTGACAGTTCTCAACCCCCAGACCTGAAGATCAACTTGATTTGGCCGTGCACTGAGAAGCATATCAAGAAGTACTCTCAACAGGGCATTCGCCTTGTAACCGAAACGCCGGAAATTTACAAGAACAACGTCCGGCCCTACATTGAGAAGCAGCGAGGTGAGGGCAGATTAGACTGGATTTTTAATATCATCGAAGGGCGTACGGAGCAAGAAGATGTGTTTTACAGGGAACATGGAGAGGAAGGATTCCTTGTACTACCAGATCTGTAAGTTGGATGCGACACAGTAGTGTTTATAGATGTTACTGACGCATGTTTCCCAAAGCAACTGGGACCGGAAGACTATGACGAGCCTGCACCTTCTAGGGCTCGTTGAGCGCAGAGACATCTGGTCTGTAAGGGACTTGCAGAAGAAACACATCACATGGCTTCAACACATGCGCGAGAAGCTGCTGGAAGCAACTGTGAAACTGTACCCAGAGTTGGAAAAAGACCAATTAAAACTCTACATTCACTGTAGGTCGCAAGGACGCCAAGTCTCCGTTACTGTTGCTGATCATCTTAGATCAACCCACCTATTACCACTTCCACATACACATTGTGCACGTGGCTCTCGAAGCAGGCGCGACCCAAGCCACTGGCAAGGCTCTTGGCCTTGAAAACATCATTGGCCAGCTGGAGACTATAGGAGGAGCGGACGAGGCTGCAGGAATGGCGGAAGTTTCACTGACATACACTGTAGGTGAAGCAAGCGAATTGTGGACCGAGATATTTCAGCCTTTGAGAAAGGGTGCCTAAAGGCTCGTAGGTAATCTTCAATGATTTGGCAAGGCGTGGGATTGCCAAGAGAGCCAAGGTTTGACTTAAATTTGAGCCTCTTTATACGCGATCCTTGCTCGCAGCTTTGTGGTTGGAGGAGTTGGCGCCCTGAAGGAAGGCTGTGTTGGATGCTCATGTGATTTGGAAGCCAGGCTTCTCGGGCGTATGCAGTACGGGATGGGGGGGGGGCGATACGGGGGAGGGGCGGGTTGGTGGGGGTGAGAGAGGGTGTTGGTTGCCCAACTCGGACCCCATCGTGTTTAAGCCACTGCCGAGCCTCAACTGAGTCATGTCGCGTCCAAGCGCACATGCCGGACATTGGCTCGTATGGACCGGGCGGGCAGCAAGGGGCGAGGAGCGCCGAGGACCAATGAAGGGGATGCGACAAACAAGTGCAAGAGCGGCGCGCAATTAGAAAGAGTGGCCAGGATCGTCACGGACATGTGAACCTTATAAGGGACGCAGAGCATAAAGGCGAACAGTGCCGCCGGGGCCCACCGAAGGGCCGGATGCCGGTTGCACACGGCACCATCACGTGTGGGGAGCCGCCTGCGCGCAAGCCGCAGCGGCAGCAGTTCGTGGAACCGGCGGTACGGGAGGTGCACGCCAAAGGCTATCGAATGGTGTGCAGGATTGTGGCTGCGGCGCTGACCGAGGGCGCATATTCGGGCATTGATATAGCCCGCCAGTGCGCGCGCCGAGATCAAGGAGCCGTTTGGGTTTCTTGGGGAGCGTTTCACATTGGCCAGAGACGCTCCTCGCAATTTGCCGAGCGAAGCTGGGTCGTGAAACTAGCCATATTAGTGCCCTCACCAGTGCTCGCCCGCTGCTTCTTCTTCGTATCGCATCATAAACCGCAGGCTGTGGCCGCTTCTTGCCTTCTCCATCTCGTCTCTCCTTCAAGTCCCAATCTCTCGCTTTCGTCGCTCGCTTTTAACCCTGCCGCGCCCTTGAGCATTTGGTCTCAAGCGCCCTCACCACCACTTGCATTTTCCACCATCAGGAGCCCGTTTATAAAATCATAACAAACCCTCTACAAACATGCATACCCGTTACCTGTTGGGCTCGCTCCTCACGGGCGCTGCTCTGGCCGTCAACACAGTCGAGATCAAGAACCAGGACTTTGTCGACAGCAAGACCGGCAAGCGTCATTACATCATTGGTGTTGAGTAGGTCGTCCCTTGAGCGCCACAGACCCTGATTTTTCTCAATTGCGGACTAACGCCCGCTTAGCTACCAGCCCGGTGGACAGTCCGGCTACGACGAGTCCACTGGCAAGGACCCTCTGACCGACGACAAGGCCTGTCTGCGCGATGCCTCCATCATGCAGAACCTCGGCGTATGTTTATTGCTCTCGCAGACCGCGACCCGTGTGCTAACCAGCACTTTAGATCAACACCATCCGTATTTACAACATCGACCCCAACGGTGACCACGACAAGTGCGCGAGTATCTTCAACGCCGCTGGTATCTACATGCTGCTTGATGTCAACTCTCCTTTCTCTGGTGGCAGCATCAACCGTGCTGAGCCGTGGACCTCGTACAACGATGACTACCTGACTCGTATCTTCAAGATGGTCGAGGCGTTCAAAGACTACCCCAACACCCTTGGTTTCTTCGCCGGTAACGAGCTGATCAACGACGTCAAGTCGTCCAAGATCAACCCGCCGTACATGAGGGTAAGTTGGATATACTGCGCTACGGCTTCCATATTGGAAGATTTACCTAACAATATGTATAGGCTGTTCAGCGTGACCTGAAGACCTACATCAAGAACCACGCCGACCGCCAGATCCCCGTCGGCTACTCCGCTGCTCAGGTCCAGGATGTCCTGGAAGACACTTGGCAGTACCTCCAGTGCGCCGTTGATGGCAAGAAGGACGAGGACATGTCCCGCGCCGACTTCTTTGGCCTCAACTCGTACTCTTGGTGCGGTGGTGACGCTACTTTCCAGAGCTCTGGCTACAGCGACCTGGTCGACATGTTCAAGGAGAGCAGCATCCCCGTCTTCTTCTCGGAGTACGGTTGCAACGAGGTCAAGCCCCGTGTCTTCAACGAAGTCCAGGCTCTGTACGGCGACAAGATGACCTCGCTGAGCGGTGGTCTTGTCTACGAGTACAGCTGGGAGGAATCCGAGTACGGTCTCGTCACCATCAACGACAACAACACCATCTCTCTCCGCACCGACTTCGAGAACCTGCAGAAGCAGTTCAACAAGCTTGACCTCTCCCTGATCCAGTCCGCCAACGCCACCGGCACCTCGATCACTCCCCCGGAGTGTGCCACCAAGCTCATTTCCGACAAGAACTTCAACTCTGGTATCGATGAGTTCAAGGGCAGCTGGGACCTCCCCTCGACCCCCTCGAAGGCTGCCAAGCTCCTCAAGGAGGGTGTCCAGAACGCCAACAAGGGCAAGATCGTCAAGGTTTCCGACACGGAGATGCCCTACGCCGTCTACAGCTCCGGCGGCTCCGAGATCAAGGGCCTGAAGCTCAGCGTTCTTGAGGACGGCACGACCAACAGCCCTGGCGGCAACAGCCTCAACAGCGGCGACTCGACCACCAAGACTGGCAACACGGGCAAGACCACGACTTCTGATGGCTCTGCTTCCAGCACCACCAAGCAGGGCGCGGCCGGTAAGATTGGCGTCCAAAGCACTGGCGCGCTCATCTTCGCCGCCATCCTTGCCATCTATCTTTGCTAAGTTAAGTTGAACAGTCGTTACTACAGTTGTTCACACTATCTCGGCCTGTCCATTCAACCCATGATGCACCCCTTGTGGTCTGGTTAGCTGCCACTATGAATTTTCGATACTTGCTGGTTATGTTGGCTGCCTTTGGCGACAACGACAGCCTCTCTTTTGGATGTTACTAGAGGCTTCAGCACTTTTATTTTCTCGGTCTTAAGCGACTTTTCTTCTTTCGCACTGCTTGTCCACTGCAGGCAGCGGGTTAGGCTCCTTAGCATTTTTGTAGATGGGGTGCTCCTAATGGAATAGACATGCTTATCCGTGGTACACACAACATGTTGGGTTTCGTTTGCTTGCCGTGAAGTTTGATGAAGATGTTCGGGCACTAGGCGCCATCCGACCGGGCTTCGGGTATCGGTCGGGAGCGGGCGTGCGCCGTGTCTGACGGGAGGTGGTGAAAGCCTTCCCCGCAATGACGCCATGTACGGGACGGCGCGGCGCGATTCCGCACCACCACGACACAAGGATGGATGCTCAAAACTCAGGTCCACTCAGGTCCGGTGCCCACGCTTTATAAGCTGCAAAGGAAAGTGGGGTCTCTATTGCCCCGCTCACCCGCCCAATGCCTCCGTTCTCACGCATCCTGGCCTCGTCTTCATTCAGACTCACCACACCAGTCCTCAGGCCTACGATCCCATCCCAAAGACTCGCAGCATTACGCTCGCACATCAGCTACCCTGCATCGGCAGCACAGTATCGCGCAATGGCATCCACCAGTATCCCGCAGACGATGAAGGGCGTCATCATCGAGAAGACCGGCGGCACGGATGTCCTGCAGTACCGGACGGACCTGCCGGTGCCGCAGCCCAAGGACGGCGAGGTGCTGGTCAAGAACGACTTCATCGGGATTAACTACATTGACACGTAAAGCCCGCCCAACCACCTGCCCTTCCATACCTACGTACAGTCGAGAGTGGTTGCAGCGTTTGAGCTGGTCAGCATCTACTGGCCGTTACAAAGGCATTCATTGGTATATACGGCGAGGATTCACGTAGCCTTTCGCACACATTAGCCGTGATGGAGAGGGAAACCCTACAAACAAGTCATTATTAAAAGGGGGATCTGATTATAAACGTCATTTCAACGATCGGAAGATGCCACCAGCGCAAACACTGCAACCAGTCTTAGCCACACAAGACCCTTCCCATGGACAGACACGCTGACACACCACAGCTACTTCCGCAGCGGGCTCTACCCCGCGCCCTCGTTCCCATACATCCTAGGCCGCGAAGCCAGCGGCACGATTATCGCGACAGGCGGCGGCAGCAGCAGCAACCTGAAAGAAGGCGAGCGGATCGCGTGGATGGCAACGGGCGCATACGCCGAGTACAGCGCCGTGCCAACGCAGCACGCAGCGCGCATCCCCAGTGGGGTGAGCAGCGAGGTCGCGGCCGCGTCCCTGCTGCAGGGCCTCACAGCACTAACGCTGATCCGCGAAGCGCACCGCGTCGAGGCCGGGGACTGGGTGCTGGTGCACGCGGCTGCGGGCGGCGTGGGGCTCTGGCTTTGCCAGCTGCTGAAGGCTGTGGGGGCGAGGACGGTGGGCACGGCCAGCTCGCCGGAGAAGATGGAGCTGGCGAGGCGGAATGGCGCCGAGGTTTTGGTGGATTATTCCAAGGAGGACGTCATTGCCAAGGTGAAGGAGGTGACGGGGGGGAAGGGCGTTGTGGCTGTTTTTGATGGCGTGGGCAAGAGCACGTTTGATGCTAGTATGGAGTGTTTGGCGCGGAAGGGGAGTATGGTGTCGTTTGGGAATGCGAGCGGAGCGGTGCCACCGGTTACGATCGCGTGAGTGGTTCTTTTCTTTTCCTTCATTTCTTTCAATGGCTAACGCAACCCCCGCAGCCGCCTCTCAGCGAAAAACGCAAAGCTGCTGCGCCCCACGCTCTTCAACTACCTCAGCACGCCCGAGGAGTTCGAGCACTACACACAGGAGCTCTTCCGCTTCATCACGTACGACAAGCTCGACGTGCGCATCCATGACGTCTACCCCCTGCAGGACGTCGCGCGCGCGCACCAGGACCTCGAGGGCAGGCGCACGACCGGGAAGCTGTTGTTGAAGCCGTAGACGGGTCGGGCGTGCCAGACTGACAGTTGCCGATCACGAACGACCCGTTCACCCTCTTTGAGAGGGTGGGTACTTTAATGAGGTCTATATAGGTATATGACTTGCCTGCGTGCTTGTTTTCCTGGCACATTCGTATCCTAGCGCTCTTATATCATACATCTTTAACTTCGTGCCCTCGTATATTCGTATTTCTATACCTTCACAGACTGGCCTCATTCTTCGCGTATCTATACATTTATAAAGATATAGATACTATTATACCTCGCGTCTTTTCAATATCGTAAATATGTCAAGCGATTGCCGGCCATAGTGCTATAGCTCACTACACCTATAGTTCCGGATAAATCGGCTACTCCTTTTAGGCACCCCGACCACCGCGCCATAGGTACCGTCTACGCAATTAAGAAGCACCCGGCAGTCAGGGTTACACACGGACGCTCTGTGCACTACGCTACTTATTCTCTACCGCGCACCTACCCACAGTGCCATCTACATCGCTTCACTCCCACCTTAACTTAAATACGGCAGCAATTTACCTTCCCCACAGCCACTATCTAGCAGAACTTCAAACCCACCAAACTGCCAGTGAAACCATCCACTCCCGCAAAAGCGACATAATCGGCCCCGAATGCAAGCTCTGGATCCATCTAAGAAGTGATCCGCAGAGAGCGTTCTCATCTACTTGTGAGAGCATGTAGGCGTAGGCATGGTTGCGGTATCTTTGATGTCTGAATTCAGGGCAATTTGATGTATTTATGCTCTTGTAAAGGACTGACTGCTCGCTGTGGGATTGTGGGTGATGGTGTCGAATTTGGTGAATGTGGTTTAGTTGTTGGAAGAGTGGCTGGTGGGTATGGCGGGTTTGACTTCGTGTGTAGTTGAGGGGCAGGCAAAAAGTCGAAAAGAGTAGACAAATCATGCTGTCTTGAAGAGATTGGAAGAGCTTTGTCGCGAACAAACGCTTCCGTATCCTCAGCTCTTGTTTTGTTTTCGTACCTACCGTATCTACGCTATCATGATACTTTTCCCATGCCATCGCTATAACATCATCAATCCTCGTCCGAGAGACAAACTTCGTCATCGCCGCCGCCACAAACTCCACCCTTACCCAAGCCAGCAAAAAGACAAAAAGCAAGAAGACAAGACAAATGGTATCTCAACCGGCACAAGGCACAGCCTCCCCCCGTTCCCCCTCCGCTCTACCCCACAAGCCCCGCCACATCCTCCGGCCACGACCCCAACACCATAGCATTGCGAGGAATCTGGCCCGCCAGCGGCGCCAGCAGGCGAACTTGTTGCTTCGCCTCGTCGACATCAGCGACGTAGACGTAGCCGACGACGCTGCTGTCGCGGATCGTCTCGTGGCTGTCGCCGGGCTCGGCGCTCGTGATGGCCAGCAGCCCATTCACCATGAGCAGCGAGGGGCGCGCCTTCTCGTACAGGCGGCCGCCGGCGCCATTGCCGTCTGCGTCGTCGCCATCACCACCGCCGGGGAGGAAGGACGCGTGCGCCGAGGCTGTGGACGCTGTCCTTGTTAGCTAGCTGCCTGCTTGGAGTCGGCGTGCTTCGTGAGCGGGTGCGAGCTTACAGTCTACGGTGCGGAACACGTGCAGCGCGTTGAAGTCGAGCCGGTGCGTGTGTGGTGACAGCGTCGTCGACGCGTCGTGTCCGAAGAAATAGGCCCGGATTTGCGCTTGTCGCAGTCCTTTCATGTACGCCTCGTCGCGGTCGACGCACCCGCCCGACTTGTCCAGCTTGAGGACTGAGACTGCGCTGTCGCCTGTTGCGGTGTTGGCGGGGCGCGAGAAGCGCCGTGAGAGGTCGCTGTAGAGGCGCTCGGAGCCGAGGACGAGGAGGACGTTGACTGTGCGCGCGTGAGTGAGCAGGGAGTTTTGTGGTATGCGGTGGGAGTGGTTTTATATGGATGGGGATGGGATGGGGGACTTTTGAGCGGGTAGCGGTTGCAGGATTGCTCGCCGCTGACCACGATTGAATGCTTGCGCACGCACCTGAAAACTCGGAGATCACATGCTGTATATTCTCATACACGCTTCTCCTATCGATGCTCATGGAGCCCGGCGTATCAATCAGACAGCCCGCGGCGCGCGCGTCCTCATCCTCGCTGAGCCGGCTCGTCACCGCGAGCGCCATACGCGTCACCAGGCCCCTGAACATCCTGGCGTTATCATCCGGACTGCCCAAGCCATAGTGATAAACAAGCGGCATCTTGACCGGGACTGGACTAGGCCCATTGATGGGGCTGCTGCCCCAGCCCTCCTCAACGTCCAGCACCGACGCCACCGCCGCCGCCGTCAGCGCCCCCGGCACGCTCAGCATCCCCTGCCGCGGGTCCAGGTTCACCACCACCGGCTGCCGCCCCATCTTGACTGCGTACGCCGTCAGCGTCTGCAGCAGCGACGTCTTGCCCGCGTTCTCGGGTCCCACGACCAGCACGCGCGGGCCCAGCGCCTCGTCGCTGCTGGCCTTGCCGCCCGGTGCTGCTGCCGCCGCCGCTTCCGCCTTTTGCCGCATCCCCTCTAGCGCAAAGTGTACGTTGGCGTATTCGACCATTGGCGTCTCCTCGGCCACATACTCGCTCTCTGCCTCGCCTTCGACTTGCAGCTTGCAGCCGTGCCACGTGTAGATGGCACCTTTGGTTCCCTTGAAGACATATGGCTCTTTCGCATTGACGGCCAGTTCGGTGCCGAACAGCTCGGCGGTGCCACCTAGGAGCTTGACAAGCAGGGTGCTGTTGAAGCCGACTTCGAAGCGGTACTCAGTGCCGGGTGCGAGCTCGTGGGTGCGCGGGGCAGACGGGGCGGGAATGTCGGCGGGGACAGGGGTGGAGCTGAGCGAAAGGCCCGGCAAGGTGAGGCCGGGGAGAGACATGGTTGCGGGCGATTGGGCGGGGATGTGGTTGAGGTGAGATGCGGTTGATGCGCGCCGCCGCTTGGCAGACGCCGGACGCGCTGGCGCCGACGGGATCGGGCCGGGCTTGGCACGCATAGGGCTGAGGGCCACCAGTAACGTCCATCTGCCGTCACCGCGAACCGAGATCACCGTCTAGCGAGTCAGGGGACCATACAAGCAGTCCCTATGGAATGCTCCTTGTCTAGCTGCATGCCTAGGTCCTGAATATAAGCGAGGGGATCTTAGAATATATGCGCTCGATACCTAGTATCTCTTACCCTCTACCGTTTAGCGAGATAGATAAGAATATAAGTAGTCCCTGCGGACTACTTCTTACCTAGCTATACTTAGCACTCGGGCTGGGAGCTAGGCAAGGAGTACTCTGTAGGGATTGCTCATATCGTCCCCTGTCGCTAGACGGTGGGATCTCGGGTCGCGGTGACGAACGCCCCCAGGGTCCTGACAATCACCCCGGGCTCCCCTCGCATATCTACGCACTAGGCACTGACTCGCTTTATCCATTGCTGACTGCAGCTGTCTCTCCTGCGTTTCCGCCGTCTCGCTATTTTTGTCTACTCGTCGCCAATGCAATCAAATAACAATGTGTATGTGAGAAGTGAAGATGAAACGGAGAAGAATGAAATGAAGAGAAAAGAAACGAAAAAGAGAAAAAGAGAAGAGAAAAAAGCAAGCCAATGGCTTCCAAAACCCTGGCCGTCAATGCACCCGTCCAGTGCCCTTAACGCCGCCTTGCTGCATCCATAATAAATCAATCAACTCCTGCTCCCTTTATGCAAAACGCCTGGCGCTCGCTCAAAGGCTGGCTGGCAAAACAATCAAAAAGAAAACGAAACCGCCGCGTCTGTTGTGGGCGTTTTGTACAAGAAAGCACTTATGTGCAACAAGCGTGCTGAGCGACTTTTAAATGTCCATACTCCACCTCATCCTCGGGTCTGCGCGACCTATCGAACCCGTCTCGTCGGCTGCGGCCGCGAAATCGTCACTTGGGAACCAGGGACTCAAAGACCGAAGCGCCAGTTCCTCCGTCGAGTTGGTCGGTGGCAGCCCTATCCTTGCCTCCACGGTGGGCGACTTGATGAAGCGCGAGTTCAACAGTTCACTAGGCGACACCAAGTCCTGCAACAGGTTGAGTGAACTGTCGCGGATCGTGAGCGGGGCTGGCTTTCCCTTCGACGTGGGCCTTGGAACGGGCTTCAGCAAGACATTCTCCTTGTGGATGGTAGTTGGCTTGTAACTGTCCTGCGTGGCCGATCTCTTTGATCGCGGCCGAGACACAGTTTGGATTGATTCTTCCGAATGAACGGTAGACAGCTGCCGGGAAGGTTTTGGCCGACTCACCTTGGGGATATTCCCAGATATCGTCCTGAGCGGGCTGACCGAATCATGCCTTGGGTCACGGCCTAGGCTGTCGTCCGATGCGTCCGAGTCCGCGGTGGATGTCCGGTCGAGTCGGCTCTGCTTGGGTGACGTAGTCGGAGAGGGTGTAAGTCTACGACTGCCTCGAGATTTCGATTCTCGCTGCCCTGTTGGTGTTTGGAATGAGCTTCCTCTCGAGAGGGGGGGAAGCTCCGGCGTCTCTCCTCGCTTCAGCTTCTCTTCTATCTTCTTCTGGCTGATTTCCTTTCCTAAGTTAATGTCCACGCGGCTACTGGCCTGGCTACCGCTCCTGCTTCGTATCGAAGACCTTTGTTTTCCAGACATGATCTTGGCGCTTGGGGGTGGTTGCAACATCCACTGGTTTGCCTTGACGTCCGTAGAAGGCATGCTAACGACGGGCGGGTGCAGGTCGTTTACTGGTGCCGGGCGAGCAACATAATAGTCACTGAAGGAGTTTGAGGTGTCCGGTCTGCTCAAACCAACAAGCCCAACTGACGAACCACCAGCACTACTCGCAGCCCTCGGCGGCTCATCCCTCGACGCCACGGTTTCTGTTCCCCATAACTCTTCATCCTCCCTCTGATATCTTCGCTTGTTCCAGCTGTCGTCGTTCAATGTGACATCCGAAGCGCCGGGATCCCCAAACTGTATGCCGACAACCCCCTGATCCTCGAGGCTGCTATCGATGCGGCGACTGGTTGATGAGTTGAAGGTGCTGGCCGTGGTGAGGTTCCGTTTCGGTTTCTTTGCTCCCTTGCCTTTGCGTGGCGGTGGGCCCGGTCCAAGCGCAATCTCTTCGTTCCAGTAGGGGTTCGTCGAGGAGGGGTCCGGATGACGGTAAATGTCGGGCTGTTCGAGTTCTCGGGCTCGCTTTTCGGCACGATCGCGATGGCCCTCTCTCTTTCTGCGGCGCTGGTTTGCGGCCTCGTAGCAGGGAGCGCAGGAGAGGTAGAAGAAGATGGCCGACTGGAGGCCGCGGAGGATGGACATGATGGGTCAATGTGAGGGTAGGTATGTCGGGGGCGGAGAGCGTGATCGGGATGGGCGGTATTATGCAGAGAGGATAAGGCCGTGGCGGGTCGAGGGTGCGGCAAGCGTGGTGTGACGGTGGTGATCTAGGAGAGAGTGTCGAAGGCCTTCTCAGCCATGCTTCCGTGCCACAGCAGCCACGATCGCCATGCGCAGGCCAGCTGGAATGGCGAGGAAGGCGCCGGAGTTGGTGCAGTCGCCAGCCGGCGGGTTGGATGTGGTGGGAGCCGGAGTTGTTGGTGGGGGTGACGCAAGAAGCGGAAGCCACGTTCGCTCTCGACTCGCTGCTCGTGCCTTCTGGGCGGAGATGGGCGGAAACCTAAGGAATGGACGGCTTGATTTGCGTTCAAGCCACAGGATATGCAGATGCGAGGCACAGCGTCCGTCGAGGGTTTGTCTCCCCTATTCGCGAAGATGAAGATACGCGTCGGTACTAGGATGTTTCATGTCGGTTGTGAAATAAACAGACACAGCCGCCGTTTGGCGACCATCCTGCCATGTCCTCGCCCTCGCCTCGCATCGCAACGGCCGTTGCGTCTTGTTCGACACGCCATGTCGCAGCAGGGGAAGGCACGACGGGTGAAGGCCTGGGGTGCGTCGCGTTCGCGCGTCGATGGGTTTTGCCTTGCCGGACCCCAGGGTGCACGGGGCTACGCGTTGAGGAAGTGGAGCCCGCCGAACCAGGCCACCCCGGCTCGCGCGGCTTGTCAAGCTTGGCCTGGGGAAAGAGACGATGCGTTGAAGTGGTCGTGGTTGACGAGGCCAAGCCAACGTCGTACGACCTGGGCAGTTAGCATGCAGACGACATTGGCAAACTGCGCCCGTTTGCGTGCATCGAAGCAAACGCCCTCGCCGTTTGCTGTCTTAGGTAGGCAGGCACCAGTAACAAACACTTTCACTGTTGCCGTCGAACAATATCTTCGTCAGCTGTTTCCTTCCCTTTTCATTCCTTCACATCGCGTCTCAGGTCGGGCTTTCCTATTTCGGGCGACAGTCTCCATAGTATCGTCGACCAACTTTAGTTCTTCCCAACTCTACCTCCAACATGGCCGACGCTTCTGCGCCCGACGAGGCGCAAACGCCAGCCGTTGATCTTTCTCAGGTATTGCCTCAGGTTTGGCAGCCTCCGCCTCCGCCCCCAGAGCATCCTAAAGGTGAAGAGATCCGTCGTCAGGTTGAATACTACTTCTCCGATGAGAACCTTCCTAATGACAAGTACCTGCTGGAAAAATGCGGTGGAAGTCAGAACCTCCCGGTCTCCATCAGCCGCATTTGTGGTTTCAGAAAGATGCGCGGCTACAAGCCCATGTCGCAAGTGGTGCAATCTCTCAGAAAGAGCATTTTCCTGGAAGTAGTCGACAACAAGAAGATCAGACGCAAGACACCACTCACACTGCCCACCATACTTGATGAAGTCTCGGACAAGGAATCTGACACGGAGAGGGCTACCGAACCTAAGAACAATGTCGAATCAGATACCAAAGTGAAGAAGAATGTGTTCAAAGTCAAGCAACCACAGCCGCCGCAGCAACTCAAACCGAAGAAGCCACAAGGTTGGGACAAGCCTCATGGCTTCGAGGAATTCTACGCAGATGCGCCCTTGACGCCGGCTGAGGCCAAGGAGGAAGCATCCATGTACGATCCGGGTCTCTCGTTCAGACTGTAAGTGCTGTGGTCGTTAGGCAGGTTTCGTGACACTGACTTCTCACAGGCGCATGGAGATTGTCATTCAGCGTTTCAAGGCGAGGCGTACCATGCATCAACACTACGCTTCCATCTTCAACAAGTTCATGAAGTTCGGAGGTATCGACGTTAGTGAGCGCCAGTTTACTGGTGGCCTTGATGATCCTGCTCTAGAAGGCAGAGATGCCGGTGATATCGCACTGATGATGGCCACGCACACGGTCGATGTGAGCCGTGAGGACGAATCAAAATGGACCGTCGATTTTGAGGGCATTGCCAAAGGATTCCTGTACGCACTTCAAAGTTTGAAAATGGCACTTCATGCTGACTTTTATGCACTCTAGGTCTTCCTTTTGGCCCTCCGCTGTCGCTTATGATGTGGCTAACTTGCGCGTCGCCAGCACGGTTCTTCGTAACTTCTACAGATACCTTCTCCACCACGACGCCTGTCCAGAGTATGAAAAGGACATTAGGTCAGCTATAGCTGTCTGCAATCTTGCAGATGAAGAGTACCCTCGTGTTGTCGAAGCCGCCACGAATCTTCCTGACCAGTTTAACGTAGCTTGTGGTGCCCTTTTTGGCGGTCACTACAACGACAGCTACGCCAAATTTGGCAACTGGGACACTGTCAATAACGGCGATAACGGCTCCTTAGTGGGCAATAGCTCCGTCGAAAAGGCTCGTGTGTACTTCAAGGCGGGCATAGCCATGTTTGGCAATGACGCTCAATTTGACGCTATCGAGCATGACTTTGAGAGAATCACCTCCACAGGCCCAGCCAACAACATGATCTTCGAAATCACTGGCACGGAACATCCTACTGACGAAACACTCGAATTTGTCGCCGCAGAGAATGCCAAAAACACCCAGGGAATTCACCTCAAGCCCCTCGGTAAGCTGTTGTGTAAGCATTGGGAGGTGTCAGACTTCATGATGCCTGACCTCCCTGCATGGCACATCAAGCAGCTCGAAGAAGCGAAGACTGGTAAGACATTCGAGCTCTGGGTTGAGACGGATATACTGCAGCGCTGCTTTGTCGGTATGAAAATGCAGGCAATCGTGCGCCAGCTCAGCATCGATTTGCAGTACTTGGACCAGGTCATTGAGGTCAAACCATCTTTCTACGCCTGCCTCCCTAACGAACAGTTTTGGTACTGGAGACAACCCAAGTTCGTAGGTGATGACGAGGGAGCTGAGGGCGGGACCAACGCGATGGCTGACATGGATGACTTTGGCGAATAAATTTCTGCCAGGCACAAATCAGTGCGGGAGCATGCCACCATCTTGGCGTTATGAGCGGGTTGCCGATGCTATTTATTGCTTCCTTGCTGCCATGACTGTTCAGAGGGTTTCATGGGATCCTCAACATAATCGAACTAGTGGGGCAATTGGCGAAGGCAAGTAGTGATTTGGTTTACAGATAGCTCAAAAATCCAGGATATCCGTCTGAGACGCTGCCATAAGCATATCACGGCATTGGAGGTGCCGAGGCTCCGAGGAAGAGTGGTGGCGTGAACAATAAAGATACTTGGGAAAATTGACGATAGAGCGCACGGAGCGGTGTAAGCGTTGAAGTTGGTTTCCAGTGGAATGATCTGGAATGCTCATAGGAGACCAGTATCACGGGAAAGTAACATGTTGATGCAAACCATGGGCCACTCCCGCCCAACACTACTACCACCGCTGTTCCTCTCTCGAATGCCAATGTTTCCTGGCTTTCTTCGATATCTCTAGTTGGAGCGATATGCGGCGAGACAGTTGACACTGTCGTACAGTTTTGCCGCGGACTGCGCAACCACCATGCAAGTTGGAATCTAGAATGGAGCGGATACGAGGCACGGACGTGTCGGCGTACAGGTGATGTCAGGCGAAGCGCCCACTAAAATTTCAGCGAAAAGCTTGCTTGCGGAACGGGTAAGAAATGCGCCGCGGAGGTGATTTGAAAAGCAACGGCGTTGATAGGCTCGGGTGCGGCCGTAAACGGGGCGGCCACGGACTGGGTCTCAAGCAAAGGGCTGACGGTGGTTTTTGGCGGCATTGCGACTTTGATCGAAGATTAGATGGCGGGGGACCATTGGACGCGATGGTGGAGCGATTGCGGATCTGCAGCAAGAGGGAGCCGGCCGACGACCAACCAGGAGGCGCACAATTCGCTGACGGCGCTAAGCGACCGGCTGGCGGTCGAAGTGACCCTCGTCGCTGTCAGCTACCATTTGACCACCTCAAAGGCTTCCAAGCCCGAACGTACTCTGTACCCGGCCACTCCGCGCAATTCAAAGGCAAAAAAAAAAAAAAAGGCCACGTCTGTCTCTCTCGTGCGCCACTCATTTCGCGAAAAAAGGGAAAAAAGTCCGTGGCCACTGCACTGCTGCGTGCCGGTGACATATCGAATCGGTCAATCAATCTACATATCTGATCATCACCATCACCGCCCCATCTCCGCTCCGCCTTCCCTCCCCCAAAGTGCTCTTCCGACCCGCCTGACTTCATATCTACCTTCGCCCGCCCGGCCTCGACGCATGCCGCTCTAACGCCTTCCACTGCCTCTCCATCATGTCAGCGTCGACTCAGCTGCACCTCCGCAACGATCCTTCCGCCGAGGCCTCCTTAAAAACGACGCCACTGCTCCGCCAGCCCTCGAAAGAAGAGGTCGAATTCGCCCAGAACCTCAGTCTCCTCCAGCATGCCCAGGACCAACCCCAACCCGCCCGGGACTCGCACCACCCGCCGCCCGAAGTAACCGTCGAGAGGCCAAGCAGCGGTGGCAAACCCGCCGACACCTCGGAACACCATTCGCTCGAGGACATCCAGCACTTTCAGGCCAACGCGAACCAGTCCTCCAACACCCCGCAACCTCGAACTCTCTCTCCCTCGCCCGGCGCCACTTCCTCTCCCCGAGCGCAGGTCAGCAACGCGCCCATGAACGGCCAGACGTGCAGGTATGTTCCGACACTGACGTGATATCGCGACACGGCAGGACTAACGACCGTAGCAACTGCGGCACCACGCGCACTCCCTTATGGCGACGCTCACCATCGGGCGAGCCGATATGCAACGCCTGTGGCCTGTACCTGAAGGCGCGCAATCAGTCACGACCGTCAAATTTGAAGAGGAACCTCTCTCAGGCCCCGACCATGTCCGTTCAGCCTGGACAGTGTTCATCCGAGGCCCATGGAAGGAGCCAATCCCCCTCAGGCTACCCGGGAGCAGCACAATCCGCCTATGTCACCGCGGATCAGGTCACATCTGGCACCTGCCCAGGTGGAGGACGCTGCAATGGCACCGGCGGTCAACAGGGCTGTAATGGTTGCCCCGCCTACAACAACCGTGTGTCGAAGACTGCACAATACGCTCTCGCTCACGTGAGCGACGGAAATGCGCAACCTGCAAATCCTTCGTCTCAGGCCGACGGCGGTCACGCAGCCCCTGGATCCCAGCAACACCTGGCAACCCCTGCTGGGGCGAGCGTAGTGCCCGCATGTCAGAACTGTCGGACCACCGTCACGCCGCTGTGGAGACGCGACGAGCTGGGACACACGATCTGCAATGCCTGTGGTTTGTACTACAAGCTTCACGGCGTTCATAGGCCCGTGCAGATGAAGAAGCAAGAGATCAAGCGCAGGAAACGAGTGGTGCCGGCCGCACCTTCAGAGTCTGCAAACCATCTGTTTGCGCAGCATCCACCAGCGCACTATCAGCAGCAGCATCTTCAGCACGCGAGCCAGCAACAGGCGCGCAGCCCCTCACAGTCCTCCGTCTCTCCCTCTGCAACCCAGGAATCGTTTTCAGACAAACCCGAATACTCCCGCTCGGACCAAGAAGTCGCCGCTCGACTTCAAGCCTCCATCAACGAACCCTCACATCACCACCACCATCACGAAGAGCCGTCCCATCGCTATGCGCCGCCGCCAGTTGACTTTACCAGCTATTACGGGCCGCCAGCAACAGCTGTTTCGCGCTCAGCACCGCAAGCTTACCCCACATCGCCCGCCTCGTCGATACCAAGCAAGCGCTCCGCATCCGTTATGGACGAAGACGAGCCGTTGCCAGACGCGCCGCGCTCCACGTCCAACATACCGTCACTACTCAATGCCGACACTAACATCGACCCTAACCTGTCGAGCATCAATGCCGCGCCGTCGAGCAGCGGTGGTGCAGTTAGTTCTGCGAGCGCTGCTGATGCGGCAACGCATACGAGTCAGACGCCTACGCCGGCCATGAGTCCCGAGCAGCGGAGAGCCAAGCGCGCGAAGCTGGAGATTGAGATGCGCGAGCTCAAGCGCAAAGTGCTGGACGTGGAGGAGGAGCTGTTGATGCTGGATCGGGAGGGTGGGGGTGGCAGTGCCAGTGGAGGCGGCGGGGACGAAGTGAGGAAGTGAGATTGGCAAAGAGGAATTGGCGGATGGTTCGAAGATTTCCTCATCTTTCGCTCCTCTCAATTCCTGTCGATCTACTTCTCTCCCTTCCGACTTCGCTACATCGACACGTTTTTCCTTATCTCGTCACACCCTACTCAGTCACACTCTCACAAGCCTATATCCACGCGTCATGCGCCACAGTCAGTCACAGACACAAACACAATCACAATCACGATCACGCCCACGATCACGATCACAAGCCCGCGCAGCAGCAGCGGCACGCGGCACGCGCACACGCAAAACACGTCCACGAGGACTGCTTGTCAGATCTCCTTTCCCTTTGATTCTCTTTCTCAACATCTCCCTCCACTTCTATCATCATCATCACACTCCACAGCTCTGCCTCTCTCTATCTCTCTATCTCTCTTTCTCTTCTCTCCACACATTCCACACACCACAATCCCGACTACCACTCCCTCCCTCTATCTAACTAGCTAGGAGCAGCTGCGCAGCTAGCTCACCAGCAGCGGCGCTGCGGCGGTTCTGGCGTCGGCGTTGGCTTTAGCTTTAGCTTTAGCTCTGGCTCTGCTTTGCTGTTGCTTTTGCTTTTGCTTTTGCTTTTGCTTTTGCGTTGCTTTGCGTTGGGTTGGAGTACATAGCGGCGACACACAAGGCGCCAAGGACCGTTCTGCCTGTCCGGTAGATAGGCAGGCAGGCAGGCAGGCAGGCAGGCAGGTACTAGGGCATGCACGAATCAACAGCGGCGGGACAGGAAAATTTGCTTGTTTGCTTGCTGGAATGCTAGGATGGTTGTTGGTTGTTGGATGGATAAATGGATGGATGGAGTTAGGAAGGAACGAAGAAAAGAAGCCGGTCGCTGCTTGCTTGACTTGCTAAGGTTGCTTGTTGGTGTTGCTTATACCCACTACTACTACTACTACTACTACTACTACTACTACTACTACTACTACTACTACTACTACTACTACTACTACTCTGCTCTACCTACACTGCTCGACTCGACTCTACTCGTCATATAACTACCACGATACATGCATGCATGATCGAGCTGGGTTTAGTTGCAGTTGGTTGGTCAGTCAGTCAGTCAGTCAGCTTGCTACTATGTATGCTACCCATACCATGCCATGCTATGCTACAACTATGCTATAACTATGCTATGCCAGAAGGTCGCGGATAAATGTGCCCACCCCACCTATCTACCTACCTACCTACCACCACAGCTATAAGCATACGACCTACGTCCTACTCCGATATATCCCATCCATCGCTATACCTCTAAAAACCCCTTCACGCCCCTCGAACCATCCCGTGCCCGTCCCTATAAAGCACGACCAACGACCACTCACTCATCCATCTATCTCACGCCCCAACACCAACACCAACGCCGCTTCTCCGCGCAGAAGAAGCAGCAGAAGAAGAAGAAATCGATTCAAGAGAGGTTGCTCCTACCTCGCGACACGACAGCACGCTGCATTACCTGTCCCCACACACAAACCATCAGTCCATCCATTCAGCAGCTCGCTCGCCGTCTATCGCATTCATTATCGCGTATATATCTATCTACCCTACCCTACCCTACCCCCAAGACACGCCCCGTCCTGTCCCACTTTCACTTTACTTTTACTTTTCCGTCCGTGTATAACGCCCGCCAGAGCGCCCATAGGTAGGTGCCTACAAACAACCAACGAACGGAACGCCATCGACCCATCCCGGAGACCCCGCACTTGCGCTTGCTCTGGCTCTTGCTCTTGCTCTCCTGCTACGAGGCTGCGCAGGCACGCAGTTGGCGGGTCCTGCGCGCCCGCCTGCCTCGCTCGGCCCCTTGGCTTATGTGCTTGCTTGCCTGCCTGCCTGCTACTTGCTTTCTTGCTCGCTCTTTCTTCTTGCTTTACTCTGCTTCAACTTCACTGGCTGCGCGGTGCGGCTCCCCCCTCCCGCCCCCGTTTTGAACCCGTGGCGCAGCGGCCGCTCGCGCGCTAAGGTTCTGTCATGGCGCGTTTGCGCACCTGCCTGCTTGCCTGCCTACCTATCTATGTGCCTGCCTGCCTGCCTGCTTGTGCCTCGTCGAGGCTGCTGCTTGGCCATGCGATGCGTCTTAGAACCAGATCTTGATCAGCTCTTCGCTGACGGCGCTGGGGGTGAGGACGCCCGACTCGGTGATGATGCCCGAGATGAGGTTGGGGGGCTGCGCGCGTTTGTTAGTGGGTGTGTTTAGGTAGTTTAGATTAGTAGGTAGGGGGGGAGTGGGGATGTAGTGCGGAGAGATAGACGGGGCAGCACACGTACCGTAAAGTCGACCGCGTCGTCCACTGCGCCAGCAGCCCATTTCTCCTCCCTTGGGTCGCGCTTCGCCGTCTCGGCTTGCGGGTCCGCCGCCGCTTGAGGCCCGGCATTGCTCTCCTCGACGACGCGGTCGTCGCGGCCCACGCGGAACTGGATGACTTTTTGCTCGATCGGCAGATCGTACTGGCCGAGGGGATACAGGCGGACGAACTTGTGGCTCTCAGCGACGACATAGAAGGGCTTGCCCGCGCTCCTGGCCAACAAGCCCAGCTGGTACGTGCCGAGGCGGGAGATGATGCCGCCGTTCTCGACGACGCCCTCGGCGCCCACAATGACCATGTCGACCTTGCCGAGGGCATAGGCGACACCAGCCTCGGGGATCGTAGCCACGGGCACGTTGTGCGCGCGCAACGAGCGCACAATGGCCATGCCCTCGGCGTCGGCGCCGGCGCCGCCCTCCTCGCGCCCGTGGCTCGGCGTCGCGAGCACGTAGATGACCTTGAAGCGGACGCTGCCGCCGCCCTGGGCCGTGGCCTCGGCGGCCGAGCGCAGCAGCGCGCCCACGACGCGCGACCCGCCGTTGGTCAGGATGGTGCTGCCGTCGCGCACGAAGTGGCGCGCGAAGCCCGCGATCTTGGCGCGCGACGCCTTGGCCCGCTCGACGAACAGGCGCCCGTTGGTGAGCAGGTGACGCCGCGTCTGCGCGAAATCGGCACCCGGCCGCACCGACGTCATCAGGTACCGCTGGAAGAGGTCGGTGCCGGCTGACAGCGAAATGGGGTTCGGGATGGCGGCTTTCAGCTGGGCCGTGTAGGTCGAGAGCAGGGCGAGGGTCTCGGTCGTGGTGCTCGTGTCGGCGGCGCTGAGGGCGTGCACCAGGGCCTCGATGGCGGCGACGGGCATGGTCATGTCGGGGTCTTCGCGCAGCAGCGCCTTGTAGGTGCCGACAATGTCGAAGGGGGTGGCGGCGGTCTGCGGAGCGGGCTCCATCGGGTTGAGGGCTGCGGTGGTCGCCATGGCGGTGGGTGAGCAGTTGTGGTGTTGTTTGTTGTTTGGCGGGGCGTGTGGAAAAGAGTCAGCGAAAGGCAGAGCAGGCCCAAGCGCGGCCGAAAATCGTGGAGAAGCGGCAACAACGACCACACACCACACGACAAGATGCCATTCGCCGCCCTCCGCCCGCTGGTGCGCCCAGCCTCGCTGTCCTCCATCCTGCGCGCCACCACCTTCACGCCGCTCACCACCCTCACCCGCGCCTTCTCCGCCTCGGCCCCCGCCAGCGCGACCTACAGCCAAGTGCGGCGCGGGTGCCGCAAGCCGCAGCCCGCGCGCAAGCTGACGTCGCCGCAGCTCAAAGACCGCCCGGAGATGAAGGGCGTGTGTCTGAAAGTCGGCACGACCAAGCCCAAGAAGCCCAACTCGGGCGAGCGCAAGATCGCCCGTGTGCGCCTGTCCAACGGCCGCGCCGTCACCGCCTACATCCCCGGCGAGGGCCACAACGTCCAGCAGCACAGCGTCGTCCTCGTGCGCGGTGGCAGGGCCCAGGATTGTCCCGGTGTGAGGTACAAGCTCGTGCGCGGTCCGCTCGATCTGGTGAGTCCAGTTGCTCCTTTTGTTTTTTGTTGGCTTGACTGCGGACTGGCTGACGTCGTTGTGTAGGGTGGTGTCGGTAACCGCTTGACTGGCCGCTCCAAGTACGGCACCAAGAAGCCCAAGACGACGTAGGGGCGCGGTGGGGGAGCACGATGCCGTCGTCGCTGTATGCATGGGTCGGCGTTTTTGTTATTTCATTGAGCGGCGGGGCCTCCGAGGCAGGCTGGGTGCGTGCCGGTCCGGTACACGAGAGCAAGAGATAGAGAAAGAGAGAGAGAGAGAGGCGGCGGGTAGCGTGTCTGTCGCGCTCGACCATGAAATCAAGGCATTTCACGGTGCTTCTCCGTACGCCTCTTTGCTATGCTCTTGCACCCGGGCGTTTGGTCCTATGACTGTGCTTGAACCACGTACAGTCGGGGCTGGGTTACAACGTGTGAGCTGGCCAGCAACTTTCCGACCGTTAAAAGGTATCCGTTGGTATATCTGTTCAACTACCAACTCCCATCACCGTCTTGCGAGACGATGATTGTACGGAGTGACAAGGTGAAATACAGTTAAGATATGTTTGTATGTGTGTGTGCTCTAAGACCTTCCCGCATATACTCAGGACTTGGGCTTGTAGCTAGATAAGAAGTACTCCGTAGGGACTGCTTGTATCCTTCTCCGTCTCGCTAGACACTCCGCATCCCCACAGCGTGGATATTCCTCAAAGTTGCCGTTTTAGGCTGCAGATTCGTAAAGCCTTCCCTACTCTACTCTGGCACGACTCAGTCAATCGCTTTCACTCCAACTGCGTGTTGTACATGTGTGTAGACGTTTGAGCTTCGGCACTCTTTTGAGTTGCCTCTTTAGGTCGTCGTGGCTTGGTTGGATACCGCAACCTTACTCCCGCTATGCTATGCGCAATCACTTAGTTTTCTCGCCCCGTACAAACTCAGACATTCGACGTTGTGCATGCTTGGAAGTTGGCTTTTTTGGGCCATGGCGTGGCCAGAAGCTACAGCTCACCTCCGCTTCATTCGCGGTACTTGTTGAGCTGAACGCAGTATCTAAGCCATTAGCTAGTCACCAACCTAGGTCTCACTCCCACTTTACACAGCACTCACCCTTATCCCCAGTGCGCAAGAGATAGACGTCCAACCCTGAACACCCCCCGACCTACCGATTCGAGACAAGCTTACCTAAGAGCAGCGGCCAGCAGCAGCGAGCAAGCGCAACAGCACCAACGCACAGTTCCCAGCCTAAGAAGCCAGACGTTCGACGTTGAAGGGCGCCGAGGACCACCCTCCAGTCAGTGCCAGCGACGCGCCAGCGCGCTAAACAGCAGACGTCCGACGTTGGGCGCGGAAAGAGGTTAGGCTGCGTGGGTGCGTGGTAACTAGTGCTAGGCGTTTGGAGTTTGGTTGTTTGTCAAGTTGAGACGGCCGCGAGGGAGGCACGGGGGGACCTGCGGAAAGCAGGGGCCAACAAGCCGGTGGTGCACTGGCGCGCTTTCTTGTCGGTCGTTTTTTTCTTGGGGCTATCACGGCCGTGGATGCAATTGTTCACGGCAAAAGCGAAAATGCTTATGCTCCTGCCCGCCGCCGTCTTCTGTTAACGTTGGAAATGACTGGTCTCGCTAGCAGGAGTGCCGCGTCGTCGTTCTTGTCGCACATGCACGCTTGCTCTCTCCGTGTCTCGGCCTAAACCTGCAAACAAGGCCTTGCCCCAGCGCCACGAAAGGGATGATGCGGCCGAGTAGTGTACGCGCGCGCAGCGGCAACGGCAACAGCAGCAGCAGCAGCAGCAGCAACAACAACAACAGCGTCGTATGATCAATTCCTCCTTCAGGCGTCCGAGGAATTGTAGGCCGCCGAGAGTCCACCTTCGCCTCTCATTCACTTCTTCGCATATATTGGCAGCAAAGCCGGTCGCAGGCCTCGCACGCAGCCCGGCAAGCCACTCGGCGCCGCCGGCCGGCCCCGGATGCCCTATGTGCGATACTGGTCTCTGGGGCCCATTAACAACCCAACAAGCGGGCCTCATCTTCAGCCGAACCGGCAGCGAGCGAGCGGTACCTACGCAGCGGACCGACATCGCGCGGGCTCGCAGCACATTTACAAGCAAACAAGCAAGCAGCTCTCGCCGCGGGCCGTGGCAGTCGCGGGTATAAACGGCGGCCGCGCATCGGCACGGCGCGTGCGTCAGCAGTGACTTGTGCGTGGTGGCGCCTGTGCGCGCACGGCGGCGGGACGGGAGGCCTAGCTCTGCGCCCGTTTTGGGGCTGCGGCACGGCGCACCGTCGGGGCTGCTTTGGCCCGATCTGCCCGTTTTACTGCCGCTTTGGGCCTGCTCCCTTTCATGCCTTTGTGTGGCCAAGCCCCCCTTCTGTATTTTAGGCGCCGCTGCCCGGGGTGTTGACAGGCTGCTGGTCTCGGTCAACTTGAAACGGGGCTGGCCTGGCGCTGTTTGATGGGAGGTGAGGCTCGCTTGCGGTGGTGGTGGGTCGTCAGCTGGTTGTTGTTGTTGTTGTTGTTGTTGTTGTTGATGATGATGTGCGGATTTGGTGGTGATGAGTTCTGTGGTGTTCGTACACTACTACGGAGTAGGTGGTTTGCTTTTCTTCCTCTTCATCCGCTCCTGTTTTCTCTCTGCCATTGAAGTGTGAACGGCCGGATGCGCGCGCATGGTGTTGGAAGGGCGCATGAAGCAGTAGACAAAGGTCAAGGCCTTCTGGGTAAGCGAGAGGACCAATGGGGGCGAGCGGCGCCGATGATGCCCGATGTGGTAGGTGGACGGTGCGGGTGCAATATATAAACTGCAAGACTGGGTTTGGGTGCGGGGAGCAGGTCTCCGTGGGTTTGATCGCCCGGGTAAGTAGAGATGTAATCTCGCAAGCTGCTGCCGAGTAAGCGCATGACTACGTGACTTAAAAACACAGGTAGGGCAGTCGATGTTTATGCGCCTTAAAAGCTGCTGGTATTCCCGTCGTCGTCACCGCTGCTCTTCTCCTTTTCAGGTGTACGCTTCGAAACATTCTTTCTTTTAGCCTTCTTGCTTCATCCGCTATTGCTTTATTACACCAGGGCAGTGCCGGTTTCTGTCTCTCCTCCCTTCTTTTAGCGCCTACCTTGCTTGCTTGTACATACAACCACATACCAGAATGGCCAAGTTCATGATCAATGCTCTGCCGTTGATGGCAGCCCTCAGCGGCACTGCCGCCGCGTGGAGCCAGGGCCACGATCTCTCGTCCGTCAAGGCCATGGAGGACGAGCAGGGCGCCCACTGGATCAACGCCTCGGGCCAGGAGACGCAGATTGAGGAGATTCTGAGTGATGGCGGCATGGACAGCGTCCGTCTTCGGTACGTCACCATCAATTGGAAACCCAGAAGAAGGAACCTCAGCTGACAAAGGACCTAGTCTTTGGACCGGCCAGCAGTACGGCCTCGACTACACCCTCGAGCTCGCCAAGCGCTTCTCCAAGGCCGGTCAGAAGATCTACCTCGACCTGCACTTCTCCGACACTTGGGCGGACGCGGGTAACCAGGTCGTGCCGTCCGCATGGTCGACGTCGTCGATCGATGACCTTGCGGCCCAGACGCGCAAGTACGTCACCGAGACGCTGCAGTCCTTCTCCGACGCCGGCGTCGAGCTCGAAATCCTGTCGCTGGGCAACGAGGTCACCGGCGGCATGCTCTACCCGCTGGGCCAGATTGAGAACGACGACTTCAGCGGCTTCGCCACGCTGTGGGCGGCGGCCCGCGCCGGTGTCGACGACGCCGTCTCCAACGGCGTCACCAAGCCCAAGATCATGATCCACCTCGACAACGGCTGGAAGGAGGAGACCCTGACGTGGTGGTTCGACGGCGTCTTCAACACCGGCACCGTCACGTCCGACATGGTCGACACCCTGGGCCTGAGCTTCTACCCCTTCTACGGCACCGGCGCCACTCTTGACGCCCTGAAGAGCTCCATGAACACCCTTGCCACCAAGTACAGCAAGGAGATCGTCGTTGCCGAGACGGACTGGCCCGTCGCCTGCGATGGCGTTGAGCTCAGCGAGGACATCCCCGTCAGCGCCGAAGGCCAGAAGGAGTGGGTCTCGTCGATTATCGAGAACGTCAAGGCCCTGCCTAGTAACCTGGGCGGCGGTGTCTTCTACTGGGAGCCTGCTTTCATCAACAACACTGGCCTGGGCAGCAAGTGCGACTCGGCTATCCTGTTCGATGTCAATTGGGACAACTGGCCCAACACCCAGGCCACGGCTCTCGACTCCGTTAGCATGTTTTCTTAAACGAACGCGGGAATGAGCATGTGCTAGGATTTTGTTCTTCATTTTGTAAATCAATAGGGTATATCTTTATGCAAGGATTTTATGTCGTTATTGAGGAATAAGAGAAATTACTCTTGCTAAAACGAGGTGCCGGAGACGTCTGAAAACATCTCATGTGGAAGTAAAACGCTACCCTGTACTCACCCTGTCTGTATTCATTAACGTCTGTCACCGTCATCTGAGATTCACCGTCTTGCGAGATAGACGAATACAAGCCGTCTCTATGGAATACTCCTTGTCCAGCTACAAACCCAATTCCTAAAGAGTATGTGTACTCTCCAAATATAGACGGAGAAGGACATAAGCAGTCCCTATGGACTACTCATTGTCTAGCTACATACCTAGGTCCTGGATATAAATGAAGATATCTTTAGGCGTATGTATTCGTATAAATGTCTTGACTGAACTTTGTTTCCTCTCCATGCACGCATCGTTATCTCGTTGGGTTGGGCGGCGAATCTCGCTTGACGGCGACGGACGTTATTATCTCTCGTCCCTCTGAACTCCAGTATATTGTCCTTCATTTCACACGTTACGCGGGGGGAGTATGTATTCCTCGCTGCCGCAGTCGCTTCTCGCAGGCTGTGGGACCATCAAGTTATTCCTGGGCACGGGTGGGCTATCCGTATGCAAGCTGACAGTTTGTACAAGCTTGATCCCATTCTCCGGGAGACGCGAATGGTATTTCGAGGCTCGCGCCGCCCAAGCGGCGAACCTTTCGTTTTCCGAGAGTCCTCCTGCTCCGGTCGTTCTCATTTCGTCTCTTACGCCAAAGTCTTCTTGCAGAGTGATGTTCTGGAAAGGGAAGCTTGGAGTGTATGCGTTCTGACGTTTGTGCTCGCATGACGAATTGGCGAGATCGCTATTGCTCTTGAAGAACCGCGGGAACATCTGCTTGGCGAGAGGCTTGAGGGTAGGCAGGCATCCGCAGATAATACCGAAGTTCTACAGCACACCATTGTTAGCCTCAACTCAACGCAAGCTGACATCAGTGTATACGTACGCCCTCAATCCCCAAGATAACCCATAGCCAGGTGCACTCCCAATATGGATCGCCCGACCTGAAATATCTCTCCATCTCCAAAGCGCGTAAAATTCCAGTTATGCAGACACTGCGTCGTTAAAGGTCAGCACCAGAAGCCTATCGTTGCGGGGCGAGATCATCTTACGTGCAGCCGATTCCAAATGACAGAACAAGCCCAAGCCGCTGACCAAGGGGAAGACGGATACTCCATAGTGTCTTCACGGGCCAAAGGAACACCGTAAAGTCGGTTAGACTGTTCAAAGCTCCCGTAAGGATCAAAACGACCTTGATGTTTAGGCATTTCGAACCGCTTATCCAGGGATCCCAAAATGCCTCTATGGGTCTGTATACATTTTTCTTTTTAGTCAAATTCGTTGTGCTGGAGTTGGTGGGATCTTTTACCGGCACGCAAACGTGAGCAAAAAGATGACTGTGATAGACCATAGGATAAGGAATGTAATGGTGGATAGGCAAAACCATTTATTCGCGCGGGACGGAAACAGTTTGAGATATGACATGCAGAGGGAAACTGCAATGGTTAGCTATAACTCAAAAATATGTCAAACTGGTTACAACGTTTGCGTCGGACAGTAGCTTCCGACTGTTACAACGCTTCTCTCATCTTAGCGCTCAAGGTGTGCGAAAGGCCACGCAAACCCTAGCTCTCCATAGCGATGAACGTCTTTTTAAGTGTCGGAATTTGCTGAGCAGCTCAACCGTTGTAACCAGTCTTGAATATATATGGATCAAACTCACTTTTTGTCATGGAAACACTTGGAATGAACAGTACTGTGTCCTGTTAGTCTCTTGAAGGGTCAACAAATGTTCACTGAGAGATTCCGAACCATATGTTGCGAGATCAATCTGTTCAAGTCAGTGCCACGAATCAACACAGAAAGTCGCAAAGCTTACTTTTCCCCACGTCTTAGCCCATTCGAACTTGACATCCCATGTATGGTAACCAGACCCATATTTTGCAGAAATGCATGCCAAGATATTCACACACATCATCATGACCTATTCCATGATTGTGAGTGGTTTGAAATACTGAATGACCATTGCAATACGTACTGTTGATACTGCCATCGCCCAATCATCCCGACCTAATGAATACTTTGATCTGTGCTTTGCCACCAGCCGTGCGCCACAAAAGAGAGTTGCCAATGTTCCTTCTGCTACCATCAAGCCGACGATCAGAGAGCATCGCGTCTCCGGATTTGCATAATTCGGCTCGGGCCAAGTACTGGGTCGGACAGGACCGACGAGAGACGTCATAGTGAGTAAAGAGGATAAGAAAGTAGAAGGAGGAATAGCAGTATAAGTCAATATGAGAGATCTTCTGAGTTGCTCGCTAAGGGAAAGACAGGAAGGTTCGAGACCAGCTCGAAAAGGTGCCGTCGGTACGCTTCAAATGCGGAGAAGAAATGAGGGGAAGCAGTGAATAAGAACCAACTAAAGAAAGAAAGATGGAAATGAAAGCATAAACGTTCGGTGGAAGCACGGAATGGAAAAGGTCTGGGAGAAGACAATGTTTAAGGACAAGCTACGAGCGCAAGCCGAGACCTTACGACACGATGTGGGATCAGCCCTCGAGGCATGGTGGAACATGGCTGCCTGAGGATGATCTGACAGCCCTAAACCGGAGTTCTTGGGATCAGGCCAATTGAATCCTAGAGGATAAAAACGCTTGGATGTTTATCTGGCCAGCTCTTGGATTGCGCAACGTGCGTCCCGAATCTTCCGATTAACGGCAACGGTAAGGCGAACTGTAGAAACAGGCTGTCCAGCAACAAAGTGTCATGGTTGGTCTGGCCCATCTGACCTACGCTCTGACAACGATGTGAACAAACTAAGCAATCCTCGCTAGTGGTTACAGGATAAACCTTAAGTCTGGTCTACTTAACTAGTCCGAGTATAGTGCTTCCTCTTCACAAAGGCAAGGGCCACAAGCGTTCGAAATTGCGGCGCAGCATGTAAGAAGGGGTCCTAGCCAGACACGATATATCGTAGGTGGCTGTAGATACAGCCTTGCGGTTGGTGTTCAAACGCCCAGGGCGCCCTGAAAAGGGTCCAGGAGGAATGACGAAGTAATAGTCAGCTTCAGAATACCTTCCATCAGACTGTGATTGAGAATTTTCTGTGAGGGCAAGGTGTAGTTCAGGGGTACGGAGTAGTTGTATCCCGTCAGTCATTGGTACTCCTATGGGAAAAGCTGTTGTGGTCCTACATCAGGACATGTCTGTCTCCGTAGACAGTGCTTTTAAGTGTAAGAGTCCCGAGGCGAAGCATTGTAGTGACAAGCAGTTTCCCGATCACAACATGTCCGCAAAGCAAACCAGGGTCGTGAGTATCACGAGGCGCGGTGCTACTCCGTAGTGGTGGCTGGACCTCACGCGCCTGCGCATCGATCCGCGCGGAACCAAGACCGGTCAGAAACGCCTCACGCACCGCAATTGCGCCGTACGCCGATGTCAAAAAGTTGCGGCGCCGGCCGAGACGAAGACACGATGCTGAGCCATGCTGGCCATCCTAGGATTTGTTTGCCGCGTCGTAGCGCGGCGGGGCTTTGCTGAGATGTCCGGGGCTCCAACGAGTCTAGACACGTCTTGTACGCTCTAAAAGAGTTTGTCCCCTCTAGGAGCTTGCTACTTACCGACAAATCTTGCCCGACGCGCGCGAGGTGCCTTGGCGACAGAACATTTGCGCGTGAAACGGCAAATGCAAGAGCGTGGCGTAGCTCAGTCCGCTTCACCCCCAGCCGTGTCGGCCGTTGTACGGTTTTGGGCCAGCTGCCGAAGTCGAAAGAGCGGAAAGGACGGTGTTGGGCTTCGCAGGTCGCTTTCCTTTCAGCGCGCCATGGAACTTTAGCGCCGTTGCCAAGCGGCAATGCGTCACCACCACCAGTTCACCTCCATCTCCGCCATCCTCCACTCCACCTCTCCCAACAATCATATATAGCACCACTCGAATCAGATACCCATATTTCCTCTCCGGTGCCCATCTACCTTGTGCGTGTATTCTGAGCCACAACCTTCACCATGGCATCCTCATCGTCCGCAAGCACGCCGCTCCTCTAGTACGTTTCGCCCGTCGCACCGCAGCGACCACCAAACAGAAGGCACACTAACAAGGCCACCCCCCAGCTCCTGCATCGCCTACAACTCCACTATCCTGACCGAGCACACCGCATCCGCCTCGTCGCAAACGAGCTCACTGGCCTCGCTCATTCTGCCCAAGATCAGCCACCAGTCGCCGCAGAAGCTGACGTACACGCACGGCGCCCACTTCATCCACTACATCTCGGCCGCGCCCTCCGAGCACCCCGGTGCCCCTTCCGCGGGCGGCCTCTCCTACCTCGTCATCGCCAAGTCCGAGCTCGGCCGTCGCGTCCCCTTCGGCTTCCTCGTCGAGATCAAGAAGCAGTTCCTCGCCCAGTATGAGCCGCGCGCTACCGACTTCGGCAGCCTGCCCCCTTACGGCTGCGCTGCCTTTAATGCCACCCTCAAGAGACTCATGGTCGAGCTTGGTGCCAGCGAGGCGGGCCAGAACGACGCTATTCGCACCGCGCAGAACGAGATTGCCGGCGTGCGCGAGATCATGACGGAGAACATTGAGCGCGTTTTGGAGCGTGGTGAGAGAATCGACTTGCTGGTGGACAAGACGGACAGGCTGGGTGGGAATGCGCGCGATTTCAGGGTCAGAAGTCGCGGGCTGAGGAGGCGTATGTGGTGGAAGAATGTCAAGCTGATGGCTCTGTTGATTGTGGTGGTCATCTTCTTGCTCTACCTGTTTGTTGGCTTTGGTTGCGGCCTTCCGGGTAGGTCCAAAGAGCTCTATGAAGCTAAACAGCTGCTAACTGAATCGCAGGCTGGTCCAGATGCCTGGGCCATTAAGCTCAATCGACGATCAAATGGGAAACTCAATGCTCATGGGATACGGCGTTTTAGCGAGGACGGATTGTTTGTAATGGTGAGTAACAAGCAAGCAGATATATATGTATAGCTTGCAAATGATAACGCGTAACGAACTACTCTACTCTACAGACCTACGGAAAAAATGAAATAACTCCCCCTATACCCAGACAAAAAGTATATACATAATATGGGACGCACGTCCCGGGTATCACAGTGTTGTTTTCATACAAGCATACACCAATCACGACGCCGTCCTAATGCTCAAACCCATTTTCTATGTAGAAAAGCCGCCCAACAGACGACTACAGTAGTCAAATCCATTGGACGAAAAAAGCAAATCCAGAACCCCAACCCTTTTTTTGTCGAATATATACGGCGTCATTGAGTGTGCACAGAAAATCGCGACGAATAAAGCAGAACCTGCAAAACGCTCTCACTAGAGCACCATAATCTACGGAGCCAACACTAGAGCCAGCAAAGCCATGCGAGTGTACAGCCCGTATTTCATCTAGCACAAAATTAGCAACAAATTCATCTGGTAACGGGAAGGGGGCAACACTCACCTGTCTGAAGTACGCCGCCCTGGGATCAAGGTCAACATCTTCGTGGATCTCCCTGTTGCGGGGAAGAGGGTGCATGACGATCATGTTGAGCTTGGCGTGCTTCATAACGTTGCTGTCGACAACGAAGCTGTCCTTGACCTTCTCATAGTGAGCCTGGTCCGTGAAGCGCTCCTGCTGGACGCGAGTGCAGTACATAACGTCCGACTTGGCGACAATATCAGGAGTCAGCTCGCTGGCCTCGAGCTCGAGCTGGCCACGAGAATTAATGGCCTCACGCTCGTGTTCGGGAATTTCCAAGCCCTCGGGGGCAACAAGCTGAATCTTGATGTCCTCATAGTGCTTCAGGAGCTCGCAGAGAGAGTGTACGGTGCGGCCATACTTGAGATCACCGACGAAGGTGATTGTCAGACCCTTGACGGTACCCAGCTCCTCACGAATGGTGAACAAGTCGAGGAATGCCTGGGTGGGGTGCTCATCGGCGCCGTTGCCAGCGTTGATGATCGGAATACCGGAAGAGAATTTGGTGGCGATACTGGTTGACTCCTTGCTGGGGTGGCGAAGAACGATGGCGTCGCCGTAGCAGCCAAGAGTGCGGATGGTGTCAGCCAACGACTCACCCTTCTTGGTAGAAGAGTGCGCCTCGCTAATGACGACGGTGCTACCTCCCAGACGCTTCATGGCAGCATCGAAAGAAGCAGAGGTCCTGGTGGAGGGCTCGTAGAACATGTTGCAAAGAACGCGGCCCTTAAGGATGTCCAGACCGCCCTCACGCTGGGCACCAAGACGGAGTTCCTGGGCAACAGTGAAAAGCAAATGGAGGTCGCTGCGAGTAACCTGCTTGACGGAAACAATGTGCTTGCGCTTGAAGGGCGACCTGGCCAAGAGCTGACCCAAAGTCAAGTTGGTTTCACCAATCTTGCTCGTTGCACCGATACCGCTATCCTGGGCGCCAGAGACGAAGGTCTGGTAGTCAACCTTGCTAATCTCAAGATCGTAGTGGCGAGCAATAGCCTCGATGAGCAACTTGGCATTCTTAACATTTGTCACCAGAGGAGTCTGGTAGTCAACGGCCATACGACGAGTCCTGTAACCGCGAGACATGTAGTTGGCAGGGCGACGGAAACGGTTGCTGGACGGCAGGTTGATGTACAGATCGATCAGATTGTTGGCCAAGTGCTGCGTCAGAGAGTACTCAGGCTTCTGCTCTCCATCATGACCAGACTGACCAAGAACCTCAAGGAACTTGCAAGGGATGCTGTGCTCCTGGATGAAGTCGGCGGTACCAGCAGTAGCAAAAAGGTTGTAGCCCAGCTCATGAAGACGCTTGATGGAAGGGAGCATTTCGAACTTGTCCTTGAAAGAACCGATTGATAGAAGAATGTTCTTGTTCGGAAGCCTGAAGCCGGTAGCGATAAGACCCTTGATGTATGCTTCATACTTGGTACGACCGAAGCAAGCGACCTCACCGGTGGAAGCCATCTCCACGCCGAGAACAGGATCAGCACCAGACAGTCTCGAGAAGGAGAACTGAGGCACCTTGACACCGACGTAGTCAGATGGAACGTTGATCGGAGGGTACTCGGCGACCGGCAAGCCAGCCATGGCCTTGGTCGCCATCTCGATCAGGTCGACACCCATGACCTTGGAGACGAAGGGGAAAGAGCGGGACGCCCGAACGTTGCACTCGATGACCTTGATGTCGTTGTCCTTGGCAATGAATTGGATGTTGTAAGGACCGGTGATGTTGAGTGCGCTTCCGATCTTACGAGTGGCGTCCTCGATACGACGAACAGTCTCCGGGTCGAGATCCTGAGGAGGCAAGATCAAAGTGGCATCACCCGAATGGACACCAGCGTTCTCAACGTGCTCGGAGATGAAATGGCCAATCATGGTACCGCCACGGGCAACAGCATCCATTTCGATTTCCTTGGCACCCTCGATGTACTTGGTAATGACAACAGGGTGGTCGCGCGAGACCTCAGTGGCCTGGTTGAGGTAGTTCTCAAGGTCATCCTTGGTATAAACCGTGTTCATGGCTGCACCCGACAAAACGTACGAGGGACGAACAAGAACAGGATAAGAGACCTTTTCGCAGAATTCCTCTGCTTCCTCAAGAGTGCTCAATTCCTTCCAAGCGGGTTGGTCGACCGAAATACGGTCCAACATGCGGGAGAACTTGTAACGGTTCTCTGCGGTGTCGATCATTTCCGGCGACGTGCCAAGGACCTTGACGTTCAGACGGTGCAGAGGCAGTGCGATGTTGTTCGGCGTCTGGCCACCCATGGACATTATGACACCACTGGAGTTCTCCAGCTGGTAAATGTCAAGCACCGTCTCAATGGTGATGTTCTCGAAGTACAGACGGTCAGCCTCATCGTAGTCGGTAGAGACGGTCTCGGGGTTGTAGTTAACCATGACCGTCTTGTACCCAGCCTCTCTGAGCGTGCGAATGGCACGAACAGAGCACCAATCGAACTCGACAGAGGAACCGATACGGTACACGCCAGAGCCCAGGACCATGACACCACGGTCATTGAAGTCAATGTCGTGGGACGTGCCATTGTACGTGACATACAGGTAGTTGGTGAAGGCAGGGAATTCCGCTGCAACAGTATCAATCTGCTTCACCACAGGGAAGACTCCGGCATCGACTCTAGCAGTACGCACGGCAAGCTCGTTGGAACTCCAGAAATTGGCAAGCTGGCGATCAGAGAAACCGAGCTGCTTAGCCTTTTTGAACATGGACACAGGGATGTTGTGCGTGTTGTACTGGGTCATAAGCTTGCTGAAGTCGCTCATGGTCTTGAGCTTCCTCAGGAACCACTTGTCGATCTTGGTCAGCTCCCAAATCTTGTCAACCGTGTAGCCAGAGTGCATAGCGTTAGCAATGGCGAACAACCGCTGGTCAGAGGGGGTCTGCAGCTCCTGGTCGATAGACATGAGAGCCATGGAAGTCTCGTTGAAACCAAGGTTGTTGGGATCGATGGCACGGATCGCCTTCTGGATAGCCTCCTCAAACGTCTTGCCTATACTCATGACCTCGCCCACGCTCTTCATGGAGGAACCGAGGAGAGTGGAGACGCGAGTGAACTTCTTCAAATCCCAGCGAGGGATCTTGACAACGCAGTAGTCGAGGGAAGGCTCAAAGCAAGCGCAGGTAACCTTCGTGACACTGTTCCTGATCTCGTTGAGAGGGATGTTCAAACCCAACTTTGCAGCAACGAAAGCCAGAGGATAGCCGGTAGCCTTCGAAGCCAAAGCCGACGAACGCGAGAGACGAGCGTTGACTTCGATGATGCAGTATTCCTTGGAGTCAGGGTTGAGGGCGTACTGAATGTTGCACTCGCCGACCACGCCAAGATGCCTGATGACATTGACGGCCGTGGTACGAAGCATATTGTAGTCTTCGTCGGAGAGCGTTTGGGAAGGCGCAACAACGATGGAGTCGCCAGTGTGGATACCCAGCGGGTCGAAGTTCTCCATGTTGCAAACTGTGATGCAGTTGTCGAAGGCATCACGGACAACCTCGTACTCGATTTCCTTCCAGCCCTTCATACTGCGCTCAATAAGGACCTGGGGACTGGCGGCGAAAGCCTTGTTGCAAAGGTCGAGCAGCTGCCCTTCGTCCTCAGCGAAACCACTGCCCAAACCACCGAGAGCGTAAGCAGCACGAACGATGACAGGGAAGCCAATGTCAGTGACGACGCGCATAGCCTCATCAACAGAGTTGGCAGATGCGGACTTGGCGCACTTCTCGCCAATAGAGTCCATGGCGCGCGCGAAAAGTTCACGGTCTTCAGTGGTGATAATGGTATCGATAGGAGTACCCAACACCTTGACACCAAGAGCCTCGAACTCGTCCTTGAGTTGAATACCGACCTGCAGCGCAGTTTGGCCACCGAAGGTAACGTAGATGGCATCTGGACGCTCCTGCTTGATGACCTTGCGGACAAAATCGGCAGTGACGGGCAAGAAGTACACCTTGTCGGCGAGGCCCTTGGAGGTCTGGATGGTGGCGATGTTGGGGTTGATGAGGATGGTATAGATGCCTTCTTCCTTCAATGCTTTGATTGCCTGGGAGCCAGAGTAGTCGAATTCGCCGGCCTGGCCAATGCTGAGACCACCAGAGCCAAGAACCAAGACCTTCTTGACCTCGACCTTAGGGTGCAGCTTCCGGTTCTCCTCGATAGTTCCACCGGGGAACTCAACAGGTTGGTTCAGCGTCTCCGGCTTCTCGATGGACTTCAAAACAGTCTGGATGAAGACATCAAACAGGTTCTCAGTGTCCCTGGGGCCGGGGGCGTGCTCGGGGTGGAATTGGACAGAGAAGTAAGGGCGGCTGACGTGCCTGATACCCTCGTTGCTACCGTCGTTGGCGTTGACGAAGAGTTCCTGCCAGCCTGTAGGCAACGTCTCGGCATCGACCTCGTATCCGTGGTTCTGGGAGGTGATATAGCACCTGCCAGAGAGCAAGTTGGTGGCAGGAATGTTTGCACCACGGTTACCGAACTTCATCTTCTTGGTAGAGGCGCCAGCAGCCCGAGCAAGGAGCTGGTGACCCAAGCAAATACCGAAAATGGGAGTCCTAGCCTCCTCAAGCGCAGCTTGGATGTGCTTAACGGTAGAGGTCATCATGGCCGGGTCACCAGGGCCGTTGGAGAGGAAGAGACCATCGTATTCCTTGCCAGCAAGCTTCGGGAAGTCGTAGTCCCAAGGGACGACCTCAACCTCGACACCACGCTTCACAAGGCAGCGAAGCTGGTTGAACTTGAGACCAACATCGACGCAAACAATCTTCACATTGCGGCCGGAGGGGTGTTTTAACGCGGTCGACGGGTCGGGAGAATAGGTCTTTGGTTCCTTGGCAGACACTGGACGCTGTTAGAAGCCAGGCGCAAAATTGGCGGTTCAACGAGCTATCTTACCTTCAGCCACCAGGTTCTTCTCGTTGGGGTTCACCCAGGGTATCTCCTCGTAGACAATGGGCTCGGCATTGCCATTGGCCTGGTTCTCGACGAGAAGACGGCCCAGCATGCTACCCTCCTGCCGTATCGTCTTGGTCAGCTCCCTGGTGTCGACACCAAAGAGAGCGGGAATGCCCTGCTCCTTCAGCCAGTCGCCCAGCGAGCTCGTGGCGAGATGGTTGCTCCAGTTCTCGCCCGAGTAGGAGAGAACGACCAGACCGGCGATGTGGGCTTCGTCGGACTCGAAGTAGGCAGGCAGGTCCTTCAGGAGAGGGTCCCTCGCCTTGCGGTCGGGCACACCGTAGTTGCCGACCATGGGGTAGGTGATGACGAGAATCTGGCCGCGATACGAGGGGTCGGTGAGCGATTCGGGGTAGCCGACCATGCCCGTCTGGAAGACGAGCTCGCCGGCAATGCTCTTGGGAGCACCGAAGCTATAGCCCTCGAAGACCTTGCCATCTTGGAGCTCAAGCTTCATGGCCGGTCTCTCTTCCGGGGCAGCCATGGTGTCTGGGAGCTGGGGGATGGATGGAGAGGGGATGGGGCCGTGAGGCTTGCTGCAGAGCAAACTTGGGGGCTGTTGGGGGGAGCAGAAAAAAAGAGTCGAAGTTCTTCGCAGCCTTGGCATTACGCTACCGCGGGGCACGTCGGGCTAGCTGCATGGGGGGCGGGATCGGCGGAGCTTGTGTCGATGCTCCGAGCAGGGGGCTCCAGGCAGATCGCGCTGCCAACAAGGCGGCCCATTGTATTTTCTTCGCCAGCCACCGCGACTCGGCGCCGCGATGGCGGGTGGGGGAAGCCCATTGCGCCCGTTGCCGCGGCCCTCCTGCGCGCTCGTGCTCGTGAGATGGGCCGTCAGCACGCGGCCGCCCGGTATCTCGAGACATCGCCAAGAGGACCCCGGATGGATCGCCTCGACGTGCATGAGGCGCGAGAAGCGGTCTGGATGCGACGTGTGATTGGGTCCTGCCTTTCTTTGCATCATGGCAGAAGGGTCTCGCGGCGAGATAAGGGCCTTGCGCATGATCAGCCGTCGGGCTTGGTGAGGCTGTTAGGAATCCATTAGTTATATGCCCCCAGGCGCCCGTGTACCTTTGACTGCGCTGGCCGGCTCCATGGCCCATCCTCGTAGCTTGACCACGTTCGTCATTCCCAGGTGTTTCGTTCCGCTTGTCGCGCACTACGCAAATTAATATAAACGCCCGCTCTCCTGCCAACTGCCGTCTCACAGTCTCCCGAGTCCCAGTCCACCTCGTCCGCGATAGCCAGCCCGCCAGCCGCCTCCAGCGCGCCTCACATAGCTACATGCTCGCATCCCTGTTGCGGCCTCGCAAAGGTCGCCGTCGCCAGCCTGAAAACTCGCCCTTTTCCACTCCACGGATCGATGCCCGGGACGCCGAGGCCGACGCGGAATACTTCGCGCGCCGCGACATGAACGCCGACGAGGACCACTATGAGGTCGGCGACGAGGCCTACGAGGACGACGAACCAGACGATCCCATCCTGCCAATATTTTCCGCCGAGCATCTTGGTATGTTCCACAAGCGCATTTTCGAGCCAGCGTCACTGACTGGGGCCATGGTGATCAGATCGCCTTCCCATCTATAACTTGACCCACTCGATACGTCTGCTCGTGGTTCAGCGGTGCGAGACTACGTTATCCTGGGATCAGCTGCGCTCACCGCAGGTTTCGCAGTTCCTTGTTAAGCCGATCCAGCAAGAAATCCAGTCAGGCCTCTTCAACCGAGCGTCGATCTATGCGCTCATCGCCAACTGCCTCCAGTTCCAAAAGGAAGGTCAAGCGAACCCCGGCAACGTCGGCGTCAGCAAAACAAGAGGCATGATATGTGAGCTCCTGGCCATGCGGTTGCTC
This sequence comes from Aplosporella prunicola CBS 121167, assembly GCF_010093885.1. NCBI lineage: Eukaryota > Fungi > Ascomycota > Dothideomycetes > Botryosphaeriales > Aplosporellaceae > Aplosporella > Aplosporella prunicola. The sequence continues at coordinate 596,339 of NW_022983536.1, forward strand.
AAGGAATTTTCCACTAGGGAGTTGATCGATGCCCTGGCCTATGACTTCGATCCGCTGCAGGGGCTTACCCCGCCTGCCACTGTCACTGGACGGAACAAGGCTGCGATGCAGCCACGCCTTGCGCGCATCTCGACGGTCGAGATTGCTATTCGCGCGCAAGCGAAGAAATTCTTGGCTCATCCATTGGTCGTTCAGCAGCTAGAAGCAATTTGGGCTGGTACCATTGTCTTCCACTCTGCAGCAGACAACCTACACAGGATTCCCTCCAAGCGTCCTACTCCTCGCGACACGCCCCGCAGCACCACATATGGCACTATGCACGATGACCCGCAATCGCCAGATAAGGGAGTAGAATTTCAGCCGTTGCTCGGGCCTACAATTCGACGCACTGTAACCTTGTATGATCCCAGGGAGGCGTCGCTGTTCAAATTGTCTCGTTTGCGTGTTCCCCGCTACAGACAGCTCTTCTCCACTTGCTCATTCGCAATCATGCTCGGTTTGTTCGTGGCCGTCCTGGTTGAGAAATCGGTCGACATCACTGCACTCGAAGTGGTCTTCTGGTTCTGGAGCGCAGGCTACATGCTAGACGAGGTTGTCGGCTTCACTGAGCAAGGCTTCAATCTCTACATCCTCAGTGTCTGGAATGCGTTTGATCTCGGCATTTTGTTGCTTTTCGTCGTCTACTATGTTCTACGACTATATGGAATCCTCATGCCGGACGTTCGTAAGCACCATACGGCTAACATGGCCTACGATGTACTAGCTTCGACAGCCGTGCTGCTCTTCCCTCGCCTGTTTTCCGTATTGGACCACTACAGGTACTTCTCTCAGCTCTTGATCGCATTCCGGATGATGGCCGTTGACCTGGCGGCAATCCTTGTCTTGATCGTCATCTGCTGCAGCGGTTTCTTTGTAGCATTTACACTTGCCTTCGGGGATACAGGGTTTCAATCCGGCTCTCAGACAGCATATGCTTTGTTCCAGCTGGTCATGGGCTTCACACCGGCCGCATGGGAATACTGGAGCGTCTATAACGTGTTAGGAAAGGCTATATTGACCCTTTTCCTATTTATTTGTCACTTCCTGATCGTCACTATTCTGATCACGGTCTTGACTAACTCCTTCATGGCCGTTGTCCAAAACGCAAACGAAGAGCACCAGTTTCTCTTTGCCGTCAACGCTATTTCAATGGTCAAGTCGGATGCTCTCTTCTCATACATCGCGCCTACTAATGTCATCGGTTGGCTCCTCACGCCGCTGCGGTTTGTCATGCCTTTCCGAAAATTCATCAAGCTTAATCGGACGCTCATCAAGGCTACTCACTTCCCCATACTCTTTTCTATTTTCTGTTATGAGCGACTCGTTCTGTCTCGCATGGCCTTCCAACCCGAAGAGTTGGTAGAACAGCGCGGCAGAAGTCGATCAAAGTTTGGCATTCGCGGTCCTGGAGACCTTTTCAGCCCTGGTCTACGCCTACGAGAACCGTCAATCACTACCTTCCAAAAAGACCGTGCTTTGGCTGAAGTATTCCGCCGGCCATACAAGGAGACACCCACATTGCGACAGAACACGGCAGGGCCCATGATCGACAGAAGGAAATCAAGCAATGTTGTACGCGATTGGATGCAAGGGATGGAACGAGGCGGCGCAATTTCCCCAATGGAAGAGCCTAGGTCGGTTCTGGACAGGCTGGAGACCGCCCGACGTCCACTCATGCGCCGTGCTAAGACGGCTCAAAGAATGAATGGCTCCAGGAGAATGATATCGTCTATGGCAAGATCGGTGGCTTCAGATCCCGATGTCATCTCCATGGTGCATCCTTTTTCGTCCCATATTATCGAAGAGGATCTTGACGACCCAATTATGGCCATGGAAGATGACCAACCACAACAAACCGATGCAGACGGCGACGATGAACTTGTTACCAATGATGAAAACGAGGATGACCGTCTCACATTAGGGCCTTCCGTACACGGTACTCTCCGACGACCAGACCTGGATAAGGAGAACCAGCGTATCTCCGTATATGAATCATCGAACGGCGAAGACTATTTCAGAACGCCCATGGCATCGAAATCACACACGCCTCATATCCCCAGTTCTGCAGCATCGGCCGCCAACGGCGTCTTTGCTGATTCTAGCAACCGCAGGAGATTGCATGGCCGTAATCTCTCGTCTACTACTATTCTCTTCAGCCCGCAGAAGGAAGATTTTGCTGGTGAGAGCCATGCTTCTGACTCTACCACGCCTGTTAAACGTCCATCAACCGCCATCCAAAGCGGTGCAGCCACCCCGCGTACAAGCAAGACACCAAAACGGCCCGCCCTTCGAAGCAACAACTTGTCTCCGCGCCATTTGAGTCGAGCTAACTCTAACCTCGCTAACTTCTCCAATCTACGCCACCTGCGCGATCGGATGCCTTCGTTCAATGCATTGGCACTGGATCTTGCCTCAGATATTGGTGACAACAAGCCGCGCGTCGACACGCCTGGCGTGTTGGGCGGTAGTTTCTCGACAAATATGGAGATGGCGATAGGAGGGAGAGGAGGAAGACGTTTTGAGCGTTCCAGTCATCACTCGGATGAAAGTGATATCAAGCGCCAGGAGGAAGCGGAAGAAAGGAGCAGAATGAACAGGATCATGCTTGCCAGAATGAACACACTGGAGGTCGGATTCACAGAGATCTTGAAGGAGGTCAGGGGACTGAGGGAAACAAACGTCGCCTCAGCGCCGGCTGTGCCGGAGAAGAAAGAGAAACGGAGGAAGGGCAAGGGATCGCAGCCTCAAACAAAGAGCGCTGGTGGTTCGATTGCTGCTTCGGCTGTTACTTCAGCTGCTGCTTCAACGATTGGAGATGAAGAGGGAGACCACGAGATGTCTGAATAATGAGCGGGTTGGTTAGATGGAGTCTCGCACTGAGCACAGCATTTCTAGGTCGTCGAGTCTGAGACTGCAGTGTTTTCGGTTTCTGTACTCTATCCTGGCTTTGTTCTTTGTGGGCGTCTTTCTTTTGTTGCATCTGCGAGCGTGTACTGATTTTCTGCTTTTATCGCCTTGGATTAATGTCTTTTGAACAGCGTAGTTAGTAGCGTATTTACGAAGATCTCCGAAAAAGCATTAGAAAGGACACGGCGTTTAGCATGATCACGGAGATAAAACTCTATCTCCAGAAGTGGTGCGAGGGTGTTGCGGCCCGCACGCGATGTTCCGCGAAACGACAGGGGTCAACAGCGATTGAATGCTGAATGCTGACTACAGGGCCCTGGCTGAGACTGAGAGACATGGGAGAATGCATTGACTGGTGGGCGATCACAAACCAATGCAGGGGAGAGCACAGCGGAGTAAGATGGGGCTAATTGTCTGACGTGGAGTCAAGACTGTTACCTCCATAAACTCCGTCGACATACAGGCATACCCTGTAAATTTATAGTTCTGATGCAGATGCAATGCAAGCGCTGAGTACTGTACCAAGCGATACTGTCACTCATGTTCAATGCTACGCTTCTCTTCGGTCATGCTAGCTGATCGTCCTAGGTAGTAGTACGACTGTTCGATTCGGACCAGAACTTTCCCGACCCGGTTCCCACGCTAGTCCCCGAAAGTACGAAAGCAGTGGGTTATCGGAATTAAGAGACTAAACTCCTGGTTGGAAGGGGTTGGAGGGGTAGCAGCTGTTGAGGGGGATTGTGACGTTGCCTAACGTAGCAGACGTCATGATGCTCTTGCTAGAAACCTATATATTTAGGAGTAAGTAACGTAAAATGGCGGTCCATCACTGTCTTGTTCTCAACTTCTTACGTCTGATCTTCCGGCTCGAAGAATCGCGACTTCATCTCAACCACTACCCTATACACAAAACAAAGACTCGCGCATCACAATGTCTTGGTTTCAACCTCCCCCTAAGCCCAAGAACCATCTTGGCTTCCACCGTATCCTCTCTTCCACGGCTGGTGTCAGGGTCTCCCCGCTATGTCTGGGCGCCATGAACTTTGGCGACGCCTGGTAAAAGTTAACAACAACGCCCTCTCAGAGCAAGAAACTGATTGTTTGAATTCAGGGAGGGTTTCATGGGCAAATGCGATAAAAAAACGACGTTTGAGATGCTCGATTTCTTCTACGAGAACGGCGGCAACTTTATCGACACGGCCAACAACTACCAAAATGAGCAGAGCGAGGAGTGGGTTGGCGAGTGGATGCAACAGAGGAAGAACCGTGATGAGATGATCATCGCAACCAAGTTCACGACGACTTATCCCGCCCCTGAATCGAACAAGAAGATCAAGAGCAACTTCCAAGGCAACCATGCCAAGAGCTTGCGTGTATCCGTTGAAGCGAGCTTGAAGAAGCTTCAGACCGATTACATTGATCTGTTGTATCTGCACTGGTGGGACTTTTCGACGTCCATACCCGAGCTCATGACGAGCCTCCACCACCTTGTCCAGAATGGCAAGGTAATCTACCTCGGTATCTCTGACACTCCTGCTTGGGTCGTCAGCAAGGCCAACCAATGTAAGTTTTTCCAAGCTGCAGCCCACAGCCAAGACTGGTTATAGCGATTGGGCTAGTCAGCAACTTCCGACTGTCAAAAAGGCGTTTGTCAGTATATCTGGCTGGTTTGTGCACGGCCGCTTGCAAACTTTTACCATTATGAAAAGAGAAACGTTATATATAGTCAACTCTCAATGAACTAACGAGTAACAGACGCCCGTGATCACGCTTTGACTCAGTTCAGCGTTTACCAAGGACGATGGAGCGCCGCTAGCCGCGACTTCGAACGCGACATCCTTCCCATGTGCCATGACGAAGGCATGGCGCTTTGCCCGTGGGGTGCCCTTGGCGGAGGAAACTTCAAGACCGAGGAAGAGATGAGCAAGGGCGAGGGCCGTAAGATGCACAAACAGACGGAGGAACAAAAGAAGATTGTCGGTGCTCTGGAAAAGCTTGCGAAGAAGAAGAATACCCTCATCACCAGCATCGTGAGTCCATCTCTTCTCATAAATTTAACTGCTCGAGATATCTCATCAATCGTTCAATAACTCGCTGACAAACTTTGTGCCAGGCCCTTGCTTATGTTATGCACAAAGCTCCCAATGTATTCCCTATCGTTGGCGGGCGCAAGATCGAGCACTTGAAGGGCAATATTGATGCCCTTGCTATCAGCCTTAGCGAGGAAGAGATCGATGAGATTGACAATGCCGTTCCGTTCGATGTTGGCTTCCCGATGACAATGCTCTTTGAGATGAACGGCGGTAAGTACAAAACCAGCATGACAACGGCCGACGTCGGGTTGCGCACCCCTGCCGGATGGTTGGACACAGTTGAGAAACCTAAGGTAAGTCGAAAGCATGTGTCAACTCTTGATGGTGTTTCTAACGAGATATCACAGCCTATCAGGCCCCGCGACTTGAGTGGCAACTAAGCAGTGGATTGTGGATACGTGATAGTAGCACAGACGGTGAATTGGTCCGCCAGTATGTAGTTGGAAGTACATTGACTTCTTTGGCGCAACAACAAATTTTACATGTGAGCTCTAACGTCCGTCACCGTGAAGCGAGATGGTGATACTTGTACAGAGTAGAAGAAGAGACCTAGTAAGGTGTGTAGAGTCTGCGTATGCTCTAAGACCTTTTTATCCATACCCGGGACTCGGGCTGGGAGCTAGGCAAGGAGTACTCTGTAGGGACTGGTTGTATCGTCCTTTGTCTCGCTATACGGTGGATCTCGGTTCGCAATGACGGACGTTATAATTTGATACGAGTTATTTGTAACTGTTCGACTGCTTTTTGAGGGAGAAAAGATCATCCAGTCATATTTACGGCAAAGACCTTTTCCTAGCCCGGACGCGAGTTTCGTCCGTCAACCGGCAGCAGTGACTCGTGTGTAGAGGCCACCGATGGGACTTTCATGATGATTGGCGAGGGGTTACTTGATAGATAAGATGCCAGATCAGCCTCAAGAAGGCCCAGACGGGCTCGATCAGATAAAAAAAGGACCACGGGCCATGTCGGGAATCCGATACCGCAAAAAGGGCGGCAAGGCGGATTCGTGCGGGAAGTGCGGTGCCGGTGCGGGTTCATCGCACATCGGGATTCGGCGGATCAGGGCCGTCCCGTACGTCACCCATCAAGCAAGTGCCAACCCGGAGAATCTTCCACCTGCCCACAACCATCGAGCCCTTCCACCTCCTGTGTGTCCATGATACAGCCACCTTCGCTTTGCCGTCGCCGCTCTCATCAATTGGCCCCTTGATCGCCCCCCTTGCCGCTATACCGGCTACAGCGCCGCCAATTTAACATGCTGCGCTTGCAGGCTCTCGCGGGCAATGCGCGTGCCAGAGCTCCCAACGCGCTTTCCGCAAACTCCCTGAGCAGATCATGCTCTCGGAATGCTGCCTCCATCAGAGCCTCGTCGACGACCAGTACCACTGCTTCTCTGCGCAAGAGACCCCAAGCTCCAGGATACACGTCACGCCTGAAACAACTTCAGGGACCCAACGCACTTGGCTTCTTCACCCGCTCCGTATCCACCCAACCGGCTCCATCCCGATCTTCTCGCACCCTCAAGCTCATCTACGGGACAGCAGCCTGGGTGGGCATCTTCACGACCGTCGGTGCTGGTATCGTCCTGGCGTTCTTCGTCTATGACTCGACTACCTACAATGAAGAGCCCTTCAATGAAGACATCTCGGTTTCAGAGCTTGCGCTGTTCCCCCGGGTAGGAGGGCCGAAAAATCTACCAATTGCCGAACACCTGATGGACGACGATGATAGCCCTGAGAAGAAGGAGCAGAAGCACAAGCCGAAGCTGGTCGTACTTGGCACGGGCTGGGGCAGCATCGCTCTTCTTAAGGGCTTGAATCCGGACGACTACCACGTTACTGTTGTCGCGCCTTCGAACTACTTCTTGTTCACGCCAATGCTGCCCTCGGCGACTGTTGGCACACTGGAGCTCAGGTCGCTGGTCGAGCCTGTGCGCAGGATAATTGCGAAACTCGGCGGACACTTCATGAAGGCTAAGGCTGTGGATGTCGAGTTTTCGGATAAGCTGGTTGAAATTCAAGGCCTTGGTCCTAACGGCGAGGAGCAACACTTCTACCTTCCTTATGACAAGTTAATCATTGGTGTCGGTGAGTAACTGCTGCCCAATTGCTTCGAAATTTGGCTGACTTGCACAGGATCTATCACAAACCCCCACGGTGTTAAAGGCCTCGAGAACTGCCACTTCCTCAAGGATATCACCGATGCGCGCTTGATTAGAAACTCTGTGATCAGAAACTTGGAAACTGCATGTCTGCCAACCACCAGCGACGAGGAGCGCAAACGTCTTTTGTCTTTTGTGATCTCTGGCGGTGGCCCCACTGGTGTCGAGTTTGCGGCTGAGCTGTTTGATATGCTTAATGAGGATCTGACCAAGTTCTTCCCGAAGATCCTGCGCTCGGAAATCTCGGTGCACGTCATCCAGAGCAGGGGACATATCCTTAACACCTACGATGAGGCTCTTTCCAGATACGCCGAGGTAAGTACATCCCAGTTGTTATTGACTTTATACTAACGGTACTTCAGGCTCGTTTCGCGCACGACCAGGTAGATGTCCTTACAAACTCCAGGGTTAAGGAGGTCCTACCGGATAGGATTCTCTTCACTCAAAAGGATGACGCTGGCAATGTCATTACCAAGGAACTTCCCATGGGCTTCTGCTTGTGGTCCACTGGTGTTTGTAAGCTTGTCTCCGCCGTGCCTGAAGTTAAGGACAGAAACTTATGAATTATCTAGCGCAAACCGAATTCTGCAGGAAGCTCGCCAAGAAGCTCGACGGCCAGCACAACAAGCATGCTCTTGAAACCGATTCTCACTGCCGTCTGGTTGGCGCACCCCTTGGTGATGTCTACGCCATTGGTGACTGTAGCACCGTACAAAACAACGTCTCGGACCACATTGTGACCTTCCTGCGCACTCTGGCATGGGAGAAGGGCAGGAACCCGGAGGAAATGCAGCTCTCGTACGCAGAATGGCGGCACGTAGCGAAGCGGGTGAAGGGACGCTTCCCGCAAGCCGCGGACCATCTGAAGCGGCTTGACCGGCTGTTCGAGGTGTACGACAAGGACAAGAGCGGAACGCTCGACTTCGGCGAGCTGCACGAGCTGCTGCGACAGATTGATAGCAAGCTGACGTCGCTGCCGGCGACGGCCCAGCGGGCGCACCAACAAGGCCAGTACCTGGCGCGCAAGTTTAACACGATGGCGCACATGGCGCCGGGCATGCAGTTAAATCAGGTTGACTACGGCGACCTCGACGACGCTGTCTACAAGGCCTTTGAGTACAGGCATCTCGGCTCGCTCGCGTACATTGGCAACGCTGCCGTCTTCGATATCAACGGCCTTAACTTCTCGGGTGGTTTGCTCGCAGTTTACCTCTGGCGCAGCGTTTACTTTGCGCAGAGCGTCAGCTTGCGCACGCGTATTTTGCTGGCGATGGATTGGACAAAGCGCGCACTGTTCGGTCGTGGTAAGTCACTCCTTCATCCTTCGTTCTGCCCGTTAGTTAGAGAACACATGACTAATCCATCATACTCTGCAGACCTGATGAACTTCTAAGAGTACCAGACCTGGAAGTGGAGCTAGACTGGCATGAATGATGTCCCCTTGAGGTGGTTGGCGGTAACCTACTACGCTTAATTTAAGCATTTTACCTAGGCGCGAAAACAGGCGCAATGCTTACTTGTACAGCGCACCGTTTTATCATTATTGTTCCTTTAAAAGCCGACACGATCGGAGGCGATGAAATATAAACAACAATTTCCGATTGCAATAATACTTCCGCATATCTGGCGTTGATATGTGACAAGAGAAAAAAGAGATCGCAGGTACTCCGACCCAATGCATGTAACTGATATAATGCTCGAAGAGAGATGGATGCAACCAACCAACAGCGGAGGAACAAGCAAAATGCTTACGCCTTCACCTTCTTCGTCTTCCCCTTAACCCTCTCCACCAACTTCTTGATATCCTCTCCACCGCCCGCAGCAGCGCCCCCATCAACAGCCTTCGACTTCTTCGGCCTCCTCACCTCCTCGACCCCATCGTCCCTCTGCGCCTTGCGCTTCTTCCTCCCCTCCTCCAACAACGCCTTCATGCCCGCCGTGCCCTTGAACTTGGAGTTCGTCGGATCAATCGCAAACTCATGGCTCTCAAACAGGGCCGCGAAACGGGGGTCGGTGGTATCCATCTCGAAGCCCGCCTGGCGCGGCTCCTCTCCCTCGTCGCCCTTCTGGTGCTTCTTCTTGCCGCGGCCCTTGCCCTTGCGCTTGGCGGCCTTCTCGGCCTTCTCAATCTCGGCCATGTCGAAGTGGCGCAGGCCCGCTGGCGCGCCCGTCTCGTCGGCCATGAGCAGCTCGAGCTGCGCGCGCTCGGCCGCGTCGGCCGCGGCTTGCGCTTCGCGGGCTTCGCGCTTGCGCGCCTTTTCGGCTTTGCGCGCTTCTTTGGCGGCGCGCTTGGTGGTGCCTTCGGGGTCGTCGAAGAAGGGGTCGTTGAAGGGGTCTTCTTCGTCGTCGGCAACGGCGGGTGCCGTTGTTTCTGCCTCCTTCTCTTCTTCTGCGGCAGAAGCGTCGGCGTCGGCGTCGGCACCCCCGCGCGCGGCCCTCATCTTCTCCTTGCGGCGCTGCTTGCGTTCCTTTTCCTTGCGGACGTACTTCTCCTTGGTTGTCTCCTCGATGACGGGCTCATTTTCGAAGACGGAGCCGTTGGCCTTGGAATTCAGGCCCGAGGTGAAGGTGATCTGCATGTCGCCAACGGGGCGGTCGTCCTTCGACTTTTTCGTAGCAGACGATAGCTCCGCCGACAGGCCCAGCGCAGCGCGCAGCTTGGCTGCCTTGTCCTCCTTTGCCTTCTTCTTGCCGGAGCTGCTGGCATCGACGACCTCTTCTTCCGGCTCGTCTTCGTCCGACGAGCTGTCGCTGCCGATGTAGGCCTGCATGTCGTTGTCGTCAATCTCCTTTTGGCTGAATGCGCGCTTCTGCACCTCCTTGCGCGTCGTGTCATCGGCGTCCCAGGTCAGCTTGACGCGCGAGTGCGTCAGCGCGTCCGTGACGAAGTCGTTGGGGCGGTAACCGTCCGGGAGGCGGGTGCACTGGTCGCGCGGCTTGTCGCCGTCAAAAGACACCGAGTCGGGAACGAAGCGCAGGTCGAAGAAGTTGGCGCTGGAGAGGTACTCGCGCCCGTCCATGTTCTCGTAAAGGTGCTGCGCCGTGTTGGGCGAGTCGGTCGTGATGAGCGCATAGTAGTAGCGCAGACGCTCGAGCTGGTACTGACGCAGTGCTTTCGAGTCGAACTCTTCACCCTTGTCTTCCTGCAGGAGGTCCTTCTTGATCTCCTCGTCCTCCTCGTCCTCGTCGGACGTCCCAGGCGAGGATGCGCGCGCCTTCTTCTTGAAGATCTCCCGCGGCGGTCCCTCTAGCTCTTCGCGCTCCATGCGTTCCCTGCCAAACTCGCTGGGGTAGACCGTCACGTTCATGATCCGCCCGCCTTCGGGCGCGAAGCTCGATGCCACGGCCAACAGATCCTCCGCGCGTATGTTGTCCCAATCCAGATTCACCGCCGCCAGCCGCGCCGACACCTCGCCCATGGGAACGTCTGCGTCCTGGCCCTGCGGGAACTCAATCTCGTCTTCCTCTACCTCAATTTCTGACTCTTCCTCGTCTGAATCGCTCTCATCCTCCGAAGACGAGAATCCGCCCTCGCGCGCAGGATCATACTTCCTGTCGGCCTTGGCGAGCTCTTTTTGGATCTCGTCGTCGTCATCAGCCTCGTCGCTTCCCTCCCCATCCTCCTCCTTGTCTTTCTCCTCATCTTCGTCCTCTACGCGGTAGAAGCGCTGCAGTTCCTTCTTTCCAGCATCTTTCGCAACCTTGCGGCCATAGCGGTCGACGGTGGCCTTCTTGGAGAAGTCGTCATCCTTGAGCATATGCGCAAAACGCTTGTCGAGGGTGACACGGGTGTTCTTCTTAGACGGCAGGCGGAAGCGGGGGTCGGTGTGGATGTTGGCGAAACGGGAGTCCGCTGCGAGTAGACATGTCAGTGATGCAGCAGCAATTGGAACGGCAAGCAATGGACACACTGATTTGCGGAGCTGCCTTGGAGGCACGGCCCTTGGGGGCCTTCTGCTTTGGAGGCGCCATGGTGTTGGAGAATGGTAGGTTTGTATGCAGCTTTTGCTTGGTGTTTTCGGCCGCGAAGCAATGCGATGGAAAGCGTTCGCGGCCGAAATTTTGAGCCGAGGATTTGCCGCAGTTCCTATCGATAAGACTTTCCCGACGGGTGATGGTCAGGCCAAGATGACGTCGGCGCTTGATTCGTCGGCCTCTTTAGTCGCGTGCTCACCCCCAGAGCTCCTGCAATCCAAACAATAACAACCCCTCTCGCCCTACAAACAATCCTCCGTTGCACACCAGCAAGCGCTCTCGATCCTCAGATATAGAGAGTCGAATTGGAGTCCCAATGGCTTTCGCGTACTTGAAGTAACCTCTCTATTCCACGACCATAACAGGCAAACTGACACCACCCCCGCAGTCGCCGCAATGTCATCTTCTTCTCCATCTGCGCCCTTGGCGGCTCATACTTGATTGCCAAGTCGGGCACCGTCCACGCAAAGAACCAGCAGCTTCAACGGAAAGAGGGCGATTTCCGGGTAGACACGTCGCGTTCAGGTGAGTGCTCTTCGTGCTTCCCCCTTCTTGTCGTGTTATTTGGCCGTTTGGTTCACACTGCTGGCGCCAGGTGGAGGTATCTGAGGAAGCTACGATGCCGTCCGGATGGCTCGATCCGCGGGACCATAGTTTGGCAAGACCATGACGCGGGTGATACTGGTTTCATGAACACGCAGAACGAACGGAACCTTGATAGTATTCCTAAGGTAGCCATCCATTGTCGCAAGGGAGCAACTTCGGAGGGTTCAAAACACCGCTTGGTGGTGTCGTTGTATATTAACATCAAGGTGTACACGGAGTTAGTTGATTGGATCCATGAGAACAAACGACAAAAGTACTTCACACTCCCTCTTCTCAATTCAAACACACAATTTGGACGCAACTTCGCAATCACTGTTTCACTGGTGTCTTTCTCACGAGTATCAGTCCACCGTTCCTTTTTCGTGCTCATCTCCGACTCGTGCCGCAGTTGGGTGATCTTCTTGCCCGAAAACGTCATACATCCCCGCACGCTTTGCGGCGGGATCGACGCGGCATGCAGTTGCCGCCGATCACTTGTGACAGACTGGCAGGGTGTTGACAGCTTCAACGACAGCTTCAAAAATGTCAACTGCGAAGCTTTCTTTGACAATTCCGTCAAAAACATTGCTTTCTATTCTATTTTGAAGTTTGTTGATATTTCATAGCGCTAGGTAGGTGATGTAGCTGTCCCCCGTCTTCACCCCGCGCACAACCCCCTGCATATCACCGCCAGCTGCCCACAAAAGCCCCACCTAGCATTGCCTGCACCCGATTCCCTCCCGAACCAGTCGTCGTTGCAGCGATGACAAGAGCGCGCGCTCATTGCCTCGCCCGTCCAATACACACCATCTACTCATTGTATATCTCGCCAGCGTTAAGCCTGAACGGCTCTACTACATATCTTTGTAGAGCTGTCTACTCTAACCTACCAAACCCCTCCTCTCGCACCTCCATAAACCCCCAACCCCGCTGCCCGCTGTTTCATATTGACCATCACACACAGTCCATCACCCCACCCACCACCTCACCCCACCCCACCAACCACAGCTGGCCATCAAGCGCGCAGCATGCTGCCATCCGTCCGCTACCCGAGCCGCGGCGTACGTAGTACACGGCAGACGAACCTCCAGTAAACGCATCGTATCAAATCTCCCTAAGTTCCATCAAACAAATCCCACCTCGAACTCACCACACGCAAAGTAAGCCCGTCCTCCCTTTACAGCAACAGGACGCATCCCACTCAGCACGCACTCCCTACGCCCTATACCAAGTATACAGCACAGCGCAACACAGCACAGCGTGCGTACCTACGTGGTACGTACGACCACCACTCAGCTCTCCACGTGTTCAAGCGTCCTGCCGTGCGCCGCACGCACGCACGCACTCAAACCCAGTGAATAGAGGCCCCAAGCGCGAAGATCGTGTCCCGTACTCCGTACCACACTGCACGCAAGCGCGCACGCACGAAAGAAAAACGGGACTGCGCTACGACGTACGTGCATACATGCCGTGCCAGCAGCACAGCACGTAGGCTAGCCCGCTGTACACGTTTTTTAGTCATTTAGACAGAATCGAGATCTCGCATCTATGGAGTGAGTTCCGTCCGGACCGGAGAGCTTTTTTATTTGTGGAAGAGTTGGTTCTAGTCGGGAGAGGACTGAGATTTTCACATACGTAGGGAGGAGATGATTGTTGTCTGGATGGAAATATGCTTGCTCATCTATATACGGATGACACGATCCTTGTAGCGATGAAAACGTTACTTGTGTATATAGAGAACTTACTTGTTGTTCATACAAGAGACTATTCTTTGTATACAGATGACGTCGTTTTCGTTTAGACAGTTATGATATATTCGTATACAGAAACAGAGGTAAAGCATAGAAGCACAAGGACGCAAGCCACGACTCCAGTGCGCGCTTGTCCCAACTCCTCCAACCCAATCCCTGGGCACGCCGCATAGCGTACACAAAGCACACATAACCACAACCACAACCACACAACCCAACCCAATCCCTACTCGGCCCGCTTACGCACAGCAGGCAACCCCCACCAACACGCGGCCATCACAGCAAACAGCCCGACACAAACCGGATGCAGCACCCAAGTGCCGACAGCCTGCGCCAGCAGCCCCGTCGTGAACGGCGCGACGGCACCACCGCTGCTCCCCGCGCTCCCGATAAACCCCACCGCACTCATCTGCAGCCGCTGCGGCAGCAGGCGCGAGAAAATCGTCTGCGCGCAGGGGTACACCGGGCCTAAGAGCAGGCCCAACACGCTGACGGCCACGGCATCACCGATCACGTTCGGGATTTGCCACGAGAGGATCTGGAATGCTACTGCGCCTGCAATGAGGATGTAGACGGAGGCGCGCTCGCCGATGCGGTGCGCGAGGTGCGATAGGAAGAAGCGGCCGAGGGTGATGCCGCCCTGGGAAGTTGTTAGAGGTAAGTGTTTGGGTTGGGGTTGGGTGGATGGGGTAGGGAGACTTACGAAGAACCCGGCCGTCACGTAACCCACGGCTGCAGGGTCGCCGCCGCGGTAGTTGATCAGGAAGGAGATAAACCAGCCGGAGATGGACACCTCGGCGCCCTGGTACGCGAAGATGAAGAGAGCGCCGATGATCGTGACTCTATTTCGCAGTGCTTCCTTAAGCAGTGCGCGCTTCGACGGTGCCGTGGGCTCCGTAGCTTCCTGCTGCTGGCTTGTCGAGCGATCCAGCGCCGCAAGTAATTGCACCGGAGCCTCCTTTTCGTGGTTCCAGAACGCCCAGCCACTGAACGCCATGCAAGCAGCGCGGATTCCAAGCGTAATGAAATAGAAACGCGACCATGTGACGCCGTGGGAGGCCATAGCCGTGGCGATTATGGGCCCAACCGTGCCGCCGATGCCGTAGCTCCCGTGCGCGAGACCGAGGATCACGGTCGAGCCGGCCAGGTTCGCGCAGAAGACATTGTTGAGCGCGAGGTTGATCGCATAGCCGTATCCCAGGAAAAGGAAGGAGAGCACCACAACGGGGAAGGGCGGCGTGCACACTAGCATGATGTAGCCTATGATCATGAACGCTTCGGAGAGCATGTGCGTTTTGGCCCGTCCGAGGCGCCCACAGATCGCGTCGGTGCAGAAGGCGGCGCCGATGAAGCCGACGGCGTTGGTTACAAAGATTAGGGATACGATCGCGTATCCGATAGAGTAATCTGTTTCCATATATGGGATCAATGCTCCAGGTACCGCATCGTTGATGCCGTTGCCAAAATAGACCAGGCATGCACACAGTACGCGCCACTTGTTCATGGGAGGGTTCCAAAGGGTTTGGACCAGATCTGTCGCTGCGTTTTCCCCTATCGGAGAGGAAGGTGTCGTTCTTTCCACATCACTGGGAGATTTCGGTGTTTGTGCTCCAGTAAGTGCTGCTTGGTTAGTACTGGCGGTTGTGCTAGGTCCATGGGGAGGGTTGCTAAAAGATATGGCATCGAGTTCGTAATCGGTGGGTGCCTTGGTTGCCGTGGACTTGTTCCGGTTCGGTGGAGGGTTGGCTGTGGCTTTTGAGGCCTCAATGTCAAATAACCCCAAAGTGTGAGAGGCCATGACGCTTTCGGACTATGGGTTTCTCATGGAAATGGTTGATTGGACTGAAGAGATAAGAAAGAGAAAGCAACAAAGACGGACGACCACGGTGAAGAAATATCTCTAGCCAAGAGCGAAGATGTCATGATCCAGAGAAAGCTTAGAAATCTCAACCACATGGTTAAGAGCACACATGTAGGAACGCATGCGGTTTGGCGGGAGCGGTGCGGGAGGTATTCCCCAAACAGGGTCGGATCGCCACCAGGGAGCGGGAACTGCTCCCCGAATAGGGTCCAATCGCAATCAGGTATCGGAAGGAATTTCCCGGAGCGAACTTCCCAGCGAATGACATCTGAATAACGTAGTAGCCTCCGCAGCAGTCAGTGAACGGAGGAGAATCCAGCAGGGTGTCCGGTGGTGTTTGGTGGTGTTTGTTTATGCTGCGGAGGAAACGCGGGGAGGAGCGAGAGCGAGGGGCAGCCTGGCTCGTGCAGGGGCAGCCTTATCGATACGTATTTTCTCGAAAAGTCTCAACTCCAAGGCCCTTCACTCGTATCACCAACCACAATCATGGGCCGCCCCAAGCGCAACCTCCTCGCCACCGTCGAGGACACCCTGACCCCTCCCGATGCTTTGACCGCGACCCAGTCCCTCGCCAAAGTCGCCAAGGCCGAGGGAAACAACCTGTACTCTGTCGATCTCCCGTCCGGAAACACGGCGCTGGTGGAGCTCAACCCGCGATTCCGCTCCACTATCTGGATCAAGCGCGGCTCCTATGTTGTCGTGGACCAGAGCACGCTTGCCGAGCGGGAAAACAAAATTCAGGGCGAGATTGTAAACGTTGTCAGGGACGAGAAGGCGTGGAGGAAGCAAGGCTATTGGTGAGTGAGCTACGGCGCGGCACATGGTATCCGTTAAGGCTGACATTAGCCAGGCCAAAGGAATTCCCTAAGGTCTCGACCTATCCGGAGGACAGCGACGACGACGACAACCGTGTCGGCATGATGCCTCCTTCCGATTCCGAGGATGAATAGCTGCGCCCATGTGCGCCCTACGCATTTTCTGCGACATTATTTACGCCAGATACCCATGCAACATCGCGAGCTTACTCGCTATGCGCTTTTTGCTTTGTATTCTTTCCCTCCTTCTTCATGCCCCACCATACACCAGCCACCTGAACTGCCAACACACCCACAGCCACGGCCGAGCTCGCCGGCGTGCTTGGGAAGACGTTCCACGCCCATTCCTGCGCTGCCCAAAGCGCATACTGGAGGATCGGATGGAAACCAGCTTGCCAGAGGAGGAAAGGAGTCGCCCAAGCTATCCAGGAATAGAACTGGTAGTGGAGGGACCTAGCGCAGAGCATCCCCACAGCAATGGCGGAGAGTATAGTAGCCATGGTAAATCGGGGATTGACGCGCTTCGCGATTAATTCCTGGTCGGCTGGTACCTTGAAGATCAGAGAAACGATCTCTGGCAGGGTCCGCTGGGCTGGCTTGTTCCACCGGGTCGAGGCGAAGAGCAATAGTAGCAGGGCATGTACTGAGAGTAGAAAAATCGAGAAATTCTTCGACAAAAACGTTTCCTCAGAGAGGAAGCGCCAATTGACAGTCCACTTGTAGAGGAAGACGCGCGTGAGTTCAAAGGCGCGAGACAAGTAACCTATAGCATTGGATCGGAGGAAAGCAACCCCAAAGAGCAACTAGATTGGCGGTCAGCTTCATATTCCAATTGATGCACTTGCGTGTAACCCTCACCTGCAACTGTCCTATGAGGCCAGCCTGCGTTAAAGCTCGTTCTTGTCCGATGCCTTGTAGCAGAACAAACCCCACAGCGGGCAAAGCCAGCAAAGCGCTCATCTTGACGCCAACCGCACAAGAATAGAGCATAGAGCCAGCGGTCCACATGCGGTTCTGATACGCATAGATCGCAAGGAAGAAAAACGCAACGGCAAAGCAGTCATTGAAGCAGCGCAAGACAAAGATACTATGCAACCGCTTCGACAAGATAAGCATCGGAAAGACGTACGGTGGGACCTTTCATTCTCATTAGTTTTTCTGCTCCAGCGGCATCAACACCAAAAGGAAGCCGAAGCCATTGGCCAACCCACCTTCGCGCGCCGATAGCACGCCATAACCACAGCCAACGTGCCCAGATACAGCACGGCGAAGATCAGCTGCGCGGAGAAGATGTCGCGACCCTGGCCCGTGAGGCCGTACAGCAGCCTGTAGATGTAGACGTGCAGGCCCGGGTACACGAGCGGCCCCGTGCCGCCCTTGATTTGCGTGTAGTCGCGCTCGCCGTCAATGTACTGCGCCACTTGCTCCATGTACGCTTTCCAGTCAATTTCGGTGTCTACGCGATGTTAGCGGCATGTATGGAGCACGTGGGGGGGAAGGGTGCCGTACAGGGCACTTTCCAGATGACGAGGCTGCAGAGCGCCCCGTCTGCTAGGAGGAGGAGCGGACATATCCAGCGTGAGTATTTGGGGTCTTGGGCGATGGAGAGTCCTTGCTTGATTAGGTCCATTTTTGTTGCGTGGTTATGGTTGGATATGAGACTCGACGTCGGATAAAGGGCCACGCAACGCAAGGTCACGTGGTATGTCATATTACGGCCTTCCTATAGTGGAAATTATGCGTCTAGGCCAATCTTTGAAATCCAATATTGATGTTATTTGCTTCTCTCTTCTGTATATACGGGCAAGTTTTATGATGCCTCACAATGTACCTTCTCATACACAACGCAGTAGACAACAGCCAAGTACTATCAACAGCCCAGATACCTCTTCTCCACCCACCGATCTTCATAATCATCTGTCAGTCTTCCTACTACCACTCTCATCTCAGGGTATACCTGCATGAGGCGGCCCACACCGACCCTGCCAGCCATGTACGTGACGAACACAATCTTCTCCTCAGGCACGCCATGGTCTACTAGAATCCTCACAGCCATCAGGGCTGCACCGCCGCTCGACATTTGCGGATCCAAAAGCAAGATGCGCTCATGGTCCTGGATGTTCTTCGGCAGCGCGCGGTAGTGCAGTTCAGGCTCACCGGTGCGGTAGTTTGTCTGGATGAGGATACGCCCCGTACGACAGTCGGGGATGACCCTCCTAAGGCCGGTTTCGAGAGCGCTGCCGCCGCGGAGAATGACGACGGCGCTTATTTCACCAACACGCTTCAGGCCGAGGTAAGGGTTGTTGTGCGGGGTGGTGACTTCTGCGGTCTCGAAATGCATGCACTGTATCGATTGCTCAATCAACAGCGATGCGATCCGGTCGAAGTAGAAGACAAATTCTTCCCGCGGAAGTTGAGGGTCGAAGAGCAAGGTGTTGACTCCGACAATCTGCCTTGTCTGCTGAAGCACTATGACGTTAGAAGACAAAGGAGTTTCCTCAGCAAGCTTGCCGAGTCTCTTGAGCTCGACTTGGTGCAACTTTGACTTCGTTGTCAAAATCTTCTGGATGCGATCGGTAATCATCGATATAGCAACTTTATTCTCCACACCGCGGGGGATGATGATGTCTATGGATGTCAAAGGACTGGTCATAGAGAGGATAGAAAGGGGCGTACCTGCAACCTCGCGCTGAGGAGCTACATATCGGTGGAAGTTTGGCTTGACAAATGAAAACCATTGCTTAATACAGCCTTCAATATCTCTTCCTCGACTCTTCACATCGCGAACGACTGCGATGCAAACCGTCAGTGAAAGCTGGGACACACTATATGGGTCAACACATACGTCTCCTTGACAAGCAAAGATCACCATCGGCATCGGCAAAGATCTGTGCGCCAGCAGTCAGCCCCCTGTGAGCTGACCTATGACGCCAGGGATACAACCTTCAAGTCGAGCAGATCCAGGACACGCGGGTCATGCAAGGCAAAGATACCTTCCAAGATAAGCACATGCGGAGAGTAGACTGTCGTAGTCTTGTCAAGCCGCTGGTGCTTTTGGAAAGAGTACACTGGAATATCGGCTTTCTTTCTATAACATGGTCAGCTGAGCCCACTAACGGAACTAGTGTGAAAATTGGAAGAGAAAATGAAAGACCGGGTTTAGAGAAATGGTGGCGGGGGACTTTTACACTTACCCCTCCTTGATGTCGCGAAGCCTATCTACAAGAACGTCAAAGTCGATCGCCTCTGGCGAGTCAAAATCGTATTCGTTCTTGTAGGCCTTTTCAGATTGCTCCGGCGTCAATGGCTTGTAGAACGAGTCCTACAGCAGTGTTAGTTGATGGTCACGCGAGCTGCAGACGAGAAAACTCGGTATACCATGGACAGGATCACCACCCATGGCAGGTTAAGGGCAGCTATGATAGCCAAGGAAAGGGTGGTCTTGCCAGAGCCGGAGCTACCAGCCACGCCGATGATGCTGGTATTTTGCCATGGCGGGGAATAGTGAGCTCTTTGCACCACACTCATGTTGAAGAGTAAATCGGCGTGCAGCTGGAGTTCAGGGACGATGGTATCAAAACATGGTGCAGGGGCGGGTCTAAAAGGGAAACAAGCGAACACGGCAGGGCCCCAAAACCCTTGCAAAAGCTTGGACTTAAGGATGTTCAGGGTAAAATATGGATGGTGGTGATGGAACCCCCCGAAGGAGGACCCACGCACGCACGCCAAGGCTCGGCTAGCAGAGGTAGCTTTTCCTTTTCCTTCCGCTCCCACGACTTCATCGTTCCTTCTTCCCTTCCTCCACCAACGTCCTCAGCGACGCTTCTCTCCCACCACCACTCTTTCATCGCCACGCCTCTCCTTCTGTCTTCACTGACAGGACGGAAATGACTTATGGCCGTGCGATAGAGTGAATCGTCTCCTCATTCATCATGGTACGTAGCCCCGCAGGCTGCAGCTCGGCCAGCTCCGTGCTAACACTCGCGCAGAGCTCTTCCACCGTAGTTTCGGCGGCCACGCCGACCAAACACCCCTTTGACCGTCGCATTGATGAGGTCAGGCCTTCAAAGACGTACGTATGCGGCTTTTCGTCCCTTCACACGCTGTTGTTCCACCACCCCCGCCCTTGTATGATGTGTTAATATCAAGTTGGGAATCTCTCCGAAAGATCTTATGTGGAGAGCAAATTTTCTTGCGACTGATCTTATGGCACAATCTCATATGCGCATCCTCTCCGAGAAAGAGTACGTCATGGCTAACGTCTCTGATCTCGATAGTGACATCAACAAACTCATCATGGACTATCTTGTCAGCGAAGGGTATCCGGTCTCTGCCAGGCGCTTTGCGACTGAAGCGAACATAAAACCCGCTGCGGCAGAGCAGTCTATCCAAGAAAGGGTTGACATCCGGAATGCGATCCATGCTGGAGACATAGAAACCGCAATCCACAAGATCAACGATCTGAACCCCCAGGTTAGTCCTTCTCTATTGCTTACGTCGCGCAACCCCCACTTCTTTCCATCTTTGCTATGATTATGCAAGTTTCATGCACCACTCATAACCACCTCCGGGTGTTGATGATACAAACTCACACTTCAGTCCTCAGTATGAGCAATCTTTATACAACCCTCTCTTCACAAAAGACACATGTAACCAAGATCGCGACTAACATCTTGGCGTTGTAGATCCTTGACCTTGATCCTTCACTGCACTTTGCGCTATTGCGCCTTCAATTGATTGAGCTCATCCGCAAATGCATGTCGAGTGTTAATGCAGACATCACTCCTGCACTCACTTTCGCGCAATCGGAGCTTGCTCCTCGCGCTCCTTCGAACCAAGAGTTTCTAGAAGACCTTGAGCGTACTATGGCACTGCTTATCTTCCCACCGGAGAACCTAACGCCGCCTCTTGCGGCGCTCTTGGATCCTTCACTTAGGCAGGCTGTTGCTACTCGCGTCAATGAGGCCATCCTTTTCAGCCAGGGTGCAAGCCGAGAGGCTAAAATAAAGCAACTGGTCCGTCTTCGTGCTTGGGCTGAACAGAAAGCCAGAGCAGCGAGGAAGGAACTACCACCCACCCTCAACTTGGGACTGGATCCCAGCAAGGATGAGAACGATGATGACGACGTAATGAATGGTAATGGGGAAGCGGATATCATGAGGGATTAACTATTTGTACTTGCTTGGGATTAGCGACGGCGTTTTTTTGGCACTTTGACGGCGCATGAGACTACTACGGAATAGGCTCACAGGGCAGGCATTGGATGGAACATCTGCATATCACGCACTATTTGCGCGCCAGCAATCTGGCAACATAAGAATAATCAAAGATACCCGTTGGGCGTGTTGCCAACGCACGATCACTAGTCTCATTAGCTCCATCTTACTGTGATACAACCACTAAAGCCCCCCCTACCTGTAGCAAGGATTTAGAGCGGAACGCGAATGAAAAAGGGAAAGAAAAGGTAAAAACGGTTTAAACACTGTCGTACGACGGCCGATCTCGCGATCGGAGGCAGATCCGCGTCAGCTGTCTTGGGTTTTTGCAGGGTGCGGTCGAATAGTTATCCCGGGACGACTGGGGTAGGTTGTGTGCGGTACACAGCTCTAAGTGTAGCCGGAACGACCCTTTCACCGTATGAATTGATATGACGTCCGTCACCGTCGAGCGGTTCACTGGACATCTAACGAGATTGTAGGTTATGCGCTTAGGATTTTCTTTACTCATATCCAGGATTGCGGCTTATAGCTACGTGAACTATATTAGAGGGACTGCTTGTATCTTTGCATAAGAGAATCAGGGTGTTGAGACAGTGTTGTTAGGTTCTCAAATCCAGCGATTAAAGACGGCAGATGATATGCACAATCTCTAAAGACGAGGTGTGGAAAGTCTAATCTTGCTAGACAGTGAATCTCTCTCGGCGGTGAGGGGTGTCGCTAGGTATTGAAGGTCATGTTCTAGTTTAACTTTCTTTCCGGTCGGTGTTTGGCATCACTATAAGTCTGAGTATATCCACAACACTGCACACATGCGCGACAACCACAGACATGAGTAAATAGATCAGACCTCGTTGAGGCCAGCAATTGCGCCGCTAATCCACTGAGGAGCGCGTCGACTTGTTAAGTAACTATTCGTACAACAGCATCTTTGGTATCGTATCTATTCAACGAGCAATGACTGGAAGACGCTTTCTCAAAACGCCGGCACTGCCCATAAAATCTCGGGCAGATGGCCTGTATGAGAATACCATTGGGGAATTTGAGATGTTCTTTAAGGTATCTTTGGTTCCTCTATCCCCATTAAAATAACTGTATGCATTATAAAAAGTACTCCGTCTGTACCTCTTTGCCCTGCTGTTGCTGCTGTTGTTCCCTATGGACGTCATTCTCCGGCGCGGCGTCAAAAACGTTGAAAAAGCGCTCGCCGGTATCGCTGACCTCGAGAACAGAGGCCATGTTGCCGCAGCGGTAGCAGTAATTTGGTGCGCTCCAGACGGTGCTCAGGCGATCGTCGTACAGGACCTGGTAACCTTCCTGGCATAGCTGGTGGGCGCGCAGGATGTGCGACATATTATTGACCTCGAGGAACTTCTTCACGACCTGGGCGCCAAAGGTGTAGCCGGCGCCGCGGGGCGAGAGGCTGAACTCATCGCGCTCGCTGTCCGGGTCGCTCCAGACAAGGTCGGCCATGGGGCCCTCGTGAGGGATCTCGCGGAAGCGGTCAATGATCTTGATCTGATCAATGCTGTGAATCGAGGGCGAGAGGCCTCCGTGCACGCAGAAGATCTGGTTGTTGATGACGACCGACAGCGTGAGAAAGTCGAACATGTCGGTGAAGTAGTGCCACACATTGGCGTTGCCGTACTTGCGCGAGCACTCGGTGTAGAAGCCATACGACTGGGTGACGCCGCGCGACTCGTGGTTGCCGCGGATCAGGTGCACGCGGTGCGGGTAGCGCAGCTTGAGGCAGACGAGGAGAGAGATGGTTTCGACGCTGAAGAGGCCGCGGTCGACGTAGTCGCCTTTGGCGAGGTTAGACGGATTTGGAGCGGCTCGGGGGGCGGCGTACCTAGGAACAGGTAGTTTGTGTCCGGGCAGAAGCCTCCTATCCTGAATATCTCGATCATGTCGAAGAACTGGCCGTGGATGTCGCCGACGACGGTGACGGGGGCGTCAATGTGGACGACATTGCTCTCTTTCATGAGCAGCTCCTTGGCCTTGGCGCAGATGGCCTCGATGACCGAGTCGGCGAGCAGCTCCTTCTTGTAGAGCCGGGCAATGCACTCATCGAGGTCGACGGTGGCTGCGAGGGCGTGAAGTCGCGAGGTCAGTGGTGGTGGTGGTGGTGTTTTGGTGTGGGTCGCAAAGCTTACCCGGGAGGCCTGGCATGTCTGCAGACGGATCAGGGTGGGCAGAGTCGGAGCGCGCCTGGGACCATGGTCGGGAGTCAAGCAGGCATGGTCGCGGCGGCCATGTTGGCTGGTGGTGACGGGATGGTGGAAAGCAGAGCGAATCAGACGGCGGGCGTCACGTGGGGCGACGGGTGAGCGAGCATCGCCATCCATCGTCGCTCGCCCGCTTCTCCCGCGCCTGCTCTTCGACCTAGACTCTGGCCCGGCGGAGAGCTCTGCCGCGCACCCTTTCCTTTTGCATGTCTCGCCGAACGTCTTTCCTTGCGCTCTCTCTCTCCACCCCAGCCCGCGGCACGTCCACGCCCACGGCCCTGCGCTGGTCCTTCCGTCTTGAGGTACCACTACTACCTTTGGATTTCTGCTTCTCCTTCATCCACAAGTCTTATTTTGTTCGGCCTGATGCATGAGAGAGCTTCGTCAATTCCGTCGCTTGACTCTTGTGTGCGCCGCACCACTGCCCCATCCCACCCTTTCCTTCAATCCGACCTGCCGCAGCAGTCATGTCTTGGTCTGCTCCCTCACCCGGAGCTCCTCCCTCCTACTCACAGCAAGCTTCGTACGCTCATCAGCCGTACCCTCCCTATCCGCCGTCAAATGGCGCTCCTGCGCCGCCCAAGTAAGTTGCCATCTACGACATGGAAATTCTTCTCAAATTTGTGTCACATTCTTCCCTTGAGCTTCGTGTGCTTTCTCACTTCGTCACGGAACCCGCCGCCTTTCCTTTTTCCTATTCCTAACTGATTTCTTTGAAGCGCGTCGGTACCCTATCCTCCTAAG
Source organism: Aplosporella prunicola CBS 121167 (assembly GCF_010093885.1). NCBI lineage: Eukaryota > Fungi > Ascomycota > Dothideomycetes > Botryosphaeriales > Aplosporellaceae > Aplosporella > Aplosporella prunicola. Next base: position 620,714 of record NW_022983536.1, read on the forward strand.
CGCAAAGGTAACCCTGTGATTACCCGGTACCCCCTCCCGCCTGGCTATCGTCCTCCACAGGCCCCACCAGGTGCACCTCCATATGGGTCAGCTCCATATCCGCCACAAGGCTACCAGGCACCAGTTCAAGGCTACCCTCCTCAGCCAAACTACCCCTCAGGGCCCCCAGCAAATTACCAGCAGTCTTATCCCGGATATCCGCCGAACTATCAGCAGCCCACCCCAGGCTACCAACCAGGTTATCAATGGCCAGCTCCACCACAGGGCTACCAGACACCGGCTCAAGGTTATGCTGCGCACTCCTACCCACAAGGTTATCAACAACCGGGGGCATCTGATCCTGCCGCACCTCTGGCAAGCTATCCGCCAGGGGGATGGCAGCAGCCACCGCCGCCACCCGCAACCAGCCCACGAGGCTCTCAAGCTTCCCCTACCGATCAAAATGCGACACCCACCTCGGCTCATATCCAGCCTGGCACTGCTAATTCCTCACCTACTTCTAGCCATCGTCCACCAAAGTCGAAGCGGGGTCCGTCCTCGCGGACCGTCAGCATCAGTGCTGACGAAATACCGGAAACCCACAAGCTCTACCAAACAGAGCCATATGTGATCAATCTAGGGCTAGATGAATGGGATCAAACAGACTTTGACGGTGCTATATGGCCCAAAGCAAACGATCCGGTTGATACCGACCTTAGCTTAGGTGTCATCAGTAAGTAATGACCAGGTTGAAAAGAGCAAGGACTAACGAACAAAGATTGGCATCCTGCGGAGCAAATAACACGCGCATTGCCATGGGACTTCCACGAAGCTGAAGAACGGGCGAAACACCCACCACCTCCAGCACTTGGCAATGGGGAATCAGTCTCTATATACTTCACACCGGAAAATGCCCACGAAGCGTTCTTGAACGTGAGGCAGACGGACGAATGGGAAAACATGAAGCATGACTCGATTTTCCATGAATTCACGGAGCCATCTGCGACTATTCCATTGGAGGAGGTCATAAACAACCGCGATCGTGTTCAAGAAGAAGAGGAAATTCCGCATGAATCTGACTGGAATGTTATGGACAACCTGGACCAGGCTCTTTCTAACGAGCAGGATGCTAGCGGCTCGAAGACCACAACGGGCAGCGGACCGTCTCCACCTCCGTTCCAACCTCCTCCGAGAGATGAAGCACAGGAAGATATCCTCGCATCCTTGGGCGTGACGGGTTCACCCAAACCTATTCAACCCTTGTCTGGACCGCAGCCGATGCTTCCACCAAAGCCCGAAAGGAGTGGAAGTATGGAGAGGTGAGGCATGAAAATTCCGTGCCCAAGACCGCGCTAACAATATTTTTAGGTCAAGTCTACACTCGAGACCACCGCCACATCTTCCATTCCACAACGGTTACCATCATAGTGGGCTGCCACCGCATATGGGGTCCTCACATTCCCCACCAATCCCGCCGCCCCCTCCCCAGCGTGAACGTTCACCCTCCTATGACCCCTGGAAGGTGGATCAGTTACCCTCCACCAACAGCAGGACACGCAGTCCGGCCATTTCTGACTCGAGCCAGCACACGGCTGCTGGTTCCGACTTCCACATGGATGATAATGATCCTTTCAATGCTAATGCGCCTCCACCTCAGTTACATCGAAATGAAAGCAGTGCCGGCCGTAAAAGAAGCTACGAGGAAGCAGAATCAGGAGAAGAAAAGCACCGGCAAGAAGATGACTACACACCGCGCATCAAGCGACGACAGCCACGTGTCGCTGCTGCATATGGGTGAGTGAGGGCTTCTGTAACATGTGAGTTGAATTGACAAGGATATAGCCGCCGCTAGTCCCATTCTGCGCAACCCCACAGCATGTGTCTGCAGACAGCTTGCTGTTGGCGTGTTGGTTGCTGCCGCACTTGGCACCATTCATCGTCTGGGTGTTGGATAAAGCTGCTTGATTTACAAAGCAGCGACGAAGTACACGTGTAATATACGGACGGATGCTTCTTTCTTTTCCTTTGGGACTTTGTTCTTTCCCCGGTGTTCAACGGCCTCTTTTCAACGGGGGTGATAGGGCTCTCTCTTCTCGGAGCACTAGACCCGAAAAAAGTAATGTGTTAGGAATTCGCGGGACATGGCGAAAGCGGGCTTTCTTTCCCGCAACCCGGATGACGAAAGAAGATGAAGCAAGCTCTCTTTTTCTCTGTCTACGTCTCTGTCTCTGTCTCTGCCTCTACCTTTCTCATGCAGTCTGGTGTTTCTTTCCAAAAGACGGATCCAAAAAGTTCTTTTTTCTCGGCCAGTTCAGACAGAGCCAGCCTCCAGCCTTGTATTTTCATCAATCTCTTCTTTGCTCCTCTTTGCTCCTCTTTGCTCATTATCTTCCACCTCTCAATTTCCGTCCGTCTCCTTCTCATGTCTTCACATCTCGCTTTTTTCTTCTCGCCTCTTCGTCACAGTAAGAAACGCCTCATGCTTGTTCACCAGACTAGATAATAGCGTCGTCGTTTTGTTCGTTTCTCATTATGACCGTCGCGCGCGCCCGCCGCCACCACCGTCGCCGCCGCCGCCGTCGCCGCTGCTACCGTTCTCGCTACCGCTGCGGCTGTTGTAGTACCCAAGCATGAAGGGGTACCGCCAATGCCCAAAGCGATGAAGCATGTTGGGAATTGGGAAGCGTATATTTGTGAAGTGAGTCTTATCGCCAGGCTATTCGACATTTTCCAAATGCGACACCTAAGCGAGACTTACTACTCACCTAAACAGCCTGCAACTTACGCAAAGTAACCCCCAGTAGTTTCAAGTTTGTTTAGTCTACAGCTCATTTGGACAGCTGGTTGTCTACAGCCCAAAGTCGAGCAGCCTGCGATGCTTTCTGAAATCCTGTTGCTTGAAGCGGGGATATGTCGGGCGGTCTGTCGCTTGATTAGGCCTAGCTCGGCCAACCTTGTCGGGGAAACACCGGCGGCCGCAGGTTTTTCTCAGCACAGAATTTCACACCACCCGCGTTTAACAACCACAACCATGTGAACGTTGTCGGGAACGACATCGCTGTCGCCAACAACTCGCAGATATTTCAGGGCTTGCAGCCGCTACTGACACGGTACAGCCGACTTGTCTAGTGCGAGCTCGCCCGCCACTCGGCTACGACTCGACATTTGGTATGTTCTTTTATTTTTGTTTTGTCGCATGCCGCACTGCCCCTCTTGATGATGACACCTTTTGTAAACCCATAGGGAGTAACACTGACTTTTGTTCTCCCAATGGTGGTTTCTTGTATTAGACTACAACGGTATCTGATCAAGACTGCCCTGTTCTGACTCACTTCGTCAAACTCGTGCGCTGGACTTTCGCTAACGTCCCTCACTAGACAAGCCGCGATTAGCTTCGCATTAAGTCGCAATGGCCGAGGCAGGCGTGATAGCACCGGCCTCTGGTGCGGAAGAGCCGAAGCCGGTCAATGAGAGTCAAGATAGTCAAAATGGCACCACTGGCCCAGCTCCAAAGGATACGATTTCCAAGCAAGATGCAAAACCCACTGTGCAGCGTGCGAGAAGACCCAACTATGCCAAAATTCATGCCCAGCCGCTCCCCGTTGTCGTCCACCCACTACCGGCCTTTGTCCCGCACAACCCGCTGTCACTGCTTCGCGTTGCATGGATCATCATCTCGCAATACTTTGCGCCGCCTGCGTCGCACCCGCCCGCCCGCCACATTGGGTACTGGTCAGCTGAAACACGCTCGATCCACGTCACGGACCCGGCCAGCGTGCGGGCGCTGTGGGAGCAAGGCTTCTTCGGCAAGGGCAGCCTGAGCCGTAGCGAGCCGACCTGGCTAGACCGCGAGCAACAGCGGAAGGGCGTGCTGTCGGGGCGCATAGCGGCCGAGGACTACACGCAGGTGCGCCGCAAGGAGCGCAAGGAGTACAAGAACGAGCGGGCCCGCAAGGAGCGCGAGGCCCTGGAGGAACAGCTGCGCCGGGAGGGGAAGCTCGTCGACGCGGCGGGCCGTGATGCCGCCGCCTCTGCCGCTGCGAAGCGACAGGACGCGCTGGAGACGCAGGCGCCTGCAGGCACGACCGAGGGCGGCGACGGAGAAGCCGTCGCTCCGTCGACGGAAGAGGCAGTCGCGCAGCAGCAGCAGCAGGAGAAGGAGGAGGAGGAGAACATGGCCGACGACGAGCTTCTCGCCGACGCGCCCATCGCAAACCAAGAACACCTCCAGCTCACGCTGGAAGAAGCCTTCTTCCTGCACTACGGGCTCGGCGTCCTCGACATCGTCGACCCCAGCACCAACACTTCCCTCAACACGTTCTCCCTCCTCCGCCTCTGCCGCACGCACTCGTACTTCCCGCCCCTCAACCCCACGGCGCCGCTCCGCCCCGACGACCCCTTCCTGCTCAAGTACGCCGCGTACCAGCACTTCCGGTCGCGCGGGTGGGTGGCGCGCGACGGCGTCAAGTTCGCCGTCGACCTGATGCTGTACAACCGGGGCCCAGTGTTTTCGCACGCGGAGTTCGCGGCTGTGGTCCTGCCGGCTTATAGTCATGCGTATTGGCGGCAGCAGCAGCGGGGTGAGGAGGGTAGAGAGGGAAGGACGCGGAAGGAGCAGAGCCCCTGGTGGTGGCTGCATTGCGTCAATCGCGTGCAGGCGCAGGTGCTGAAGAGCTTGGTGCTGGTGTATGTCGAGGTGCCGCCGCCGATGGAGGGGGAGGGGGAGGTGCAGGATGTTGGCGCGCTGTTGAGAAGGTATAAGGTCCGCGAGTTTGTGCTGAGGCGGTGGGTGCCGAACCGGATGAGGGGGTGATGTGGATGTGATAGGGTTGTGGTGTGGTGGGGAGGCGGAATCCACAACTACCTACCTAGGTAGCCCTTGATTGACGTTCTAGGTGAGTCGGTGTCGGTGTCGGTCCCTTGTAGAGTACTCGTACGAAGCAAGCAAGCAAGCAAGCCACGCTTGCTGTGCTGTGCTGTGCTGTGTTGTGTCGTCAAGCCAAGTCAAGCGCAAGACGAAAAAGAAGATGAAGACGAAGAAACGAAAAATCAACCACTTCAGCAAGGCATTGTGCTGTACTGTCATATGCATACCTACGCACATACACACATGCGCGTCCATCAAGTCGTCTACGTCGTCGTCGTGCGTGTCTGTCTGTGTCTGTCTGTCTACCCGCCATTCCGTCGCGCCGGCCTGGTACAAATAGTCCACCCATATAAACAGTAACAGCAGCAATGATAATAAAAGCACAAACCTATTCCGCCTCATGTTCCTCACTCCTCACCTGCTTCCCTTCCTCCTGCCGTCCCCGCCACCCCCCCCCCCCTATCCCCATCTCATCCCATTCCAGCCTCGGCAGTCCTCGGCAGCAGCGGCGGCGGCGGCGGCGGCGATGGTAGTGATCATGTCCATGTCGGTGTCGATGTCGGTGTCGACGATAAAAGAACCTTGGGCACAGAGGCCGCGAACGGAAGCGCGAGAGCGAGAGAGCGAGCGTGCACAAGGACGTCGTGCGCGGCATGGCATAGCCTCCTCATGTTTTGTTTCCCGCAACAGCGTAGGTAGCCGTAGCGGCAAGCTCCCCTCACCGCACCAATCTCGCATTCTCGCCCTCCTCATCCGTGCTCTCTTCCTCGTCGTCCTCATCCTCCTCCTCATCCTCCTCACTGTCCTCCTCACTGTCCTCGTCCGTCTCCTCTTCACTGCCCTCTTCGCTTTCATCTTCACTCTCATCCTCATCATCCTCATCCTCCTTCAACCAATCATCCAACGACCTCTCCCCCCCACCATTCTGCCTCCTCGCCATCGCCGCCGCCACGCCCGCCATCTCCGCCCCGCCAAAGCCACCACTCTCCCTAACCGCTCTGTCCAACTGCTCCCCCGCCGGCACCGTCCTCACCTCACCATAATAATCTGTTTTAGCCGACGCAGAAGCACCAGCACCACCACCAGCCCCATCCTCCCTCAATCTCGCATCCGGCTCCTCGCCCTCCGCCACCCATTCCGGCAGCTCCTCCTCCCCGCCCCGCAGCCCCAGCCCCCCGACCCCGCGCTCGTCGCCCACGACCAGGCTCGCCGACCCCAGCATGTAGCCGCCGCGCGCCTCGGACGGGCTGGGCGCGTGCGGCACCGGCTTCGGCGCGAGCAGGAGCAGCGTTGCCAGCTCGGTGCTACTCGGCACCGCGAGCAGGGAGCGGTACACGCGCGCCCGGTCGCGCACGTCATATGATGTGTCGTAGCGCGTGAGGAGGAGGATGTAGTTGTACAGGAGCGGGATGGCGTGTGGCGTCTCTTGGGCGGATGGCCGGCGCGCGGCTGCGTCGTCGGTAGTGTCGTTGTTGTTGTTGAATTCGTGGAAGCCGCCCTCGTCTTCGAGGCCCGTGGGTGGTCCAGACGAGCCAAGTTCCTCGGCCGTAGACGGCGCGACGGGCTTGGGCGGCGGGTGCAGCTGCAGGTGGTGCAGGTAGACCTTGGCGGCGAGCAGCAGGATCTGGAGCTTGCTCTCCTCGGCCTCGTTGGCAAAGCCCTTTGCTAGGATGCGCAGCACATCTGCCGCGATGTTGTTCTCGGGATCGACGGCGGCGAACTCGCCGACGAGCCAGATAATGCTGGCGCGGGCATGGGGGCTGGCGGCCGCGTCGAGGTTCTTAGCCAGACGCATGACGGTGCCGGCGTGCGCGCCAGGGTCGCGCTGGATGAGGTGGCGCACGACCTCGAGGGCCTCGGCGACAAGGCGCGCGTCCGGGCTCGAGACTTGCTGGAGCAGCAGGCGCAGGCAGCGGGCGGCAGTGGCGCGGTCTTCGGTGCGCTGGGCGCAGCGGCCGATGGCGCGTACGGCTTCTCGCACCAGCGCGGCATCGTGGCCAGCGGTAAAGTGCGAAAGCTCAGCTAGGACGAGTGACTGCAGGTGCGGCGGCGCGTGGGGAAAGATGAGCGTGAGCAGCTCGAGCTTGAGGCGCCAGACGGGGGGCGCGTCGGTGGCGCGCAGCACAAAGTGCGAGACGTAGCGCACAAAGGGCTGCGGCCGCGCCAGACACACGCGTACCGCATTGTGCAGCGCGACGAGCTGGATGTCGGGCGAGGAGCGGAAGAGCGAGACGAGCGGTCCAATGGCACGGTCGAGGTAAGTCTCATTGCCGAGGTGCAGGTAGCAACGCGCCACGGCAACTATGACAGCGCTGTTGCGCGATTGGAGTAGCGGCGTCAGCGATTTGAGAAGGAACTCAAGATCAGGATCGATGAGCACGACCTCCTCCGTCTCCTCATCGGCGTCCTCTTCCTCGTCCGAGCTGCTCTCGTCATAGAAGCCCTTTGTGGGCTTGGTGTTCTTGCCGCCAGCCGTCTTCTTCTTGGCCCACCGCGTCCGCCGAGGAAAGCACTTGCGCGCGTAGATAGTCATCAAGCGCAGAGTCGCCAATTGGCCCCACTCGTCCATGTCCACAAGCTTGCGTATCAGGCTCCTGTAATGCGGATGTATGAGATCGATGCGGTCCGGGCAGATGTCGGAGAAGGCGGCGACGGCGGCGCCAGCCACGTAGTATTGCTTATCGCCGAGCAGGGTGGAGAGGTACTCGATGAGCTGGGGGAGGGTGTTTGGATCGAGGCGGTAGCACTTTGGGATGGCGAGGGCGGCGGCCTTGCGCACAAAGGGCGACATGTCGCCGGCGCCGCGCTTGATGCCGAGCGAGACGATCTGGGAGATGACGGGGACGCGGATGCCCGACATGACGCGCAGGGCGAGGGCGCGCACATGGGGACTCGAGTCGACGAGCGACTTTTGGATCGTGTTGATGGACAGCAGCGCCGTGTCGGGCTCTTCCTCGGCATGCTGCAGGAGGTAGATGTACACCAGCTTCTTGATCTCGAGGTTCGGCGAGGCAATGTTCTTGACGACGGCGCTGAAGAAGGGCAGGGTTGGCTGGTTGCGGTACGACATCTGCTCCGGGGCGCGGCGGCGTTAGCTACGGAAGGCTCGTGGATTGCCGAGGAGTGCATACGGCTATGACGCGCCGCAAGCCCTCGAGGACTTCACGGTCATGGCGCGAGTCGAGCAGCTTCTTGATCTGCAAGGCGGGCAGCGGGCGCGAGGAGGGTTTGCGGGCGGAGCTGGCATCGCGGGCGGCTTCGAGGGTCAGGTCGCGAGCTGGACGGGTCAGCGAGGCAATCCAACGACAGACGGAGCGACTCACCCGTCTCCAGCATGCTCGATATCCTCGTCATCGACTCCATGGCGGCGAGGTTGCGGGCGGCGGTCTGGTGGGACGAGTTGAGAGGAACGACGTAGTCGCCGCGAGCTCGGGCACTCCCGTCAACCATGCCTGCACCACCACTCCGACAGCCCAAAAATACCAAACATGGCACCACCACCACACACAGTCCTGCACCCCACCACCCTCCCCTCCTTCCTGCACCACCTCCTCACCCCCACACCCACAACAAACACCACCCTCATCATCTGCGCCCCCCGCGCCACATTCGAGCAGCAACTGCTGCACTCCCTCCAATCCCAATCCACTCTCCTACAACCAACCCTGCAAACCCTAACCACCACCTCCGCCCTCCGCACCCACCACTGCACCAGCCTGCCCGCTCTGCGCGCCTTCCTCTCCAGCCTCACCCACACCCACAAACACCCAACCACAAACCCAACAACAATCGCCCTCCTCAACCCCCTCGCCCTCCACGCCCCCACCCCCTCCCACTCAGCCCAAGGCCTCTCGCGCACCCTCGCCATCGCAGTCGACGCGGCGCACGCTACGGGCTCGCGGCTGGTTATGGCTGAATGTCCTTTCACCCCCTACAACGACGACGAAGGAGCAAGCGAAGAACAGCAAGAAGACCCCTGGGCCACCCTCCTCCCGCTGCTAAACTCTTCATCGCCTTCAACTGCTTCAACGACGGCGATGCGGCGGGGCTTTGGCGGCTGGGTGGGGCGGAGCGTCGAGGCGCGGAGCGTCGTGGAGCAGTGGTTTGTGTTTGAGTCTGGGGAGGAGAAAGAGGGAGAAGGGGAGTAGGGGAGGGGTTGGGGACTGAGTGGGTGGTCGTCTTTGTCTTTGGTCAACAGCAGCAGGCATGCCACCATACTCGGACACGCATACCTACCACTCACTGCTCACATCACGTCACCCACACACACACACACAAAACCACCTCTCACAAGCAAGCAAAAGCAACCGCAAACAACTACACACGCAAAAAGAGAGCAAAAGACAGTTTTACCGACTACGTCCGCTCATCGATAATTTCTGCAACCACGCGCACACGCGCACACACAAACACACTACGGCCTCGAGCCGTCCAAATCAAAACACGTCCGAGCGAGTGCCTCTACCAGTCCTTCTTGATGTCAAAGGCCCACTCGAACTTCAGGTGCGTCGTGTTGTCGTCGTCGATGAACTTGGACACGGCGTTGTAGTGGCCACGGGCCATCATGCCAGTGGGCGCCGTCTCAGGCTCGACTGCAAAAGAGCGATATTTAGCATGCTAGGCGCTTATTTATGAGACATGGCTGCGACTACTTACACTTCTTCTCGTAGGTCTGCTTGTCGGTCGTGTTGGGGGAGTAGCTGCCCTGTATCGGGGTTAGAAGACGCGTCACTCGTCAGACCGGGCCTGCCGTCGCCACTTACAATCATTTCTTGCATCTTGCTGCTGACGCCCATCCTCTTGACAACCTGGACGTACTTGAGGCCAGACAGGATCTGGTGCTGGACCTTGAAGATGGCCTTCATGCGGAACTGGGCGCCCTCCTTGATAGTGAAGGGCTTCTCCTTGAGGTGGTCGACCGCGCCGGGAGCAGACAGATCAATGATGATATCGGGCCTGCCCTCAACCTAGATAATGCTGTTAGTTATGCTTGTTCTGCAAAAAGGGAGCCCAGGGGCATTAGGTGCTTACCTCGAGGCCGAGAGACTGGATGATGACAGTACGGGGGTCATTGGGGTCAGAGATGGTGTTGCCAGAGCCGATACCGAGCGACTCTTTCCACTTGCGAAGGGACTCATCGTTCGCATCTGTACAGAACATTATATGATTAGCAAACGCAACTCCCCAGTCTGAAATTATTCAATGCTCCCAAGTGCTGCCCGCGGTGCGGCTGGTCCGTAAAGGCTTTGTCGTTAATGGGTGGTCCGCTTGGCTGCTGGAAAGTGCCCTGAACGTGGATCTCGTTGAAAACCCCGGCTAGAAGTTGGCAGTCTAAATCCAGGTGGAGTCTTCAAAATTGCCGTTTTCAAGTCGGGTTAGGCTATTGGGACACCTGTGATAGCTCGGAACAAACCGACTCCTCTTGCACACCCATCGTTGCAGAAGGGCGTGTGCAAAATTTCAGGAGTGGCCGCTCACCTCTGAAGCTACTCTCTTGAGTGCCGAGTTTTTAGAGCTTGGGGCACACTTAATTCCTGCCTGGTGCCGTGGCTGCGTCACTGGATTTTTCTCCGATTTGGAGCCGTACAAATTGGTTGCTCCGGTTGCCCTTTTCGCCGTTGGGGGAAATTGAATCCGTTCAAACCATAACCAAGGGCTGTATGGGCGGCGGTGGGGGGGTGGTACGGTCTTGAGAGTTTTCGGAGTCTGAGCCATCACGCTCTCGAGGGCCTGGAGGGGTTGGAGGTGTCGGAGGGATGGGAGGGAGACCCAACGTCCTGCGAACAAAGTCTCTAAAGCGATTTTTCTTCCTTTTGTAGCTCGCCTTGGCCCTGTCCTTCCTGGTCGGTGGTCGTGGTGGTTGTGGTACGAATTCTTGTATGAAATGTGGCGGACCAGTTGACCGTGCAGTACCTGCATAGTGTTTTGACATGGTGGTATTTCCCCGAGGCGATTACGAGATGGGTTGGATGTGCCTGCCACAGCTGGATGGGGACAAAGATTGTGGGAGACAAAGAATGATGATGGGTGCGAACAAAGTGCTTTTTGATAACACGGGTGCTCGATAGAAAGAAGCTTTACGATGTGCTGCCGCTGGCAGTGGTGGATGATGGGGACGATGGACAATGGATGCTGGATGCTTGATGATGAATGATGGATGGTGGATGGCGAAAGATGCAAGATGCAAGATGCAAGATGCAAGATGGATGATGGATGAAGCTGGGCGAGGAAAGGGCAAGAGGCCCCGTAGCGGCAGGCAACCAGGACGACATTGTTGTCGAGGGACGGAAGGTGTAACAGCAAGCAAGTTGAAGTTGCCGTTTTTGTCCAAGTAAAGCTTAGAAGAAGCAACTTCAGGTGCAGGTCCCGTGATCTGCGGCTCAGGAGAGAAGGGCTTCCGCGTTGTTTATCCAGGGTTCATACAGGCAGTCGCACGCAACGCGGAGCGGTGGACGTGCGGGACTGGGCGACGGCAGAGCGGGCGGGAGCAAAAAAGAAAAGAAAGAACGACGAATGAAGGAATGAAGACTTACCCAGCTGCTGGTACTCGTCGATGGTCTTCTTCTCGCCGACCCTGAAGCCCTCGGTCTGCTCGGGGGTGAGCTCGTCGTCGTGGGTGTGGTCGGCCATGGTGGTGCTGGGATGTGGGAGCAGGGGGAAGAAAAAGGCTACTTGGAAATGAGAAAGGGAAGAGGGGCGATGCTGAATCCAAGAAAAGGCAATGGGATCGTTTCGTCAGGGACAAGCAGCCAGAACAGCGTGAGGGCTGCGCTTTGACGTTGAGCGCCCCACGCTGCCTCACCGCTCGCCCGCGTCTGAGCATCCAGACGGCGGCGCGTCCTGATTTGCTGCTTCCATTTGCCTCGCCTGCTCCAGGCTCTCCCGCACGCAGTCCGCACGCATTGGAACTCCGTGGGCGTGACTGTGACTCTCTCCTCCCGCGTTTTCCCATCGTCACGTGACCATTATATCTCTCGCTGGCTGACCCAGGATGACGAAACAAAATCGACGGCGAGCGCGCGCGCAAGATAGGTAGAACCAAGACTACTAATGAGAAATGGCGCCCGCCTTTTCGTCAATCCCTTCCTTGCTGCTACACTTCACTTTCTAAACTACAATAGGTATACTACTGCTTCACTTTTTCAGTACGTTGTTTCCCTTCCCCCCCCCTCCTCTAGTGAGTGCGCGGGCGGTCAGTCAAGGGGGGCGACGCCCGGGCGTCCGTGTCGCGAACACATCGCGTTTCCTTCCCATCCCCGTAGCCATCTCGCGACAACTCATCCTCACCAGCATTACCCACCCCCGCTAACCGCCGCCCACAGTGGATTTTGGAGTCACCATCAGTCCGACGAGCGGTGCGACTATTGGCGAGCTTAAGTCCCAACTATCCTCGCACTTCGGCTTCAACATGGTTCACAAGCGCACCCTGCCCGAGGCGCGCAACCCGCTTCTCCTGCCAGAGCACACCCCGCAGCGTACGTATGACCCCGTCGCATTGATGCGCGCCATGGGTATGGAGTAAGTGTCCCTAACGCGCCCCGCAGTCGACATCCTCGCCGAGCGCCGCCGCCTCGGTCAGACCAACCTTCACCTCAAGACCGGCCAGGTCGGCACCACAAACGCCGCAAAGCCCGAGAACCTGGGCCTCTTCGACTATGCTCACTTGCGCGCTCCTCTGCCCAAGGACCTACAAGGCTCGGGCGTCTTCTCCCTGCAGAAGAATGGCGCATACCCGGAGTCGTATTTCTTGATGGTGAATGCTTCTTCTCTAGCGACGCGTCGGGAGGATTTGAGAATGCTGACGAGTACCAGCGTCGTAGCAGCGATGGTTATATAAGTGCGACGGGCATGTTCAAGGCTGCGTACCCCTGGGCAACTCTCGCGCAAGAAGAGGCCGAGCGCAACCACCACAAGACCCTCCCCACCGCGGGTGACGAGGAAGTGGCGGGCAACGTATGGATTTCGCCTGAAGACGGTACGCATTCGCCTCACATGCGCCATTGAAAGCCAGCAAACACTGACATTAGCATCATAGCTCTCAGCCTCGCGGAAGAGTATGGAATGAAAGCGTGGGTGGTCGCGCTGCTTGACCCTGCGCCCATTGAGAAGGGTGCCAAGGACAAGGGCTCGGCCGCAAACGACATCGCGACTCCCCCGCGCTTCGTCGTACCGGACAAGGGATCTTTGTTCCCTCCTGCGACGGGCTCCATGCGCACGCGCAGCAGAGAGCTACGCTCTGCATCTCCCAGCAAGACGGCGGCGCCGCGCAAGATGGCATCACCGCGCAAGCCGCGCACGACGCGCAAGACGGCCAAGGCCGCGGACGCAGAGGCGGCGACGCCAGCAGGCAGCACCAGCAAGCTCGCGAAGGAGGTGGAGGACGGCACGCCCGCGCCAACCGATGCGACGGAGTCCGTAAACGGCGACGCCGCAGCGGAGAAGGGGCTTACGCCTGTGCCGGAGAAGGTGCAAGTCGAGGTCGACGAGTCGGTGCGGACAGACGGCGATGTCGAGACAACCACGACGACAGTCAAGGTGGACGTGCCGGCGGAGCACCCCGAGCTGGCGATCCCTGAAGACCCACAAGAGATGATCGCGAGGGCGCGCGAGATGGTGGAAGCGGCGAACAAGGCGGAAGGGCGGGGCGACGACGCCAAGGCGGCGACGAAGCGCAAGGCTGACGACGTGGAGATGGACGACGCGGAGGGCGCGGGGCTGGAGATGCAGCAGCCGGCGAAGAAGACAAAGGTGCTGCAGGAGGAGCTGAAGAAGGAGAAGGTCCGGACGAGGGCGTTCATGGGGCTGAGCGCGACGCTCGCGATTGGGTCAGTATTGCTCTGAGCCGAGTGAGTGAGCAACATGGCTAACGATGATGACCAGCGCCATGATTCCCTTCTTCCAGAGCTTGCTCTGATGCGCCGCCACCATTGCCGGATGCGCAGACCACCACGTTCGTTGACAGGCTCGCTGTTCGGGCCACAGCACACATACACACAAACCACGACACCACATGCGTCCATCAGTCCCCTCCGCATCCGATAGGTTTCGTCGCGTGCACGCGCGCTGCTGCTGTTGCTGTCTGGGTGGGCGAAAGAGGGGCGTTCCGTGACACCATTTCCTTCTGCTTCTGCTTCTTCTTCTCATTTCCAGGTGTTTAGTTGTTTTTGACCTGTCATTTCTGCGGCCCTTCCAACCAACCATCATCTATTTCTGCGTCTCTGCGTCTGTCTGTCTGTCTGTCTGTCTATGCACCACTGCCACCGTCTTCGTGCCTCGCTAGCCGTTGGGTAGGTAGCTAGTAGTGCATTATTCTGTCCGCGTGCTCTCAAGCTTCTCTTTCTCTTTCGATCATAAAGATCACAAACAAGAACAAGAGCCAGCCAGCCAAGCAAGCAGGCAACGGGCGCTCGGCGCACCTACAAACCTCATAGACGCCCGCCATCAGTCCATCCATCTTTCCCTGGCAGGGCCACAAGCGCAGAGCAAGAGCAAAAGAGCAAGAGCACCACTACGCTTGGACAGTCCAACACACCACACCGCACCACACCGCACCCACGAAAGAACGGCCAACTCGACGCGAGCACCACACGAGCCCGCAATCTCCTTTTCCTTTTCTTTTTTTCTTCCTCTTCCTTCACATTTGATTCAGCTTTTCTTCAGGCTTTTCTTCAGGCTTTCTTTCAGGCACGCGGGGGATTGGGTTGTTTAGGATTTGGTCAGCGGACGAGGGGGGGCGGGGATGGGAGGCTACCTTTTGATCTTCCTATCTACGTGCGTGCTACGCGGCGGTGGCGTTCGTTGTAGATAGCTGGCTTTGGCTTTGGCTTTGGCTTTGGCTTTGGCTTTTTGGGCGGGGATGCGCGCGCGCGCGGGCGATGGGTGGCGGGTGGAGGTTTTTCGTTAGCTAGCGTTGATTGGCAATTGATCTTGCTTGTTGGTAGTGCTTGTGTTTTTGTGCTTTTGTGAGGGTGTTGTGCTGTGCTGGTTTTGGTTTGTGATGAGTTGTGTGGTTGTTGTGTTTTGGTGGGTAGGTAGGTAGGTAGTAGATAGGTAAGCAAAGCAACGGTTCAAGCGCGCAAATTGTCTTATGCCAGCTACCTAGGTGGTGTCCGGACAGTCGTTTTCATGGGAGGTGGGTGGTTGTATATGCCGTGCCGTGCCATAACGAGACAGGCCGCCGGTGATGGATGGGCACCCGGTTGCTAAACACCAAACCAGTAGTAGTAGAGTAGTAGTGCTATTTCGAGCTCTCCGTGCACTGCTCCTACAGAAAGACACGCGCAAGCTCATTTACACACCAATTCCTCATGCACTCATCCAGTCCTCGAACACGAGACGTATTGCTGCCGCTGCTGCGTAAGCATCCAGGTTCCAGCCAACAGACCAGCCAGGCACACCAAAGCCCACGATCCATGACCATGGCCCACGGCGCAGCGCATCAGAGCAATCTAAACCAATATCCCAAACGCTCAAACAAGCTCTCTTCATTTCACCACAGCCCACCACGTCCAGGCCTACTAGCAACACAAACCCCCAGTAACAAGCAGCGCACCGCACCACCACCACCTACGCGCGTACCCAATCATCCAACCATCTATCAATCCATCCCTCCATCCATCCAGGCAGGCAGGCAGGCAGGCAGCAGGCAGGCCACCACCCTCATCTCATCTCATACCCTCATACCCAACACCAACACCAAAGCAAATCAAAGCAAAGTAAGGCAAGGCAAGACGACAAGGCAGCCATGCGGTCCCAAATACGAAAAAAGCCGCGCCAAAAAAAGCATCGCCGCGCCAGAGATTGAAATGAAATTGCGCCGGCCGTTCGGGCCCGTCGTCCTGGCTCCCGCGCGGCGTATAGCGCCGAGCCCGGAGCCCCCCGGGGTCACCCTTGGAAACTGAACCGGCGCGCGCTTGCGGCGTTGCGGCTTTGTGGGTTGGAACGTTGGAGCCGTTGGCGCGCGTGTGGTGTGGTGTGGAGGTGGTGATTGTGTGGGTGGAGGAGATTATGGAAGAGATGGAGTGGGAGGAGGGAGATGCTGCTGGGTGGTGCACTGCGTGCCTTGGTGCTCTGTTCTGCTCTGCTCCGTTTCTTGGGTTTGCTTCGTACTGTACGGCCGGATAGAGTCCTCTGGCTCTACCTACTACGTAGGCAGGCACTGTCTCTGTCGTGCGAGAAGTGGACCTCGATCTCGATGTCGTTTTTAAGGTCGGCCGTCTGCGGGGTAGCAGAGAACAAGCAACGTCATTAGGTTTATGTAAGCTTACCTTCTTCTCCGTCTGCTGGATCCACACCATCCGCTTCTTTGCGCCGTATATCCGTTTCTATATCCGTCTCTTCGCCTGTCTCTCTCTCTGCTCTTTTGCTAAGCGCCTGTGCGCCCGTCTTCAGCTCCACACGGCGCACTCACGCCTCGGCTTCGTCCGTTCTGCCGTCATCGTGTTCAATTCCAATTGCTCTTAGCGCTCGACGTCGCGTACTCTGTTGCTGCGCCAGCTCGGCGCGTCGCGGTGCCGCGCGCTTTGGTCGGCTTTCTCTTCGCACTGCAGGTCCCCGGGCTGGTGGGTTAGCAGCTGCGTGTATCCGTTGCTTCTATATTGGCTCTGAAGACGCCAAAAAAAGGGTTGTTGTGTCTGACAAGAGCTTCGAGTGCTGCCTTGTCGGCCATGACTTCGAGTACAGCGGGACATGCAGGAGCTGGGTGTTCTTCAGCCGGCACTATTTCCGGTGGGAGATGGTGTAACGGCAGGCGGGGTGCAGATGGAAGAGTGGAAGGAAAGTACCTACCTAGCACTAAGCCGGAAGCGGCAGTGTCACGTGCGGGTCAGCCATGTGCAACGCCAACAGCGATCCCGAGCGAGGCAACACAGCATGGATGAAAAGTTAGGTCCCTATGCACCGTCGGCGTTACATGGTGAGAATATAACTAATGGAACCCACGAGTGCCTCGTGCAGCACAGCAGGAGAGCAATAGCGGGTAGCCGGGACTGGGGCGGGCGGTGTGATATCTACGTGGCCGACGATTTTGGTGTTGTTGTCCCATATGCAAACGGCCATGGACCCTTTCAGAGGGCGCTTCGGATGATGCAGCGCCATGACAAACAGGGGCCTGGTCAATCAGGGTCGGCCGGAGCCCAGACTCGCGCAGTGGGGCCGCGAGATTTGGACCCAAGCTCCTCGCACCAGGGACTCCTGGGCTGATTGGCGGGCGTGCTTTTTTGCGCCCTGCTACATACGACGGGCCAAAAATACCAGCTACAGGTACATTGCAGCAAACACGGTACCGGGGTCGACATGGCCGAAAGCAGCGGGCAGCCCACGTTGTCGTCGCTCCACCCTCCCGTACCGGGCACGAGGGAGGACGATTTGAAGGGTTGGCGGCGGCGATCGTTCCGGGCGGTTATTCAAGGTTGGTGGGAAGTAAGATCTCGTGTCTTCGTCACGGTGATGGCAGCGGCGGCGTGCGGATGAATGCTCTCTGCCGTCAGCTGGCTGGGAGACAGGACGCCACGCCGATCGCTGGACCTTGGCCTTTTTCACCTCTCATCATGTCCTGTTTTCCCCCTTGCCCTTGCCTCCTGCCCTTGCCTGCAACACAGCATGCTCCTCGCCCATCCTACTTGTACACGAGTCGCCTCCACGTTTGCGCCTGAGCCATGACCTAACTTGCGCCACTCCGCTACGACCAATCTCCGCCCCGCCGTCGTGTATGCTTGCCACTTCAATTGCAACGCTCGTGCCTCGCCATGCCCGTCTGGCCGTTCGGGCGACGGAAGGGCCGCCGTTCTCGTCTCAACCCCGAGGGTCCTGTCGCCGTTGAAGCCAAGACCGCCAACATCCTTGACCGTCGTTCTAGTCGGCGATCCAGACGACGCAGCATTAGAAGAGACTCCACAAATCGCACCGGCTCTGCGTCACGTCAGTCCCTCACTAATAAGGGGAGAGACATGGGTCCTTCGTCGACCGCGAAGCCCAGACACTGCGCCGACGACATAACCCCTCTACCTGCGACGCTCACCTCGGGCACTAGCCCGCACCTGCGACCGACCACGCGAGAGCATGCCGATTCTCCCATCACCGCCCATCCAGACATGCTCCCAAACCAATCCCACACCAGCCTGTACATGGCAAAGGAGCGAGGCAAGCTCCAGAAACGCCGATCGGAGGATGGTCCTCCGCGAACAATGTCCACCAAACGCAGCAGAAAAGACCCCATCAGGGAGGAGGAAATCCGCCAGATGAGCGCTCCCGTCCCCGTCAAGCGCAGCGCCGACAACTCCGGCTCCATGACGAGGCGCGACAGCAAAAAGGCTCGCAAGGGCCTGCACAGGCACTTCGACCGCCCGACCTCCGACCTGTCGCTGCCCACCAACAACTCGCTGCGCTCCTCGCTCTCCGGCGGCAGCGGCTCCGACTACGCCTCGTTCAAGGTCAGCTCGCTCGACGTCTTCGCCCCGCGACCCACCATCCGCTACTCGGGCAGCCCCCCCTTCTACCAAAACCCCGTCGATCGCGCCCAGAATGACTCGAGGGCCGATTCGCGCAGGAAATCGCCCATCAGCAAGGAAACGCTCAAGGAGAGCAAAACCATCGACGACCTGGCCGATGACATGGACTCGGGGACCCTGAGGGAATTGATGGAGCGCGACGCAAGGAGGAAAGAGAGGAAACGACAGGCAGACGAGGAACGTCTGCGTCGCAAACTGGAACGGAGGGCAGAGAAGCAGCGCCAAAAAGAGCAGACACGTGATAGCGATGCTGCCACAAGAGCTGGCAAGGAACTCAACGCCGCGTTGGGTCTTGCTATTGAGAATGGCAAACCTGTCAAGGGCAAAGAGAGTACAGTGGAGCGTGGCACAGAGAACACGGGCACTTACCTCGATTACCCGGCTGACAGCCATATCCCGAAGATTCCGTCTGAGGGTCAGGCTGGCACGTCTTATTCTCCCGTCCCCCAGACTCCAACTGAGGATGCAGTCATCGAAGACGCGCATGCCATCCGCTACTCCCGCCCCAACATGTCGCCGCCGCATTCGCCCGCCCACCAACATGCCAGAGGATCGTCAAACGTGTCAGAGCTGCCCGAGCTCACCCACGAGGTTACACCGACCGCCTCTGAGAACCCATCCGCAATTACCCGCAGCTCTTCGTTCAACAGAAGGAGCTCTGACGTCAGCAGCAGCAGACGCGGAGGATGGTGGTCTGCTTTCAGGCGCCGCCCGTCGGCCCTCAAGAGGAGGTCAATGGACCAAGGAACCGCCGTCACTGCTCCTTCGGAGGTCTCTTTCTCCAACACCTCCCGTGAATCGATGGGTAGGCAACCGCTGCCTCCCCACCTTGTGCAACAGCCCGGTCGGAAGAGATCTGGTACTCCTGTCCGTACGCAATCGAAGTTCCGCGAGGAACTTCCTGAGCGCCACGACAGGACTCCTCTGTCGCCGCCAGATTCGAGGGTACAATCGCCGGAGTTTGCGGGCTCGACCCACAATACCGTTCGTCCTGGTCAAAATCTTCGCATTGAACCCGGAGCTGCCAACGCTGGTGCCGCCCTCGATGACACTCCCGGTAAAATCCGCACGGATTCACCAGTCAGCCCTGGTGCTCGCACATCTGCGGTCGTGCCCGCCTCTCTCGCATCGGTCGATTCTGAAGCCTCATGGCTCTCCGGCAAGCCAATGAAGCGTGCTTCTAACCCTGCTTACTGGCGCACCAGCTTCGGCTCTGCGTCCACGCGCAGGCCCCGTGAAGATTTCACCGCGTCGTACGAGGAACTTGGTATCCCTGATGATGAGTATTTTCGCCGCCTCACCCCTGGTCCTGAAGGTCCTATGCATTCAACCTCGCGCAAGCCAAGCAGCGATGCTCTGGCTGCCGACGCCGACGCTGGTGCCGAGGATACCGAGATTACGCCGGAGAGCGAACAACCCGAAGAAGCCGTCTTTCGCAACGATGCCGCACACAGGCCCACCGTCGTGCACCGCCAGGAACGCGCCAAATCCCAGGAAGGCCTTCTCAGCTACTGGGCAGAGGAGGCAGCAGAGGCTGAGCCAACTAGCGCGGGTGCCGAGGACGCAATGGAGGGTGTTGAGCCAGCGACGCCGGTAGAAGTGGGCTCCATCCAGGATCTGCCAAGCGAAGAAGACAGCCCCGAGATCAAGCGCGCATCGAGCGTGAACATAAAGAACCAAGTAAAACGCTTCAGCGCCAGCAGCGCAAAGTTGCTGGACATCAGCAGAAGCGGTTCTCTCAGAAGCAACTCATTCGACCCGACCCGGACAGGCAGCATGCCTCCCGTCGAGTCACCAGCTGAGTAAGATTTGCAGTAACTGTGTGACACGCAGGTGCCGTGAATGATTGCCATCCAGCCAACAGCCAGTCGAAATGTCGTCGAAGTCGGACATGCCGCTCTCTCTGCTCTCCTTTGTGCTTTGTCGCTCATTACCCATCTCGAGAGATGTCTAACACTGACCGAAGTCGCTCATTTTGCATTTCCTTATAATTTCCTGTCTCGCGGAGCAATATCCGTGTAAGACAAACACAGAATCCTGAAAAACAAACAAACACGTTTTGTCTGACTCTATCGACATACCATTGGCCTGGCTGGCTGGCATTCCTCACGCACCGCATCACAACACTCCGCTGCAAAGCCGTTTTCGGCGTATCTGCTTCTACTTCGTTTATTTCGGGCATCGAGCTGGCTAGATCCGGACCCTCTATTTGCACATATTCTGGCTTCTTTTAAAAAGACTTTTTGTGGCATCGTTTTGTTTTGTTTTTTTTTTTTTTTTTTTTTTTTTTTTTTTTTTTTTCTTCTATCTTTCGTCTTCATTTTTCGAGCGTTACTGTACAGAACCACGGATGGGCGAAGTTTAAAAGCCCGCCTCCCGCACGTTCGTTCAGTCTCATTTGTTCTTTTTCCCAGGAGTATTATTGCTCATGGATGGGCGGCTATAGATTGCGGCTGGCGGGCTGAGCACTGTTTCCTTCGTAAGGGCCTATTTTCCCCCGGTGGTGAAAAGCATTGGGTCTGACGGCGACGATGGCACTCGCCTTGGAGTCGGCGCGCCGCATGGAGTTGAGACGGATGGGGATTTGCTTGTTGGCATTTTATGCGACATTTGTTCGGGCGGTATTCCGCCCTGACGCATGGCCACTCGCGGCCTAGGGCGCATACCCGCGAGTGCGCGCGCGCATTGTATTGTAGTATTAGTACCTTTGATATTCTTTTGCAAGCACGAGCTGCGTCTTGCGATGATGCAGACGACGAGCTCTCTTTGGAACACTTCAAAAAAGACGATTACATTTGCTTTGCGATAAATGCCGGGGCGGCGATTGGAGGGCAGCGTTATCGGACAAGATCAGCTCTCTACCTTGAAGAGTGACGACAGCGGGATGCATGGCGGCATTACGTATGCGGCTGTGAGGCGATAGGTAGAGAGCCCGTCAACACATGGTTTGTGGTTTGGCTATTGTCAGCAGTTTAGCTTATGCAGCACAGGAGGGTCCCCGGATGACGTGACGAGCGAAGTGGGTGAGTGGGAGGGGCTCTCTTCCGATCTAGTTCGGCGGCCGCCCTCGGTGATTTCTAAGGCAGCATCATAGGTAATCACCCAAATAGCCCGCTCCTCCGACTGTCAACAACACTCCTGCGCACCTCCAGACCTTCCTTCGCAGTCTAGCAAACCTGTAAGTCGATTCCCTCCTCGTTGTGCCGTTGCCCCGCCTCAGCACGTCGTCTGCCCGGCCCCCCCAGCACAATTGCCCCTCCCACCGAACGCGGACGGCGAAATTTCAGACGCCAGCTCGGCGGCGGCGGCGCTCTGTAATCAGCATTCCAGCAACGACCACGCCTCCGCCATCTAGCATCTTCTGAGACGTCTCCCAGCACCTTCGTCTGCTCCTTGTACATATATACATAGCCCGCGCCCCGATGTCTTCCTTTGTCGCTCCTCTCAGACGGACTCTACTCACCTCAGCCTCGCGCCTGCGTACTCCTGTTGCTTCATCAGCTTTTAACGCAAATCTCCGCAGACCCATCTTCACTCCTCGCACTTTTACCACTTCTATCCGCAAAATGGGTGTCCACAACCTCCAGACGTGAGTCGTTCCGCCCTGCCCCGCTTCCGCGACGCCGCGGCGCCGGTACAACAATGACAAATCGGAGGAACGACAGCTGACGGACATGTCAAATCAACAGCAAGACCGAGTGGGATAACGCTCTCAAGGAGCCCGAGCTCGTCGTGCTCGACTGCTTCGCGACGTGGTGCGGCCCCTGCAAGGTCATCGCTCCCCAGGTCGTCAAGTAAGGAACCCCGTCCCGTCCCCCTCCCTTGCGTGCGTGCGTGCGTGAGCACCCCGCGCTGACGTAGCTTGCACAGGTTCTCCGAGGCCTACCCCACGGCCAAGTTCTACAAGCTCGACGTCGACGAGATCCCCGACGTCGCGCAGGAGCTCGGCATCCGCGCCATGCCCACATTCCTGCTGTTCAAGGGCGGCGAGAAGGTCGGCGAGGTCGTCGGCGCCAACCCCAAGGCGCTCGAGGCCGCCATCAAGCAGCACCTCGAGGGCTCCGCTTAGATTGTGTGCGCCTTTGCTAAATCCCCGAAACGGCTGATAATGGCTTTCTGAGTTTGACGCGGCGATGGCGATGGTGAGGGTGCAGAATGGCTGGCTAGGATCGTCGACTGGGTTTTTATTTTAGATCCGACAATCCTGCCCTCCGCCAATCATGAGATGGACATGCAATTCTATGGCTAGATATTCCCCCTGTAGTAGTCAGAAATGGGAGGCATGCTGATACAAAAAAAAACCCAACAACAACAACAACAACAACAAAAAGTCAACGCTTTTTCGTGCTGCTAGGTTTGATGTTCTCGTGTGTGTGTGTGTGTAGGATTTCTATTGCCATTGTTTCAATTGTCGGTACCTACCCGAAGGCGCGCTGGCAATATTTGATATCTCCGCGTGTGTTATACCTCAGCGTCAAGCTTCATTAAACATCACACAGCATCATTTAACTAAGCAGCGTTTGAGCCTCACACATGACCACGCGATCGCCCCTACCGTCTCGTCTCGTCGCTTAGGCGCTCAAACGCCCGCCTTGGCCTTGCTGCTGGGCTGCTCTCCATACGCCCCGTGGGCCGTGGCTCGCCCATCCTTCCGTAAGGTATAGCCCTACTCTTGTATCCTGCGCTGCTTGGGCCCGCCCATCTTGTATTGTAGATAGTGTAGACACACGACGCGCTTGGGCCCGTCCGTCACCCGTCGTTCATCATCAAGTCAGTCAGTCTGTCAAGCAATCAATCAATCGGTCCCTCGGCTCGCGCATTCGCTGCCTCACTTGTGACTTGCACCACGCACGTTATGCTATGCCTGTCCCAATAACCCAATGTGCCAATGTGCCAATCACCCCAAGGCTCAAGCACGTCTATGAGTACTGCTACATTAGTCGTTCCTACGGTAGGCCGCACGATGCGACGCTCCGCCGTGCGCACCCGCCCGCCAGGCCGCACGCGCCACTTGGGCTCAGGCTCAGGCTCAGGCCCTCCCCTCGCACTCATCACAGTCAATCAGTCACGCACCTCACCGCACCGCCACACACGGACTCCATGCCAAGCCAAGGGTCCTGCCGCCTACCGCCTACGTACGCACGTACGGACGTACGGACGGACGGACTGACTGTACAATACCTGCGTACGGAGCTCGCGCACCGCACCGCACCGCACTCTAGGCTCTCTCCCGTCGACCTACAGTCTCGTCGGCACCGGCTCGTCGCCTTCCCGCCCGCAAACGCGCCCACGGAGGCAGGCCCGCCCGCGAATGCACCCATCCACTCCCGGGCGTCGGCGTGCGCGCGTGCGTCCGTCCGCGGCCGGCGCCGGGGGTGAGTTACCTAGTGAGGATTGGCGAGCGAGCAATACAATAGCATTATACGTAGTAGGTAGGTTAGGTAGGTTAGGTTGGATGTGATGTGCGGTGCAGGTTGCAGGTGCCAGCGAGGGGATGGGGCGACGCGCGTCGCGACGCGTGTGGATTGGGTTGTTGGCTTTGGCTTTGGGGTTGGCTTTGGCGCTGGCGCTGGCACGGCTGGCTCTGGCTTTTGCGCGGGTGTGGCGGCGGGCTGTGGGCTGGTGATGGGCGGTGATGGGCGGGTGTCGGTGTCGTTTGTGTTGGGGTGGGGTGGTCGGTGCGTGGTAGGTGGGTTGGTGGGTGGTAGGTGGGGAGGGAAGGATGTGCCGACTTGGCTGGCTGAGGGTGTGTGGGGTGGTGATAGGTTGGGAGGTGTGAGGGAGGATGTTTGTTTTGTTTGGCTCTTTGGGGGCCTTTGGGGTAGGGTTTGGGGATTGGAGGTGAGAGGCTTGGGGGCGGGGGTGCTGGTGCTGGTGCTGGTGCTGGTGCTGGGGGCAGATTGGATAGCCTAGCTGAACGAGGTAGTCCGTAGTCCCGGAAAATATTTGATATGGTGGCGTGTGTTCTATCAGAACGTGGAACAAGGAATATTGATTTTCTTTTTGCTCTAGGGTAGAATAGGTAGGTCTCTGACTTGGAGCCGAGAGACATTTGGCGGAGCACGTCTGACATCTGGTCTAGAAAGCAAATAACAAAAAGTCCGACTGTGCATGAAGGCGTTTGTCGGGAGTGCAAGTGATAGGTCCACCGGAGGATTGTTTGTGGTCTGCCAACTGCTGCTTTGAGCTGCTCCCGCAGAGCGTCGTCCTGCCATGCAGCTGTGTCGTGACGTGGAGTGATGGTCCGCCTCCGCCTCCGGGTTTGGGTATGTCCGAGCCAAACGCCAACGCCACGACATCCCAACCTGCATGTCCATCAGCGCCGGCGTCGAGCCCAGTCGTTCCATTTTTAGCAGCTGCCGATGAAGGAATTGAACCACTAGACCGGCCGAACCGGCGCGCGAAAACACCTCGACTCTTGACGTAAACACCGCCCGCTACAACGCTGGCCATGGAATTCCGTGTATAGAGAACCGCTAGCAACAGAGAGCCTGCAAGATAAGAATTTAGCAGGCCCCGTGAGTTCAGTCACATTGTCTGCCTTACCTCAGTCATGCGTCAATGATCGTGCCTGGGTGGGGTCTGCCACCTTCATGAGGTATGAATGATACCCAAGTCGGACGACGTTAAGAGCATGGCGTACATGGCTTCCTGGTTGAAGGCGCCAAGCGCTCATTCGCGGACGCTTCCACTGGTCAAACGCGGTAGCGAGGTAGCCGTCGTAGTGTTGCGGGAGCCAGCGCGGTCCGACCCATGGATGCCTTGGGTTTACAACGACGACTCGGTTATCGGTGCAAGTCAGAGCTTACGCGGAACGTTTATACTTGTCTGGTTCTTGAAAGAGTGAAGACGACGTCGAGTACCCAGAGTCAACGTCTGGGAGATTAACCAATGTAGGAAGAAGGTGGATATGAATTTTCGATTCGCTCCATTGCCGTACGCTATCTTTTTATCTTCATGCCAATGGCGCATGGTTCCATCGCTGGCTCATTGACTGCACACGCTAACCTTAGTCTAACCTCTGCTTCTCGAGCAACACCATGGTGCAGTCTCAATAGTTGCTCAACAGTGGCCCCAGGTTCCCCATCGAGGCCTAGCCAATATCAATTGAGAGCGGGGTCACTCTGCTCACAGAAATCATTGATCTCGGTTTATTTACTGGTGGCCTCTCCTTCTCCTTTGACGTTTCTATCGCATACCTCCATTCGTTGTCGAAGCTTCCGTAAATTCGTTCTTCACGGAGCACTACGTTCATTTTCTCGACGCCATGGCAGGGATGGCACTCAAGACGGGTGCCATCGCACTGCTTCTAGTAGCGTTGGGCGAGCCGGCTGCTGCTCGCCCTCGTGACCGTGAGTGTGCTGCTCGAAAACGAACAGACCGGTCACTAATAGCATCAGAATCGACTGTCGCGCCTTTTGACAGCGGAACTGAACCGGACGTAAGTGTACTTTCCTCCAAAGGCCATACTGAGTCGATGCTTACGGCCAGACGCAGACCTGCATGCCAGCATGTCCCTATTCCCAAGACCAGTTTTTCAAAGTCGACAACAAAATCTTCAGAATTGAATGCGACGTGACCCATGCCGGCGAGGATTACCTTAAGAGCTTTGGGGAGTCTTTATCTGAATGCATTCAGAAATGCGCAGAGACCGAAAACTGCATCTGGGTCACTCATTACGACAACAACTGTCATCTCAGAACCAACATCGGAGGGTCACTGGCCTCCTTACCCGGCGCTCAGAACGCTATCTTGGGAGAGGAATTACCACCACTAGCGGATGCTACTCCCCTCCCAAGCTGCACGCCGAAGACTTCTTCGCGTGACGACCATAGGCCGAAGAAGACGAAAATGCGCTCGCGGCCCTGGAAGACAACCTCGACTCCAAGCTGCCCCAGCTCGACTCCTGAATGCTCGACTCCCGAGTGCCCCAAGAGTACTCCGACTCCTTGCACTTCGAAGACTTCGAAGATTCCCTGGTGGCCTAGACCATCAAAGACTTCCAAGAAGCCGTCGAAGAAACCATCGAGCACGCCTTGCTCGACAAGCGAGCATCACCCACCGCCGCCTCCTACGACGTCTCCTTGTACCTCGAGCACGCATAGGCCGCCGCCTCCCCCTCCTTCTTCGAGCAAGCATCACCCCCCACCGCCTCCCTCGTCCACTCCTTGCACGTCAGAGAGCCACCGGCCACCACCACCACCACCACCACCACCACCTCCTCCTCCTCCTCCCCCGTCGTCGAGCAAACATCGTCCTCCGCCCCCTCCTCCCCCTTCGTCGTCTCCTTGCACTTCGAGTAAACACAGGCCGCCGCCGCCGCCTCCCCCTCCCTCGTCGAGCAAGCATCGTCCTCCGCCCCCTCCCCCTTCGTCGACGCCCTGTACTTCGAGCACTCATAGGCCACCGCCTCCCCCTCCTCCACCTCCATCTTCGAGCAAGCATCGGCCGCCACCCCCGCCTCCCTCATCGAGCAAACACCGCCCTCCTCCTCCTCCTTCGTCGAGCAAGCACCATCCCCCTCCTCCCCCATCTTCCACACCTTGCACGTCGAGCCACCATAAGTCGGTTAAAGTTACGGTCACTCTAACCACATGTGACTTCAAAACGGCTACTGTGACAATACCGTACCCAACCAGTTCGTGTCAGATTGTCTATAACGGACCGCTCACTACTCCGGGCGCAACAAGCTCCATACTCGGCAGCGCCGCTTTGGAAGATCGGAGACGGCACATCATCAAGGTGATCAACAACCACCACTATGTCAGATCAACTGATCAGGACGGCAAGGACCAGTCCTTGAAGAAACGGTCAGCGGGGGGCCTTGCGGTTTCCCTCAACAACGGGACATACCAACCCGCTGAAGCGGCAATTCCGCACTCAGTGCTTGACCAATTCAAGAACTCCGAGATCAACTTCTGGCATCCCGAGGGCTCGCCTGTCTACTACGCCAAGTTCTGCGCGGCGTGCCAGATCGTTCCTGTTCTGGCATCCAGCGGCGAGTACCTTGCTCCACCGAGCTGTCCGGCTTGCCAGACGCAGACGATGCAGGTCCATGCCGGCACGGCCACGTTTGTGCCGACCGATGAATCGGGGCTCTGTGGCATCATCCAGTTCTCGATTCCCGTTTGCCTGAGCTGTAAGGCGCGCACGTCTGGCGCTGGAACTCCGTCTATTAGCAATGTTGCTAGTACGCGTTGGCCGGTTCATTCTTCGATCGTTCCCTCTTCGCCAATGCCTATTCGGTTTTCGACCCCTCCGGTCTCGTCTAGTCATTGGGTAAGTACTACTTCTCGGCTTTTCAGAGCCACGTGCTGATCTGTTTCTTCCTTCTAGGCTTCGTACGCTACTCCCCATATTTCGACACCTCAAGTGTCCCGGTCTTCTGGCATCCAAGGCGGGTTCTCTACCGTCCATCTCACCACGACAGAAACCAAGACACTGCCATGCCCGAGCTGCATTGGAGGCACGACGACCACGGTCGCCACGTCAATCATCTACACGACTCTCCCCTGTCCCACCTGCGAACCCACGACCAAGACCGTCCATCCATCCACTCCAGGCGGCGGCACCCCAAGCGGCACAAGAACCGTCACGTCCAAGTCCACCAAGACGCAAGACGCCACTTCAAGCGTGATCGGCATCCAATCCAGCCGCGAGAGCACCATCATCAAGACCATCGGCACCCCGATCACACTGACGACGGCGCGGACCCTGACTAGGAGCAGCGCCAGCTCGCCCAGGCCGAGCTCCGGTGTTCAGGGGCAGAGCTCGGTGCGTCCGCCCGTTGCCGTCACGCAGCACACTACGATCACCGTGGCTTGCTCCAGCTGCATTGGTGGCCAGACTACGGTCGTTGTTACGGCTTCGACTCCTCATGCTACGCCGGTGCAGAGCTCGCCGGGCCGTCCAGCCTCTTCTCCGGCTCAGAGCTCTGTCGTTCAAATCCACAGCTCTGTCATCCAGGTCCAAAGCTCTGTCAGCCGGCCCGCCTCCTCAGGAGTGCAGGGCGTCAACAGCACGCCCGCTCCCGTCAAGTCGGTCAAGTCCGTCACCCAGCACACAACGATCACGGTCCCCTGCTCCAGCTGTATAAGCGGACATACCACGATCGTGCTTGCGACCCCCAGCCCCTCGAGCATTGTCACACCCGTGCAGAGCTCGCCGGGCAGACCCGCTACTTCGCAGAAACAGAGCTCGCCTGCCCTACCCTCGCCTTCGGCTGCGTCTAGTAGGGTGCCGGACCATAGCGCGCCTGCGCAGAGCTCGGGTGCCCAATCTGTACATTCGGCTCCTTCGAGTAATGTCGTTGGGCAGAGCTTAGTTGCGACGCCTGCTCAGAGCTCACCTGGTCGTCCGGCTACTTCTCCGGCGCAGAGCTCGCCTGGAAAGCCTGCTACTAGCCCTGCTCAGAGCTCACCTGGGAAGCCCGCTACCTCTGCAATCCAGAGTTCTGCTGGCCAGCCTCAGCACTCTGCTCCGTCCAGTGGGGTGCAAGGCCAGAGCTCTGTTGGACAGCCCGGGAGCACGCCAGCCCAAAGCTCTCACGTAAAACCGGCTACCTCTGCGGTCCAGAGTTCTGCTGGCCAACCTCAACACTCTGCTCCGTCCAGTGGTGTGCAAGGTAAGACCTCTGTTGGACAGCCTGCCCCGTCTCACGCTCAAAGCTCTCCTGGCAAGCCTGCCACTTCCGCTCAGACAAGCAATGTGATCGGACAGAGCTCTGCCGGCCAGCCTGCGCATTCAGCTGGGGCCTCGGTTGTCACAAAGCAGACAACCGTCACGTCTCCTTGCCCCACCTGCAGCAGTGGACAGACGCCTGTTGTGGTCGCTCCTCCACCTACCAAGTCCGCTGGTGATTCTCAACCCGGCATCCAGCAGAGCCAGCCGCCTGCGACGGCTGCTTCTCCGACCCCGCAGCACTCTCAACCGGCTGCCCCTCAGCCTGGCGCGTCACAGCCTGCTGCGTCCAAGCCTGCAGGGTCTCAGCCTGCCGGATCTCAGCCTGCAGCATCCCAACCTGTCGGGTCGCAGCCGGCGGCGTCTCAGCCTGGTGCATCCCACCCCGCAGCCTCGCAACCAGGCGCATCCCATCCTGCAGCTTCTCAACCCGGGGCTTCGCAACCTGTCGAATCTCAAC
This sequence comes from Aplosporella prunicola CBS 121167, assembly GCF_010093885.1. Lineage (NCBI taxonomy): Eukaryota > Fungi > Ascomycota > Dothideomycetes > Botryosphaeriales > Aplosporellaceae > Aplosporella > Aplosporella prunicola. The sequence continues at coordinate 650,208 of NW_022983536.1, forward strand.
CGGCTGCTTCGCATCCTGCAGCTTCTCAGCCGGATGCCTCACAGCCTGCTGCATCGCAGCCTGCCGCTTCTCAACCCGGTGCTTCACAACCTGCTGCATCTCAACCTGCTGCATCGCAACCAGGAGCTTCGAAGTCTGTTGCTTCTCAACCCGGTGCGTCTCAGCCCGCTGCATCTCAGCCTGCCGCATCGCAACCGGCTGCTTCTCAACCAGGTGCTTCACAGCCTGCTGCCTCACATCCAGGTGCGTCGCAGCCTGGTGCATCTCAGCCCGCTACTTCTTCGCCGTGTCCTTCGCAGCCCGGTGCTTCTGCTTCCCAACCTGGAGCTTCACAGCCCGCGGTGTCTCAACCTGCTGTCTCGCAGCCTGGTGCATCTCAGCCTGCCGCATCACAGTCCAGTGCCTCTCAGCCTGCTGCTTCTCATCCTGGTGCTTCTAAGCCTGGTGCTTCTCAGCCTGGTGCATCTCAACCTGCTACTTCTTCGCCGTGTTCGTCGCAGCCCGGTGCTTCTGCCTCCCAACCTGGAGCTTCACAACCTGCAGTGTCTCAACCCGGCGCCTCTCAACCGGGTGTCTCACAGCCCGGAGCCTCTCAGACCCAGCCAGGCGCATCTCAACCTGCTGCATCTCAACCGGGTCCTTCGCAACCAGGTGCGTCTCAGCCTGCTGCCTCGAAGTCTGGAGCTGCCTCCCAACCCGCTGGATCGCAACCGGGTGCCTCTCAGCCAGGAGCTTCTCAAACTCCGCCCGGTGCCTCGCAGACTCGATCGGGTGCCTCCCAGCCTGCTGCATCCCAGCCTGGCGCTTCTCAATCGGCAGGAAGTCAATCTGGTGCCTCTCACCCAGCCACTTCGGGGTCCGCTAAGGCTCACCAAACAGCCTCCCAGCCTACCGCTTCACAAAGTAAGTCTCAATCCGCCGGACAATCAAGTGGTAAAGGATCTGCGACTGGGTCTGCATCTAAGTCTGCATCTGGATCTGCGTCTGGATCTGCGTCTGGATCTGCTTCCAAGGGGAAGAGCAGCGGTTCGGTGTCTTCCACGGCGAGTGGCAGCGGTGCCAAGTCTTCATCTAAGATGGCGACCTCTACGACTAGAGGTGGACAATCTAGTCGCACTTCCGGTAAGTTTCGTATTCCATTGGATGATATGTATGTTGCAATCACTGACCAACGTGTAGCCTCCGCCTCAGCCACAAAGTCGTCATCTGCCGAGCGCACTGTCGATGTTTTGGACTTCAAGTTGTTCAGCACGGTTGTAGGTGCGGTGCTCGCGGTCCTGATGGTCTGAATTTTGTAAATCTTCACGGCCTTCTACGGCGTTTTCCTATGTTACATTTAGTATTAGAAATGACTCATTCGATAATCAATGATAGCTTCAATACAATCAGAGAATTGGTAATCACTTGAACTTACATGGCGGGGTATTTCGTAGGGTTTTAGGGTGGTTGTGAATATCATTGCTAACTATCTCTAGGCTATCCAGTAGCCCACTTACCTTACCAGAAGGTCGCAAATATATGGCATATACTCAAATATCAAGATTTCTGCAAGCATATGGTTGTCAACTCCGGGTCAAAGACACTTACTCGAGCCTCGTCCAAACCCCGTCTTCAACTTCGCCCCAGATACCATATCGCTTCTCGTACGCAGGACCAGGGAGCAGATGTCCGAACACTTCGATCTCGCGCACCAGCCGGAAGCACAACATAGCGCCAAAGGCATCAAACATAAGCCCCTTGAAGATGGAGAAAATGCTCATAGGCACGCCGTCTATCCTCATCTCTGCATCCATGTCAGTACGAGTGTACCCACAGTTGACAAAGACCCGTTCAGCGAGTCCCATAAACACGTCATGGATCTGGCCGATCTGCCAGACCTGTCCGTCATGCATCCACGCCCACTGGACCAAGTAGTCGTGCATACTCCGCAGCAGGGTAGATTCAGCGTTGGGCCACCGGCCCTGGCGGTACAGCCACTCGTTCACCAGGCTAGCGAAGCTCAGGTCAAAGCCGTCGGCACGGATAGTGATCCACTCGCTCATGGTGTCGGGCACGACGGAGAGCTCCCAGACGCGTAAATTGCGGGTAACGTCATCTTGGCCCATGTCCTCGAGGGCGGGCTCGAAGGGGTAGAAGCGCGTGTCGCGCGCCGCCGGGAAGTCCTCAGACACGGGCAGCGTGCGGCGGCCTTGGGGCAGGTCTGCAGCGTCGGGTGCGGGGCGCGGGTATCCCTGGCTCCGGGGGTCACGTCCAGGGACTTCGTCGGCTAGAACGAACTGCATGATCTCTGAGAGCCGGTCTCCGCTGCGGAAGTTGTCGAGCGTGAATCGCACGCCGTCCACAAACGCGTCGAAGGCGGCGTGCAGCTCTTCCGTCCAATTAGGGCGGGAGGTGAGGGCATACAGCTCGTCGAGGATCGCGTAAATCTGCTGAACATCGGCGGAGTTGTTGAGGTCGGCGTAGGGGTTGAAGCGGCCGATGATCTCGGTGAAGGCCGCAATAGTGTCATCCGTCTCCGTGTCCGACTCGTCGTCGTCAATTACGGACTCGTCCGAGACTTCCTTCTTGCACCAGCGCTGCCGGCACATAGGGCACGTGTTCCCGTTTCCGTTATACACCCAGCCATTCACGCACTCCCTGTGGAAAAAGTGCGGGCAGGTCGAGGCGCGCACCGGGCTATTGGGATCAACTTCGTATTCAGTACAGCAGATCGGGCAGGTGTCCTGCTCGGAGGGAATGTCCTTCGGGTTGACTATCACCAGGCTGTCGAGGAATTGCTCGCGGGTCGGGGTGGGCGCCTGGCCCAGTGAGGTAAACATGTTGACGACTAGGTTAGCGATAATTGAGACTGTTGGGTGTTCGAGACCGCAGTCTCGGGGTCGCTGCTCTGTCTTCTGGTTCCGCATTCTCATGTAACTTTGCGCTAGTTATAAGGTGTTCTTTTGCCTTGTAGCGGGAATTATAAGAAGACAATGATCGAAGAAAGAACAAGAGGAACAATGAGACTGTAAATAGAATAGTTGAAAGAACAGCCAATACAATATCTGTCTAAGACACGTCTTCTTTTTATTCTGTATACTGGACATCTAGTATACCTTTGTTTGAACAATGTTATCGTCCGGAGGTTGAAAGGAAGTACTCCATATCAAAAGTTATGACTATGATTCGAATTTGAACCCGGAGTGAAACTTGACTTCAACAGCTCACTGAAAGCTATAGCACCGGGAAACTGGCTTCACGGGTAAATACTACTCGCGATGGAGTTTAAATCGGCCTCCTGAATAAAGTTATCATCCTAAGTTTTTTGCTATTTTTGAGATATTTGTATTTCGCGATGTTCATCCAAGCATTATAAAACTTATCATGTTCCGAGCCTTGCCACAGGCAGAGCTATTTGAGATAAACACCGCATCATGAATGCTAAATACATATAGACAGTCCTTATAACTTGGCATTCATTAAAGTACATGCATTGTGTTCAAGCACTGGGTAACGGATTAGCAAGCTGTGGAAAGAGAGAGGATTCTAATCAACTTATACGGTCACGACCTTACTCCCTAAACCTTTTATTTCTTGATACACAACTGCCATCTATCAATTTCCATCATGACTGCAGCATTAAAGATCTCGTTCGTCCTTGACCACATACCGAAAACGGCATAGCCCAATCCAGAAATGACGTCGGGGGTCCAAGCTCCCATCGCCAAAGCTCGACCTCTGCGTGTCCAAACACCCAGCATTGATATCCGTAAAACACCTCCAATGACGCTATCACGCCCCCTAACGCAAGCCGCCAGGCTCACCTTCCGCTTCCCTACCGCACAGGTCCGGCGGTTCGCCAGCACGCCGCCTGCAGCCGCGAAAAACCGCGTATACACCAGGTACACACCCAGCGCTCCCTCTTTTACACCAAACCTAGTGCGGAAAGCTGACATCCGCAGCGTTCGCACCCCTGACGAACTGCACACTCTTCTCCTCCTTGGTGCCAGCAGCCGCAAACCGCTCATCACGCTCTGGACCGCGTCATGGTGCGCGTCGTGCCATGCGGTAGAGCCGCTGCTGCGGCAAATGATTGAGGACGAGGGGGTGGGGGAGAGTGTGGGCGGAGTCGGGTATGCGCAGGTCGAGGTCGATGCAGTGACGATTGGGGATTTGCCCATTACGTATAGAGTAGTGCTCACCTGACAGATGTTTGGAACCTGATTGTTGGTGTATTGGACTGACGTATTTGTTTAGATTAATTCGATGCCGACCCTGCTGGCTTTTGATCGCCAGGAGGCGCAGTTTGAGACGAAGGTTACGAGGTTGGAGGACTTGGAGAGCAGGCGGTTTCTGACCGAGTGGATTGAGAAGGAGGCACGGAGGGGAGGGGAGGGTGGTGGTGGGGGTAGTTTGTTGGGGAAGTGGTTTGGTTGAGAAAGAAGTACGTCCAAGACAAATCTCCCAGTAGTTTTGATACGACTGCTTTCGGTTAGAAGTGTGGTGGTTAGAAGTATGGCGTACCCGGCTGGCCGTGCTGATAGAGTAAAATATCCATAGGAATGCTTGTAGTAGTGAGTGGAATAAGTGCACTATTATTTCGCGTTGCTATAGACTTGCAAACTAAGAAATTCTAAACTCCAAAACTCCAAGCACAGAAACAAAAAGACGGTATCACATAAAAAAGTTTGAAACAAAATTACACGCCTATTCTCCGTCTTTCCTCAGTTTCTTTGCCTGGCGCCTAGGCTGCCTTCTCTCTGGTGGTATTTCCGGTGCCGTCGCCCGCTTCTTGGGTGCGGGTTTCTTTACTCCAGCCTGCGTCGATCCCTTCTTTTTTGCAGGTTCCTTCTTTTTCGCGGGTTCCTTCTTTTTCGCGGGTTCCTTCTTTTTCGCAGGTTGCTTCTTTTTCGCAACTTGCTTCCTCTTCTTCCCAATCTCCTTCTCTATCTCAATTTGCGTCTCCTTTTCTGTGATTTCGTTCTGTGCGTTGTCCTGTCGTTGCCTTGGAGATTGTTCGCGGCCTAGATCATGAATGGGCTCTGCAGCTGGCGGGGGTGGTGGTGAATGCAGCGACGATGGAAGACTACTCAGTGGTGAATCGCGATCATCGTTCACCCTCTGTGGTTTACCACCCTTCTGGGAGCCGTTACCCCTCTGGGAACCATTGCCCCTCTGGGACCCGTCACCCCTCTGAGAACCATCAGCCCTCTGAGAACCACCAGCCCTCTGGGAACCATTATCCCGCTGTGAAGAACCGTCTCGCTGTGGACGCTGTGGAGGCTCAGCCTGCTGTGGATCATTGATCGGCTGTGCAGGATTTTCACGCGGCGAGCCCCTCTCTCCTTCAGCCTGATACTTTTGCTTCTTCCGGAAATAATACTCAGCGGCATCGACCAAGATTCTCTTCTGGCCACGCGTGAGTCTATCCCTCGTTTCAGGATCAACACCGAAGAATTCCTCTAACACACCCTTCGGAACCTGTTTATATATCTTCCTGTCAGCTTCACTCGTTGCTAGTTTTGGTGTTCGCATTTACCGTGTGGACCATATTGTCGTTATACATATCCTCCATATGAGCCATCAGGTCAAAGTCATCGTTGTCTCGACTTATCCTCTCGAGATGACGGTGGTCGACTCTCAGTGCCTCGAGGCGAGCGGGATAGGATAGCTCTGAACGTGGCGGTGGCGGTGGTGGTAGTACTGCTGGTTGTTGTGCTGGTGATGTTCGAGCAGGTCTGCTTCTTTCTTGAGATTGACGGTCTGTGGGGGGAGCCGCCGATTGCTGGACCGGTCTTAATTGCCTAAGCACGTCCCTGGTATTCTCAAGCTGTTCCAAGGTAAGTGCTCTCGAGTTCAGCATTTCCCTCACGTTGCTGACGTCGTATCCGAAGCCGCGCAGATCGTTTATCACCGCGGTGGGTGAAGCTGGAGGTTGGGGAGTCGGAGAAGATGCTTTTGGCCTAATCCATCCACGTTTGTGTAATTCGTCCCAGACTCCCAACTGGTAGAGACCATAGCCCTCCTGTGCACTCGCATAACCAGCAGCGTGAAGACGTGCCAGGACCTCGTTGGTTTCGACGTCTTTCAAGATAGGGATCTCGGCATCGTTCTCAACGTATCTTGCCCTCGCAGGCCGCCGAATGTAGGAACGACTATGCAACTCATACCACACACCCAGCTGGCGTTTGCCATGAGACTCACGTGCCATATCGTATCCGCCATCCTTTTTGAGTCGCTCTACGAACTCGCTAGGTTTCATATCCATTGGCTTGATCTCGGCAGGGTTACCCGTGTAGTCCAGCAGCTTTGCATATGGTTCGCCGCACCGTCGTACCTGGTGTTCGAAATGTTCTCCCAATTTGTTTTGGCTTCTGAAATTGAACGTCTTCATGAAGCGTCTGTTGCGTGGCATATCCGTGTCATATACCCAATCGAGCGTACGGAGAAGTGCAAAGACAGCTGCGCATGTAGCATGGCCGTAAATTGCCAGTGTGATGATATATGCAGCCGCTTGGTACTGACCAGGATTCAAAGAGGGCTGGGCCTCGGTTTTTATTGTAAGACCCAGCGCAAGTGACCAGGCATTCAATATCGCGTGGATGCCACAAGCAGGATATTCTGCCTGTGTTTTTGCTTCCCGCCAGGTTACAATTGGTTCTGGCAGTTCCTGGTCGTTGTCTTCGAATGGTCCATACCACCACTTGAGGCGTCTGACCACTCTTGTGATTTCCTCTTCAACCCCTTTCCGACCGATGCCTTGGAAGTAGTTGGGGAGACTGTCATAAATGTGGATTACTGGTCTTCCCGAACGGCCGCTACGACTTTCCTGACGGTGGACGTTGACCGCAACGATATGGCCCTGGGTCTCACCCATTTCCCTGTACATGTGTGCCTGGGCTGCTTTTTCCCTTGAGTTGAGTCTGCCCTCTCTGCCTTGATCCCCTTGTATCTGGTTTTCCACATCGCTATGGACCCAAGCGAACAGTAGCTGATTTTGCTGCCGGAGTGCCAGATTTCTCGATTCCATGGCGGATGTAGTTTTTGCCATGGCGAAAGAAGCATCGTCGTAGAGGCTTAATTGTTCCCCATTACCGCTCATGCTAATTGCTTCCGTTACGCTTGCGATTGCTAAAGTTACCTGGACCTCCGACAATTGGCTTTCGGGGTTTATTGCGCCTACACGGTCTTCCTTTCCAGCTATCCTTTGAATTTGATTCCACTGATGTCCTGTGCCACGGAAAAAGTTGCTTAAAAGGTTGACGAGATCACTGTCGTTTAGGATGTCGTCTCCGTCGCAGTGCCCTGCTACTGGACAACTGGTGCACATATTGTCATTTCTATCTTCGCTTGTGCAGTGTCCTTTGACATGGCAATTTCTGCATTTGAATGGCGTTGTTGGGTCCTCGCCCGGGTCGTCGTCTGAACCGTCGCCGCCCGAGCCGCCAGATGGTTCGTCCTCAGGCAGTTCGTCCTCAGGCAGTTCGTCCCCAGGCGGTTCGTGCTCAGCCAGTTCTTCCTCGTACTGTTCTTCGCTCGGTTCGACCGGTCCCTCGGGATTGCTTATGACGGTATTCTCGCTGTCGCTGGTGTCATCATCACTGCTTCCAGGTTGACGCTTCCCGACGCCGCCGTCATCTTCATTGCCGCCATCTTCACTGCTTTCAGATCCCTCACTGCCGTCGCTGCTGCCATCTGCGGCAAAGCCTTCGGCATCCGTATCCCCTTCTGCAACCTCATACTTACGAGCATCATCGTACATCTCTTTCAGATCATTCGCAGTAGGCAGGGGACGCGTACGTTTAAAGCGGTGATCTCGTGGGACAAGACTATCAGCATCCTCTTCTCTGATGAATTCCAAGCAGCGCAAAGTTGCGTAGATCGTGGTGTCGTCCATTTGGCCTTGGATGGCCAGCAGGATGACTTTGTAAGCCATATCGTATTCACCCTTACGGGTTAGCTTTCGGGGGATTTCGTTGGCCGGGGTGAATCCAAGGGCTATTGTCCAGGCGTTGAAAATGGCGTGGATTCGATCATAACGCTTACTCTTGGGATTGGCCGTAGCGCGGGCTACGACCTCTACGCCATCGAAACTGCATTCCCCATTTGGATTGGCCGGGTTTCTATGCCATAGTTTGCTTCGTAAGAAATTTTTTACTTCTCCCAGGATACCCATGATCTTTTTCTGGTTTCTGGGGGATATTAAGTCCTGTGGGCAGTAGAGCTCAATGACTGGCTGATAATCATCGCCTTCGTTGTTATTCCTGCAGAAGGCTCTAGCAATCAGCTGTCGACCGTTATCGCGGTCTTCCCATCCCCATGGGATGAGCACCTCCTCTCGAGGGCCAACGATTTTCCGTACGTCAGGAGAATCCCAGAGAGCTTTGTCGTAGAGACTGAAATTTTTTCCAGCGTGATTTAGAGATATGGCTTCTGTGACGCACGTAATTGCACAAAACATCAAATCGTCATCCGGTGGTGGAGTGAATTCATTCCCGCCTCTGTCCGTGGCTGCATCCTTATACCACTTATCCGTGGCGTAGTTCAGGTATTTGCAAGGGAGGTAGCCGGGAGGAAGGAGATTGCAATGGGCATGGAGAGGGCAGCCTTCGCACTCAAGCTCAGGGTCGTCCGCCGGTATCAATCCGCCCTTGTTGCTTTCTGGTATGACACAGTGTCCCGGTATTTGACATTGCGCACAATTTGGCATGTGTCCTAGCGGGGGTGCTAAGCGGTTCTTGTATTCTTCCAGATCTTCCACGACAACAAACTTCTGAGTGCGCAGAAATTGAGCCTTTGGAGGGACAGAATCTTGAGGGTTCGTGACCCATTTGGTGCAGCATAGCAAAGCGGCGATAGTGGTGGAGTCCATGTTCCCTGCTCTTGCCAGATTGATTGTCTCAATAATCTGCTGATAGATGGGTCCTTCCAGATGATTAAAAGAGACGTCTTTTTTTGAAATTGTCAATCCGAGAGCGATGGCCCAAGCGTTGAGGATGACATGAATACTGGAAGAGGATGCGGATCCATTCGAGTTATGCTTTTGTTGTTTGGAGACCGCGATATGCTTTGTGTGGAATTCTACATTTTTCTCCTCCTCTGAGCTGCCGTGTGATCCAGTCCACCAACGTAGATTGCGGATGAAAAGTTCTACATCATCTTGAATCCGCTGTAGATTTGGTTCCATAAAGTGGGGGGCGCTGTCGTAATACTTGATGAGCGGTATCATATCACCGTCCTTGCCTTCTACCGCCTCGGCGTGCACCAAGATGGAGTGAAAATCCGTTTCTGGACCTCTGTAGACCCACGGAAAGAGGAGTTTGTTTCGGCTGCGATAGGCCGCCTGGCCTCCCTCATAAAAGGCGTTATTGTAATCCGACAGAGTGTAGAGGGAAAAATCCGAGTTGGTTTTCGCTTCGGTGACACAAGCAATGCTGAGTATCATGTCTTCCGCTTCCAATATTTCCCCAACGGTGAGATCTGGCGCTGGGTCTTTGGATTGGCCTTTGAAAGCCGCGAATCCCTTTCGGAAAACACTGCATGCAGTCTCTTTCTCAGGGGGCTTCGCCCTCTTCGACTTCGGCCCGAGATTGCCATCTTGCGGAGGGCGTAATGACTTGTTCAACCTTTCTTGAAACGTATCAAAAAGTTCTGAGAAGGACTGCTCCTTGTTCTTGGCCATTTTCGTGTGGGTGAAGTTGGGTGAAAAGTAAAAAGAGTTGAAAGTTGACTGAGCGAACTTGTAGAGATAGTCAATCCGGGAATTCTTTGTTGAGATGACAATACCTGAAGATGCACCGGAAACGGACAGGGCCAAGTAAATGACTATTGCAAACACAAGTATCAAAGGAAAAAGCAACAACTCAATCTTCTAGACCCTTACAATTGCTGAAGCCATTTCAAAAAATTGAGTATCTGTGAGTTTGTGAAGTTGAAGAAATGGTGAGGATAGGAAATACTTGCAATTCAAGCGCAATACCTTTTTAATATTCGCATCTCATCATTATCCAAACTCTTCCTCGTCGCTTGTGCCTCTTTTCTTTCATCAAGCATTTTCCCGTGCTTGAGTGCGGTGAAAGAACGTTAGCAACCAACCTTTCCCATGCACCAAACGCTTGTCATGGAAGCGAGGCATTTCCGTTGTCATCAATGTGCTGGCCTCTTAGATCTTTGACATGGTTTCTTTGTCTTCATTAGCTTTCCTAAGCCGGAAGGTGGCTTTGCATGGATTCGTCACTTGATAGAAAGTCGTTTTCATTGTTCAATGGTGGTGCGTAGTGCCAAGAACCACGAACAAAGGCCGCATAGCATCAACGCAATTTTGTTACATCCCGGACCATCTAAAATCCCAGCACTCTTGAAAGGGGTATGCAACGCCAGGTGAGCCGTTTCTTGTGCTCTTCTAAGAACTTTCTCTTCTAACTTCGTCGTTGTGCTGTTTGAAATTTTTCTGCATGAGGTGTCGCTGGTGACATCCAATGTCCGTATTTGCGAGTGTTTGAAAGTCAGATTGGCATGCCGCGCTATGTAGATTCGTCCATCATATTGCTGGTCCAACCAGGATCCATGGATGGTGATGAGATATCCGGATGAACATTGTTGTCATAAGCGCATATGTTGCTCCATGACATTGAACACAAGTGTATTGTCAACCGTACAGTCCTGGTTTGGATCAGAGCATCCTAGGTCACGTTCCAGTTCGGGCCCAACATCATGCTGCATACCACGAATGACGTTGGCAGCATGGATGCAGGAGGTAGTGTTGTCGGCGACCATGTACGTTCCTGTCGCGGCTTGAGTACTTGGGTCTGGATAATAGGCCCATGTGGCTTGCGCAGGTTCGTTGAAATAAGAAATGGCGGAGCAAGGATTACTGTCGTACATGAACGTCGAAACCGCGGGCCCGCTCGTAAACGGCGGCGGAATTGAATCGATGCTCTCTGCCGGAGATGGCATCATGCCAGAAACGCTCATCGGCGAGCGTGCTGACAGGATGCTAGCCGTGCTAAAAGTAGACATTCGCCGACTGTCCATTTCCGCGTAAGAAGGTTGCAGTTGCGGCAAAGGCTGCACGGTTTGTTGTCTGGACGTGTCCACCGCGATTCGTGGTATGGGGACAGGATCTTGGCTAGACTGGCTCTTCCCACAGCCACGCTCGCCGTTGCAAGGCCTTTTCGTTTTCAGCATAGTATCGAGCTGCTGGACAGACGACGATGAACATCCCCCGCCCTGGTTCATACAACTGTCGATTTCAGTATCGCTGACACCCTTCTGTCGAAGAAGAGCTTTCAGCCGCTTGTTCTCTTCTAGCACTCGCCTGGCAGCCGCTTGAATCTCTGCGGATGCTTCAACACCCTGCTGTTCGCAGTTGCGATACTTGGTCTCGAGCTCCTGGAGATATTCCTTCCGGCGTGCGCGCGAACGCCGTTGATTGTCCCGGATACGGGCAAGATTGTCTCTCTACATCTAGAGTCAGCCATTGACTACACACAACGCTAACAGCGAGTAGAACTACCTGGGTATGGCTGTCCATCTTTTAAAAAACGCAGACTTGGGGTCTGGAGCGGCCAGGGTGTCCCGACAAGTTGGTTTCCAGAAATAAAATTCTTAGGGCTCAAAGGACCCCACGGAGAACAGGCAATGGAGGGGTGCGGGAGCCAACGGGAAGAAGCAGGGGTATGGAGAGGATCAAGAGACTAAGGGAAACATAAAAGCCTTTCTCCTTTTCGTATAAGCCTTTTCCCTCGTTTCGGAGCCGCCCGAATGACCAATCGCCCGTACGTCAGTAACCTCCTCCAGGCCCCTTTCGTCCCATAAGTAAGAGCTTTGCGTTTAGGTCGATCAATGGTACGGTGTGGGACTGCAGGTAGGGTCAAGGGCGAAGGAATAAACGAGCTTGGCATACCTGATTTTTCCTACTCCTCACTGCTTTTTACACGGAGTACCACAGCCTACACTGCGACTCCAAATCCTCGATGAACGTGAAGTACGCAGAGCTTGGCTTGGTACCCACGTGCCGTAGAGCGTATCCGATATCTTCCCTGAGTGCCCGTGGTTACTCTGAGGCCAAAGCGCGCGTCCTAGATCATGAGGGTTAACGCTAAGGGTCTGGTCTGGGTCCGTTCGGTTGGGATGGTCGATCGGCAAGTCCATGCATGTGATCCTGTCAATGGACGTGGCTTATTGAGTCGGCGGTCCTCACTGTCGATAGGGTTGCACGGAGACTGCGCTGGAAAACGTTGCTATGCTGGCCGGGCTTTACGTTGTTCCTTGCCTCTACAACAGCCGAGCTTGATCGTCCGAAATGAAATGATTACGCGGTGGCGGCCATATTACCTCGTCTAGCCGTAGCGGCTCAGAGAACCATCGGGTTCTCGAGCGCGGTTTAAGCTCATCTAGATGCGGCTTCAACCGCAGCCCCAAGCCTTGGCTGAAGAATTCGAGTTCTAGAGGACATTTGCTTTGCAATTCAGGGCTGGTTCTAGAAGCCAACTCTGTGAGGCGGAAGCGCCTCAAGCTTCATGGACTATTAGACGGCAAAAATGAATAGTAATCGCGTGTTTTCTGTTGTTATAAGATATGCACGCGATCAAAGAGTTGGTGCGAGGATGTTGAGGCAAAAGAAATAATAGGGATACGTGTGGAGTGTGGAGACGACCGAGAAAAAAAGCAAAATATCGGATGCGCGACTTGAACGCGCGACCTTCAGTGCTCACAAGATGCGATCCTGTTAGACTGACGTGATAACCAACTACACCAACCCGACTTCTATAGAGATATATAGTGCAAATATAAAATATGTAGTATTATTTTTTGGACATTTTGCAAGCTATGCATCCATGGCATCGACCATTGTTGATGCATTGTCAATGAATAAAATCAAACGAACGAAGAAAATCGTCTCAAAAAGCAAACCAACTCCTCGAAGAAAACAGCAGCACAATTAAAAGAGGAAACGCCTCACAAAAACCGAATAATTTAATTACCAGACACCTGCAACCAACCAACAGTAGCTACATAACCCGCATCCCACGCAAGCAAAGCAGGCAGCAGGTATCTCATCTATCTAACCACGAGAAAGCAGCAACAGCAAGAACATCCTTCCCAACCACCCACCACAATCACAACCCCCCACCGAAACCCAAACCCACACAAACCCTCAAGCCCTCCGCTTCCCCTTCGAGCCCTTCGCCGGCCCCAAAGCCGGAAACTCATCTCTCCCTACCGCAGCAGCAGCAGCATCATCATCATCAACACCCACAAACCCAAGCCCGACACCGCCGTCCTCGTCATCGTCCTCAAACTCATCCATCATGCGCCGCCTGCCCTCGGCACGACTCTGCTCCTCGGCCAAGCTCAGCTGCAGCGCGTACTCTAGATCGGCATCCATGACGTTGCCGGCGGAGCTCGAGCCGCCCGCAACAGCAGCAGCAGCAGCAGCGCCAAAGCCATCGGCGAAGCCCAAGGGCGGCGTGCGCCGCGACGACGATGACGCGCCCGAGGCCTTGTGGTGGCTCTTCGCGTAGCGGATTGGGATGTCAAACGCCGTGTCCGGAACAGCCGTCGGCGTGGGTTCGTCCGGGAAGGATGGGAAGTCGTTGGCCTCTGCTTCCAAGCTGAGCCGGATGGCTTCGGCAATGTCGGCGTCGAGCTCCTCTTCGCTCTTTGTTGGCGGACTGCTTGACGGAGTCTCGGTGGCCAAGACTGTCGGTGTGTCGCTTATAACTGAGCTGGCTTGGCTCTGGCTTTGGCTTTGACTTTGCCGTTTCACCGCATCGTTTTGAGCGCTCTCCTGTGAAAGCAACGTCGCGTACGCGAGAGCTTGCTCTTCATCATCGAGAAGGTCTACGCCAAACCGGCCAGCCAAATGCTCAGCGTCGCGCTGCCTCTGCAACTGGTCGCGCTCCATCTCGAATTGCTCATGCGCAATGTAGTCTTTGATCTTCGAGCGACCAGAGGCAGAGAACTTCGGACCCTCACCGCCATTGTTGCTACCGCGTTCGGAGCGGCGCAGGCGACGCTTGCTGGTCTTGTACTGGTCTGCGGCGCTTGAACTGTAGCTCCAATAGCGGAGGTGCGTACCAAGTGAGACCATACCGCGCAGAACAGTTGAGTCCGGGTCCAAACAGACGGCACCAGCAGCGAACAGGTTAATGCCCACACCTTGGGCGGAAGCCTGCGCCTGGACCAAACGACGCCGAGCACGAGAAGAAAACCGCGAGTTGAGTGTGCGAATGGGCTGCATAGAAGATGCCAACGGATCCCATGCTTGCACAAGACCATCGTTACCGCCGTGAACGAGATAGAGTGCGGTCATAGCAAGGCATGAAATCTGAGGCGAATCCGTATAGATGATGCGCACCGGATCCACGGTGTTAGTTAGCTCCGTTGATTTAGAAGTCGGAGCACGCATATCCCACAGGAAGACACTGCCCATTTGCGTGCCTGCAGCGACGAAGCGGGCTCGTTGACCGGGTACGTCCGCGGGTGTGGCAGGTTGGCTACCAGTCGAGAACGGCGATGCAAATGGCGAAGACGCGTTCGAAGCTCCAGAAAACCCAAAGATAGGGTCTTCGGACAGCGTCATGGTAGCGTACGTGGAAACGTCAAGAGTGGTTGTCAAAACTTGGACGTTCTTTGCACCACCAAATGCTAGATCGGAGCAACGCCATTCCTCAGCCATATTCGCACGTTCCGGAGAGCCTGTCGCCGAGGATTGGATGGAGAGACTGCGCAATCTCTCCATTGGAGGCGGTTTCGGTGCTGAGACCGGCTCCGAACCACCGAAGAGAGATGACATCGGCTCAGTCGTCTCCAAAGCATCAGCCACCAGCCTAGGCTTGACCTCCAGCTTAGTAGAAACCCTCAGGCGTGTGAACCGTTTCGCCGAAGCTGTACTATCTTCTTCTTCATCGAGCCCGCATTGGAAGACGACTATGTTTTCTCCAGCAAAGTTGCCGTCATCGCCCGCGAAATCAACTTCCATCCGCCTTCTCATATCCCAACCGAGACAGGCTCTACGAAAGTCAATAGGCTTCATGCGTAAGTATGACTCGATCTCTCTAGTCTCAGCTTTAATTTGGTCCTGGTTCAGGCACATGCCGTTCCAAGATGACCGAGGAGAGTACGTGCCATCAAGCTCCGCATCTTTGTACGGGTTAGGGCGAGCCACACGGCGACTGGGTTCGACTTCGTTCCAGTAAACAGTGCGACCGGTTGTCCAGGCCATCCGTTCCAAAGTGGGCTCATCAAGACGAGCTCCACGAGCAACAGGTGCCCGCTTTGGGAGCTTGGTAAGGTAGAAAAGCTCACCCAACGCGTTGAGAGCAACGCACCAGATACGGTTTTGAGCTTGACGCTTTGGCGAGTACGAATCATCTACCGCGAGAGCGATGATGGGAACACCAGGGCTAATGACCCATCGAGCCGTAATCTCGCCCCTGGTAAGACGAGAGTCTCGCAGACCATCGGCCCCAAGGCTGTAGGCCGTGATGACACCGGAGGAAGAACCACACATGATGCCTACAAGACCATCGGACAAAGAAGGGATCGTGTTCGACTTGGCGATCCAAACCGAGCATATGGCCTCGGTAGTAGACAACAGACGAGGGATTCCCAACTCCGGTGATTCCATTTCCATGGGCAGTGACAGAAAGCGTCCCCGCAGTTCCTCCGTCGAACGATAGTAAATGCGGCCTCCGGGATTTCCTTCTCCATGCACCATACCATAGGGTTGCCCAACATCCATGACGTTAGGGACGCCAATGATATTGCCAGGGCCAAGACCCCACATCGCATCTCCTCGGTGGAGCTCGTCGAATTGGAGGAAGAGCTGCGGATCGGACAATCCCCAGTTATCAATTTTGCCAGCACTAGGCTCACTGGTTGACGCCATACCAACATCGTCGGCTCCGTGGATGAAGGACGGAAGACGCTTGTTGAGCCCGGTTCCAAATGTAGCATGCAGATGATTCACAGTGGTGTACAGCTGCGAATTGTACATGATGATGGCGCTTGGGACCTGGGCAGCTCCCGAGCGTGCGTTTGTCGAAGCATTCGGCAACGGCATGGGCTTGCCGCGGCCCAGAGACCGTAACAGGCGGGTACGCAGAATGTACTCGCTCCTCCATGACGCCAGAGCAGTAAGCCGAGCAAACGCTCTTCTGTCAGACCGCAGGTTATCCTGGTCTTCATCCGAAGCCAGATAATCGGAAGTCGCGGTGAGCGATTCCGGCCCGGGGAAGTATCGAGCGAAGGCGACTCGCCACGCGTGGGGAGTAGTTACGAGGTCATGGAAGCGGTGAGAAACGAGAGCCACAGCGGACAGATCGTTTGGCGGGAGATGAGAAAGAGCGTGCGTCAAAATTTCTGCGGCGTATATCAGTTGCTGCTGCCTATAACCATGCGCTCTGACTCATAGTTTTGGGCGTGTCCGTACCGTTTGGCAGCTTCGCGATGGCGGAGCTCTTGTCGCCGGGCTTTCGGCTCTTCTTGACGACCTCGAATATGGGCAACTCGGGCTTCTTCAGAGGCGAAGGTGCCAGAGCATTCTCGTATTCTTCGATCCGGTTGCGCGGCGGAGGGCTGGTCTTCAACCGCGATTTGGTGTCGCGTCCGTCAACAGCGCCCTCGGGGCCTGGCTGCCCTCCCGCGCCGCTCCCTGGCAAGAGCGGCGGGAGGGACGCATCGTAAGACTCGAGTCCATGCTGGGAAGGAGTGGCTTCGGGTTGGGTCGCGGTTGGTTCGGTGGACGCGTGGTGGAGGACGTCAGAGAGCTCTGAGTGCATAAAAATTCGTGGGAAAGAAACTAGGAAAGGTGGTACTGAGCCAGGTCGACTGGTTCAGTGGTGAGTCGGACGCGGTCGCGGTGGGTGAGATTCGCCTTCGGAGTGGAGTGGAAGAGGGTAAATCTGCGATGTGACGTTTGGATAAATCGGGGTCGCGTCGGCCCTCCTTCACGTGGCGATTCCGACGCGAGAGCTTCCATCAACGTGCCGGCTAAACTTCGATCTACATAGGTACTCCCGTGTACTCATTGCTAGGTATCAAATAGGACATCTGAAATCTGTCATTTTGTCTGACAGTCAGACATACATACATCCTCAATGGTCGATGGCCACCACTTACTCCTACCATCTTCAACTCTCGCACCACACACCACGCACCCGGAACGCACCCCAACCCGATTCGCCAATGAGTCCCCCGCCACCACGCGCACAGACAGCTGCAGATAGCCAGCAGCCAGACGCCCAAAGTTGCAACACCAGCCTGCACGATCCCCAAACAAGCAACCCTCTGCACAAAAACATCCAACGTCTCAAGAAGTTGGCCGGTAGTAGCACAGAGGCCAACGCGGCTCTTCAACGTCCCCTGCACCTCTCCCAAACAAGCATGTCCACAAGCATGCCCCTCCCTTGCAACTTCCTACGTCTACACTCGTGGTTAGTCGTGTCACCATGCCACACTCGTGCGCCCTTGACTCTGCTGGGATTAACCGCGCGGTTCAGGGCCTCGTCGTGTTGTGTGGTGCGGCTTGCGGCTGTGACCAGGGCTTCTGCCGCTAGACAAACATGGTGGATTGTCTTTGTCATTATTGGTTAAGTTTGGCTTTGACGTCCGTATCTTTGCGCTGACGGGCGGCTGTGCTCATGTGCTATTGACAAATTGGCAGTTATGGACAGATTACATTGGAACTGACGCTTTCCTTTGACGGTTTTATTTTAAGGCACCGGATAATTTGCCCACCCCACGTGATAGCATCTACAGAATTATATAATATATTTTCTACTCTTTAAAATCTTAGGTCTCTATACCCTTATAAGTACCTTTATACCCTTCGAATATTTTATTTTTATACCCTTATAGATACTCTAGTAGTCGTATATATCTATACCTCTATACTCTCGTAGTATACTCTACTACTCGTATATTTTTACTCAATATATAGTTAAGGGGTGGATAAAATATCTAGAAGGGGTAGGTAAATTATCCGGGGCCTTATTTTAGTTAGTTGATTAGTTTATCTAATATATCTATATGCAGCTGGAAACTATGACGGACAGGCATTCATTTAGTTACTTTGCCAAATACACAACTTCGACTTTCACAATCCCATGGATAAGCGCAGTGAACATCACATCTGGAATTAATCTGAACACGGGGAACAATCTAATGTTATGATATCCATGATTAGGTAATCCAGCTGGAAGCACGCCCGTAATAGAGAATATGTACATCTATCTCATCGCACAAGGAACCACTGATCTCAACGCCGAAGCAAGCGATCGATTGAATGATTGATTCCACGCTAGGGTATCTACAGTCCGCTCTACCCACCTTATACCACGCACGCATCTAGCTCTACCCTCAAAGCCCCTACCACAGCCCAAAAAAACAGCTGGACCAAGGAGCAGAAGAAGCAGGAAGAGGAAAGCCCACCTACTCCGCCTCCTTAGCCAGCTCCTCCTCCATCTCCTCCAGCAACTTCTGAATCGACCGCACGCCCCTAAGCAGATTCTCATCGGGCCCCTGGCCCGGCGTCCAAGCCGCATGCGCAAAATCGATCAACTTGACGACGGCAAGCTTGGGCTCGTCCTCATCCTCATCGTCCACATCCACATCAACCTCATCATCGTCCTCTTCATTCCAGCCCTTCGCCCCCGAACTCGTGGCCGTCTGAACATCGCCTTCAGCCTTCCTCGCCGCGTCGCGCAGCTCCAGCGCCGCCTCCGCATCGCCCTCGTACACGAACAGCAAGCTGGCGCTGTACATCCTGCTCTCCTCGCGCTCCAAGACGGCGCGCACGGCCTTGACGTCGGCCAAGAAGCGCTGTGTCGTCTTGCGCGCAGCAGCAGGGCCGACACCCGCCGCGCGCACGACTAGAAACTCCCTGAACGCGTCGCGCACGCTGTCGGCGCTGAACGCGCGCCCGTACAGCTTGTTGAACGTCTTGTACCCGCTCGTCCGGTCCAGCGTCGCGAACTGGTCCGTCTCGGTGGCCGTCGCGCGCGGCGCGTCGGCGCCCTGCTGCGCCGGCGTCGGCGCGCCCTGCCAGACGCGCATGCCCGCGACGCGGAACCCGAGGCTGGAGCTGGTGGTTTCGGCGGCGACCTTGTCGAGGCGGGCGCGCTTGGCGGGCGCGGCGTCGTCGTCGTAGAGGCGCGCGCCGAGCTTGAGGTCGAGGATGTTGGGGCGGGCGAAGCCGGCCGCCGCGTTCGCCAGCACGATGCTCGTCTCCGTGTCCAGCTTCTTGCCCTTCATAGGGCCCGGGTCGTCGGGCTTCAGCGTCGCTGCTGTACCTGGTGCTGCCTCTTTCTCCTCTTCCTCCGCCTGCTGCTGCGGCTGCTGCTGCCATGCAGCCTTGGAGTCCACGCCGCCCATCTTGCCCGCCATGCCGCCCGTCTCGCCAAACGAGCCCCCGAGCACGCTGTCCTTAGCCGCGGCGCCCGCCTCCGGTATGGCCGGCGCAGCCGCAGTGGCGCTGTCCACAGCCGCGGCGCTCGACGCCGTCGCGTCCAGCTGCAGCGTCCCCATGAACGTGGGCATGTACGCCGCCAGCGCGCCGTGTTCCGCATTGGCGGACTCGTAGAAGGCGATTTCGGCTGTTGTGCAGGGCTTGATGACGAGCTCGCCCGAGGGGTCCGACAGCACGCCGTCGCTGCGTTGGGGGGGCGCGTGTTAGCTACGCGTCGCGTGGCAGCTTGGACAGCGTGCGTGGATGCGAGAAAGAAGGAATCAAAACAAAAAAGGCAACTCACTGTCCCGCAGCCGCGTTCTCAAACGCGCTGAGCGTAGCAGGATCGATCTTCGACTGCGCCATAGCTCGCCTCGTTACTCCCAATCAACAAAGCACCGACAAGTAGGTAGGTAGGTAGGTAGATAAAACCGATAAACAGCGGCGATCAGTATTGTGGGGCCCCAAGCCTCGCTATTGTAGTTAGATAGATAGCCAGCTAACCAGGCAGTCGGTTGCGGGGTCGTCGTAGTGTGTCTCGCAAGGGAAGCGCGGGAGTGTGTGCAGACGGAAGAGACGGCACGCGGGGGGGGGGGGCAGCGTGGGCCTTTAAATTAAGCTCCCGGGACCAGGGTGCCGCGCGTAGGGCTGATGTCTCCAGATCTCTGCCCTGCTGGCCTGCCCCGTTTGATGACGATCTTCCCACTCTGCCGTGACGTCGGCGGCGCGTGGCTTTGTTGCGACGTCGAGTCGAGTGGAGGAGGTGGGGGCGGGGTCGGCTAGGTGGTGTTTTTTTTTTTGTTTTTTTTTTTTTTGTTGGAGGTTGCGCAAGGTTGATCTCATCGCACATACAGACAGTAGTACATATACGCATCACGTACAATAGGTAGGTAGCTAAAAGGCGATAACTAGATAGTTGGTGATAGGCCGTCAATGTCCTGAATTTTTCTCGTTGTTCCAGTGGACTTTCTATGTACGTACGTGCGTGACAGAATAGGACTAAACTAATAAACGTTCTTGGACTCGTCGCAATACTACTACAAATACGTATGGGGATGTTGAAAACGCTACAGGAGAGGGTAGTCAGGAAAGAAGCAGAAAAAAGGAAAAGCCAAAGAAACCTCTCTATGCCCAGGAGAACACGACAGCGGGTGATCCGGTACGCCACGCTACTCTGCTCTCTAAGTACCGTCGTGAAAACTGCGCATTGTTTTGCAAAAAAAAAAAAAAAAAAAAACACCTACGCCTATGTACACCTTCGCCCTCAAGGCTGGGTATCCTTATCCTTGCCATCGCCATCCCCGCCGCTGCTGCCTCCATCCTCTCTGTCAATCTTCGGCTGCCCCGCGAACGGCCCCAGTCCGAAATTCGGCGTCAGCTCCGTGTTCTGGCTGGGCGGGTTGCCCGGCTTCAACGCCTCCTTCACTACCACTGGATCCTCTGGCCTCGTGTCTTGGTGTACACCCATGCCCTCTTGCGCTTCAATGTCCGACTTGCCTCGCGCACGCGAGAAGCTGACATCGCTGCCCTCGTTGTCGCGACGCTCGATGGGACTCCAGCCCGCAATACTTCCGGCCACGATACCGGCCATGGCAGCCGCGGGGCCGAATGCCGAGTTGGAGCGCGACCGGTTGCGGCTGCGCGAGTGCGAGCTGAGCGGCGTGGGCGGAGCGGGCGTACCGCCCTCGCCGTCGCTGCGCTCGTTGTTCGGAGTTCTGGGCAACGAGTGGCTGCTACGAGAGCGGTGGAATGCCTCGCGCGGGTGCTGAAGCTTGAACTTGAGAGAGCTAAGACGGCCACCACGGATCCGCTTGATGAAAGCCAGTTCATCGCGGATCTCGAGAAGGCCTTGGTTCCACTCAAAGTCATCAGAGATGACGAGATCAGGCGTGGGCTTGCGCTTGAAGCGCTCCGGAACACAGGCACTGATTGCTTCGTCTGGAATTAGGCGGATGATAATACCAACCGGAATTGAAAGAGCGCCAAGCACAATCGAGTAGCCCCATTGAGCGCCATTCAGCTTTGTTACTGAGAAAGCAGCGCCACCAACGAAAACAATCAAGACTTGACCGCCGATCATGATCAAAGTGATGGCAATGAAGAAATAGTTGCGGTGCATGCCCTCGAAGATGTTGAACTTGTTGTCAAGGCGTCTGTTGTTGAACTCGTTGAAGATTTGCATCCACACGAAGGTGTTGAAAACGAGCGTCTCCAACTGGTCCTTCTCATGTTCGCTGTGGTAGGAGAGGATGCTGCTTCCAGCAAAGTAGAGAATGAATGTGACAACGAGCTGATAAATAGCCTGACCAATGATCATCTTCCACATAGTGAGCGTAATGAGTGGCGCCGACTTGGGGTCAGGCTTGCGCTCGAGCAGAGATGGGGTAGGCGGATCCGTCGCAAGCGCCAATGCCGCGAAAGTGTCCATGATCAGGTTGACCCACAAAAGCTGGACAGCAGTGAGGACAGACTCCTGGTTGGGGTTGGCGACGGCCGAAACGAACGTCAAGAGAACGGCAGTGATGTTGACAGTGAGCTGGAACTGCAAGAACTTCTTAACCGAGTCGTTGACGGCACGACCCCATAAGAGAGCCTTGACGATCGAAGAGAAGTTGTCATCCATGAGAATGATGGCCGACGCCTCTTTGGCGACTTCCGTACCAGCAATACCCATGGAGAAACCGACGTCGGCAGTCTTGAGCGCAGGCGCATCGTTGGTGCCATCACCAGTAACCGCAACAGTCTCACCAAGTTCCTTGAGACGCTTGACCAGAATCCTCTTGTCCTCGGGGCTAGAACGTGCAAGCACGCACAGCTTGGGTATAGCCTGGTCCATTTGGCGTTTGCTCAACTTTCTGAACGTGGGGCCCTCCATGACCAAACCACCGGGAACGAGGATACCGCAGTCTTCAGCGATGGCCTTTGCAGTCAAGACGTTATCTCCGGTGACCATGCGAACAAAGACACCGGCTTTCTGACAGTCCATAACCGCGTCGCGAACGCCCTCACGTAGCGGATCCTGAATACCTACGAGACCGAGGAAAGTCATGTTGCGGAAGATGTCGTCGAAGTCGGCCTGGCTTGGGTCGTCCTCCAACGTATGTGCGCCCTTCGGGGGCCATTGTTCAAAGTCGCGATACAAGAAGCCGATTGTGCGAAGTGACCGAGAAGCATACGTTTCGATGAGGTGAGAAAGCGCCTGGCGGTTGTCTTCGGTGAGACTCCGGACAGAGAGGTCCTTGGTAGCATCGACAACGGTGTCCGCTTTGGACAGCATGATTTCAGAGGCACCCTTGACGTACATCCGGTATTTGCCGTCATCAGTCTTCACCACAGCAGCCATGCATTTCCTTCCAGAGTCGAACGGAACCAGCTGTGCAATAGTCGCGTTGGATCGCTCAACGTTGACCGGTCCCATACCAAGGTAGTCGCGCGCGAAGTTCAGGAGTGCTGTTTCGGTCTTGGAACCAATAAAAGCTTTCTTTCCGTCTTCTTCGCCTTCGAACGCGGTAGAGTTGATGACGATGGATTGTTCAAAGAGTTCCTTGACGGGAGCGCCCAGAGTAGAAGCGAATTCGGTTGGGGAGACATCATCGACTTGATCGTCAGCCACTTGCTTTCCCTTGGAAGGGCTGTCCGGACTGCCTGGCTCCTGCGAAGGCCGACCCTTGCGGTCACCGAATCGAAGAGACGTGCCAAGCGAGCCTGCTACCACAGTCATCTTATTTTGGGTCAAAGTACCAGTCTTGTCGGAGCAGACCGTCGTAGCATTTCCCATAGTTTCGCAAGAGCGCAGAAGTCGCACCAAGTTGTTGTCCTTCAACATCCTTGTGGTAGCGAAAGCGAGAGCCAATGTCACAGCGAGGGGAAGACCTTCCGGAACAGCGACGACGACGACGGTAATAGCGACGATGAGGATGTTGAGGAAGTCCTGTCCCTTGTCGCTAGGGCTCTTGTCGGAGTGCGGAAGCTTGACCAAGAACTCGATGAAAAGGACGACGAAGAGAAGCAGCGCAGCACCACCGCCAAGTTTGGCAATGTACTCAGCGAGCACGTTCAGCTTGGACTGGAGCGGGGTGACCTCGCTGTCTTCCCGGAGAGCCATCATCGTCTTTCCGTAACTCGAGTGCACACCCGTCGCGGTGACCAAGAAAGAACCAACACCTTCCGAAACCTTTGCGCCGGAAAGGATGAACGGGTCCATCTTCTTGACACTCTGTCCAGCTTCCATGGCGCGCCAGACCTCATCCGCGGGAGTTTTCTTGAGGAGATCCGATTCACCCGTTGCCGAAGATTCGTCGCACTTGATGTTGTGGCCCTGGATGAAGATGCCGTCGACCGGGACCATGTCGCCCGGTTCCAGCAACATTACGTCTCCCACGAAAATGTCGTAAACGGAGGCCTCCCTCGTATCTCCCGAACGGATGACCTTGACGAGTCTGTCGGACTTCTTCTTGTTAAGCTTGACGAATTGGCGCTCCTTTTGCCAATCGTTTATAGCGCCAACGACAACAACAATGATGATGGCGACCATGATGGCAACACCTTCAACCCACTCGACGTGAGGCTCGCCATTCTCGCTCTTCGTGCCCAGAGTCTGATATAAACCGAGAGCAAGCGAGATGACTGCCGCGATAGTCAAGAGAATCAAAACCTTGTCGTTGTAGGCCATCCATGCCAACTGTAGGATGTTTTTCGGCTTCTTTTCCGGCAACCTATTATCAGAAAACACACGTAACCGATCCGCAAAAGCTCCTTCTTTTGGTCCATTTCGGTGCGAAGCGTTCGTATCCTGGCGAGCGAGATTTTGAGGCCGGGAATTCTTGTGATCCGTCTCCGTGCTCGAAGGCGTAGTCGCTTCCTCGAAAGATATGTATTTATCCAGATGCTGTTCGTCCACGCTAAGACCACTCTTCACATCGGTTTGCAAACCCTTCGCAATACCAGCCAATCCTCCCAGGGCATGGAAGGCTCCAACGCTTTTCGGGTTGTACATTTTGGATAACTGGCCGGGCGAAAACGCAAACTTATTGTCGTGAACTTCGAAAGCCTCCTCGGTACCCGGATCCGGAAGTAAGGCATCATGATCGTTAAGGATTTCGTCGTTGCCCTTGAAGTTCTTGCGGGTTTCCGGAGACGTGGGGGAAGTGTTGACGTAGGTCTCCCCATTGCTAGAAACGGACTGTCCGGTTTCCGTTTGCGAATCCACCGAGTTGCCTCTTGAGCGCGGTCCGTTTGGTACGGCGAGGTAGGCGGTAGGGTCGTGCAAGCGTGCCGTAGGCGAGGAAATATTATGAGGCGAGGTTGGTCTATCTTGGCCGCTCTCGAAGGAATTGGGGCTGCGTAGATTAATGGGCGAGGTGCTGGAAGGCGACTGTGCGCTCGAATCGAAACTCCTAGAGGACGCATTGTCGGGCAGATCTCCCAGCGGTACGGCGTTGCCCATGTCGGGGTTTACGGCTGAAGTGTCAATGGTGATGGTGGGGGCGCGTTGTCTGCGAGCGGGGCCAGGAGAAGGTGTATCGCGCCCCTCGTGCTCAGTGCCCTTGTCAGCCATGTTGACCGCCTGTCACCGGGGTCCTGAGGCTGAAAGAGAAGCAGGGATTCGTAGGAGCCTAGTGAGACAAGGCTGGAAGGCGCTTTTATAGAGGCGCAGCGGTAGCGATTATGGCGAGTCCAGCATGGGTGTACAGAGAGAATATGTATGCCTAAAAGATGGGCTGTGCAGATCCAGTCAATAAGTGTTGAATTCCAAGTAGCGAAGAGGACTTCTCCACGTGCGCTAGTGGCGATCGCGACCAGAGGCGAGCGAAGGATAGAGCCGGGGAATGGAGCTGAGCTTGCTTGGGTACATTGGGGCTGTGCCCGGCAACCAGAGCACGGAGCGGGCTGTGCAAGAAAGATTCAGGAAAGATATGGACGTACTGGCCGCGCGGTGGTGCTCAGGTTCAGCAGCAGGGAACTCCAATGGGAGGCGGACGGTGCCAGCGAAGGCGGAAGGTTTTGGAGTAGTGGTACTTGTCGAGCAGGAGTGGTGAAGCTATGGGTGACAGGAAGCCCGAGCAAAGCAGTAGCGAGTTTGCGAGCGAGGTGGATGGGGCGTCGAGGATGGTGGTGGTCATAGAGTGAGGAGAAGCAATCTAGGCGGTTTCCCCAAAGCCAAGTCGGACGTGAGAGGGAAGTAAAGCAGCAGCAGCAAGAGCAATCGCCCTGTGCTTGAGAGGGCGCGAGCGAACGGTTGTGGAGCCAAGTGCACTGCCTCAAACCAAGCCGTTTCAGGCCAAGCGCCGTGCGCTCCCGCGTTGCGCTTCCCTGCCACCACAATGCAGAAGGTGCCGCATCCAATCGTCGCGCGATTATATTACTCTTTTACCACTCGCTGCCCAACCTTGAACTCGCAAAAAGTCTCGTCTCTCGTCTCGACTCGCCCGCCAAGCGCGCGCGGAGTCCAAGTCGCCCATGGCCCAGGCCGCGCGGCGGGAAATTGACTTCAGGCGAGACCCCACGTGTCCCGCGCCAAACCTCATGAAGCCAAACCGTCTGGCCATCTCACACCGTTTCTCACCAGCCACAGCCCGCTAGCTATACAATACTGCTCACGGACCAACTGCGCCACATTTAGCTCAGCCACACTTCATGCGATCCCCAACATTAATCTGTAACCACCACTATCCACTCTTCCCTCTCTCTCGCCACCACTCGCCATCTACTCTAGGATACCACCTCAGCCACCGGCGAGAGCGATGTGGCGTCGCAGTGGCTGTCGCATATCGTACTCTACTCTACGCCATGCTACTGCCCAGCAACGGCTCAACATAGCGTCGGCTGGGCATCGTCATTCAACCCTCTAGATTCTGGGTCGATGCGACAAGCACACCACAGGCGTTTCCGTTACCGGCGCCTCCGTCTTGGATGCACAGCCCCCAAGTCGGTGTAGCCGCCGGAAGATTGCTCCGGAAAGCCAGGAAGCACAAAGGGAGGAGGAGCTCGGAAACGTTAGGATCCGGCGGCCATCGAGGTGCTTCAACCCCTTCTCCAGGAACCATCATCATCATCGTCATTTCTCTCTCTCCGCAGCAAGCAGCTGAGCGTCTCTCCCATTCCGGTATGCTGCTTATTGCTTAGCGTCGCCGCGTATGAACACCGTCTCTCGTACTCTATAAACAAAATATCCACAAACACTGATTTAGCAGCCGGCCAATCACAACGCCGTCTGGGGGAATAGCGCGAAATTTGACAAGCGCGTTTGAATCCTCACGGCTCACCCTGACGTAAGGTATCTTTGATGATGAGATCTGCCCATCTGGCTTATCTATTGGCTCGGCGCAGTCGGATGCGCAGCACTCTACTCTTACTCTACCTGATCATGGTAAACATCATCAGGTACTCTGCCATGTCGCATCTAAACTCCAACCCCCATCACTCAATCCCAGCCATACGCAGCACGGACGACGCTCATTTGACCACTTGCACCAAGCCTTCCCTTCTTCGGAACATCCAATATATTGCACGAGCTGCCAACCTGCCACACTAACGTGGTACGCCAGCTAGCCTCGTGCGAGTCTGTAACATTCCATTTCGCCAGCGTCCACTGTCAAATGCGTACGTCTCGCACTCCGAGTCGACTTTGACTTTAGCTCTGAAACTCTATCTACGCAAATATCGAATCATGTGAATACCACGTGTAGACGGGGGCGTCAAAACCATAACAATTCATCAAACAACTCAAACCCCGCACTCGTCCGCTTCAACGTCAATTTTTATTAACCGAAGACAACACACTTGGGAAATAGGAATCGAGACAAACTTTGCTATACCAATCTGGAATACTTTACGTTAAGTCTGCCAAGCACCAGCGTAGCTCTTGGCACGGGGGCAGTGCACCTCAGCCCCGCGTTCCGCTCTCATAGGCAGCTTTACTCGCCGGGAAAGGGGGCTACGAAACGCGTGATGAAGCCTCGCGGGGGGCGGCGAAACTTGGAGCGCTTTAGTTCTTGCCTTTGTTGAGCCTTGGCGTCCTGATGCGCAACACCAAGACCGTGGCGACGACCAGAGCCGCCACAGCAGAGAGGAACGCGAAGCGCAGGCTGTGCTCGTACGCGTGGATAACTGCGGCGAGGCAGAGTCAGCCTTCATCTCTCGCGTAGTCGTGAGGCTGACCAGCCGCCCTCCGTACAAAATACGGTGAGCAATGAGTTGACTGATCAGATCAGGCTAGAGCCTGGCGAGGGTAGGTGCTCAGAGGGATTAAGGGGCTGCGTCAATTGTTTTCCTGCTGCTCACCTTCTGTCTGATGCTTGGGCGTCAGTTCAAAGATTGCTCGAACCGACTTCCGCACTCGCTGGATGATCTGCCATGTCGAGGTATCAGTCAGTCTCCGGAACTTTTCAAGTAAAGAGCATCGTCAAGTGGCATGACGGCTTTGCTTCTGGGGTTGGAAGAGGAAAAGCCACTATCACTTACCTCGTCCTTATTTGGCCCTGTGACAAGTCTCTCCAGGTCGACCGAGAGTGCGTTCTGAACAATGAGACTGCTGATGGCAACGCCAAAGACGGAGCCCAGGCTCCTGGCCAAGCTCAAGGTACTCGACATGACGGCTTGGTCGACCTTTGTGCTGGCCGCAATAACCGTCAGAGTCGATGCTGGGAACGAGAAGCCCAAACCCCCGTTGACAGGCACTGCAAACACCGTCGCCAGCCAAACAGGGATACCATCCCACATGCAGCTCAATGCGATGGTACCGCTCAAAGTCAAAAGCGTGCCGCAAATAATGAGTGGCTTCGTGCGGCCTGTCCAGGTCATGATGAACCCAGAACCGACGCCAGTCAGCATGGTAGCAATCATAGGCGCGGTGAGCCGTAACCCCGACTGCGACGGCGAGTCGAGCTTGACGGCCTGGAAAAAGAGCGGCGCATTGAATATGATAGTGTTGCTTCCAATGTTGGAGAAGAAATTGGAGAACACGAGGTTACCCCGTGGTGAAGTGAAGAGCATGGATAGTGGCAAGACAGGGCGTTCAGCTTTAGACTCGACCCAGATGAGCATTGTACCTGCAATGCACGATACGACCAGCGAGATTATAACAAAGGGATGCAACCACGCAAGTACATTACCTCCAAGATTCAGCCCCAAGATCATGGATGCCACGGTCGTCGTCAGCAGGAAAGAGCCAGCCAGGTCGAAACTCTTAATGTGCTGACCGACAGTCTTGTTGGAGTGCTTTGCAAGATGCGGCCCGAGCGAACTGGGCATGGTGAAGCAGGCGGCCACAAGGATCAAAATCTGTGAGGGGATCTGTACGCCAAACATCCAGCGCCATCCCAGCGTGTCGCAGAGATACCCGCCGAATGCAGCACCGCACGCTAGGCCGCAACCATAGAATAGGTTGATATACGCTTGGTAGGTACCCCTGATCTCGAGAGGCACCAAGTCGTTAGACAAGATGGAACCCATTGACAGCACACCACCGGCGCCGAGGCCACAGAAAGCGCGGGCGGCGATGAAAGAGCCGATAGACTGGGCCAGACCACACCAGGCCGTTGTCACCATGAACATTACAAGCGAGAAGAGATAGACAGGTCGTCGGCCAATGGTATCGGAGACGCGAGCCAGGAGCGGTTGAAAGGCGGTCGACGTCAGCATGAATACCGTCGATAGCCAGGAAGCCGAGTTCGAGGAGTGGAAGTATGATGTTATAACCGGGTGACTGGAGGCCATAATGGTGGAGTCGAAAGAGGCGACCTGGTAAGTCTTAGCGGACACACATTTTCAAATGATAAGGCCGTTAGAGGTCATGTCAACGGAAATACCGGCTACAGACACTTCCTGCGTCACAGTAGCCGTGGCACAATCCATCGAAAGATACGGATGAACACGTAGGCTTGGTTGCACAAGACGATTCTCTTGTGTACACAGCCTGACAATCGAGGGAGAGGAAAAGAAAGAGAAAGAGAGGGAAAGAGAGACCCGTACTGTTGAGATGCAAACCGGCTTGTCTTCATGTATTTTTCTTTAAAAAACAAACCCCCAATCTTCTCATCAACCTCATAAAAAGCAACAACGAAGGAAAAGAGGAATTATAACAACTCACAAAGTACTGCAGCAAGACACCGCCATATATCAGCCAAAATCTCGTCACGCTAACGCCATTCAGGTAAGGTGATTTAGAACGAGTATCCTCTTCTTCCTCCGCCAGAGCAGGGAACGATTGAGCGCCTGGGCTCAAACCAGTCCCATAATCAGACGGGTGACTGTTGACTCTCGGTAGGCCTTCGTCTCGATTGCAATCCTCGGCGTCGTCAGCGGTCTGAAGGACTGACGATGATTGATTGCTGATGAGTGGTGTCCGCTCGTCCGGCCGATAGTCTGCCATTGCGTGCTGTTGAGGCAGAGGGAGACACTTGGTTGTTTGAGGAACAAGGGGTGGGAACTGCCAGCAGCCACTGCGGGGTAAAATTAAATATCAACCGCTATTGTTGGACACCAAAAAGAAAAAAAAGAAAAAAAAAGAAAAGAAAAAAAATATGAGGGCTTGCCAGGCCGGAAGACGGTTACAACCGGATGACAGGAGACGGGTTTTTGCCTGTGCTTTAGGAGAAGACGCCGCCAGCGCTTCCGGGAGTCGCGAGCTTGCAGGGAGCCTGGCTGTGTGTGGCTTTGTTCGGCGTGGTGGCGGAAAGTGAAAGTACTGTGCTGACTCCTTTCACGTACGTACATAAGTGTTTTTCCTGTGACACCTGAGGCCATCAACTGTTGTGACTGTGCGATGGTCAAAGGGCGCGATCCGCGATCAATGGCGGGTGGAACGTCGCGCTATGCCACACGGGGAAAGAGCGATCAGACCGACCAGTCACGTCATGGCCGGCTTCGGAGGGTGGGTCTGGAGTGAATGAGATAAGCATCGGTGGCCAACGCAGCCCTACGAATCCCAGAGTGTCTATTTGAGGATGACCATGACCATATCTTTGTCAGGATCCCATATCGCTACGCCGTGCAAATGAGACCGCCGTTCAGGATAGCTGTGCTCGAGTGCGACACTCCGCTCGACGAGGTCGTGAAAGAATATGGCCGCTATGGCGAGATTTTTGAAAAGCTCCTGAAGCAGGGGGCGGACGAGCTGGGCCAGCCGGACGTCGCTTCCTCAAAGGACATTCAGGTGACCAAATGGGACGTTGTCGAAAAGGAGGACGAGTACCCGGAGTTAGATAATGTTGACGCCGTCCTTCTTACCGGCTCCAGTAAGTAGCAATGCATGGTTGTCGTTGAGAGCAGCATATCTGATAAGAGGCGCCCAGAACATAACTCTTTTGACGACAAGTCTTGGATCCTGAAGCTTGTCGAGTTTACCAGAAAGGTGCTTGCACAGGACCGTGTGCGCTTGATAGGCGTCTGTTTCGGGCACCAGATCATCGGGCGTGCGATGGACGTCAAGGTGGGCAGAAGCGACCTTGGATGGGAGCTTGCAGTCCTGCCGATGGAGTTGACGGGAAAGGGCAAGGAGATATTTAAGCAAGGCACACTCGTACGTCAAACGCTGGTCACCACCCCTTGGCTGCATCGAGCGCCCACTCACCAAGCCTGGCATAGAACTACCACCAGATGCACCGCGACATAGTGTACGAGCTGCCTCAAGGAGTTGAGTTGCTGGGTCACTCGACGTTGTGCAACGTGCAGAGCATGTACGCCAAGGGTCGGCTCATCACGGTGCAGGGCCACCCCGAGTTCAACGAGAGGATCATGACAGTCCTCTTGTCGGCTCGACACGACCAGGGCATTTTTGATGACGAGCTGTACGAGAAGTCGATGAGGCGGGCTGGGAGTGCGCATGATGGGCTTGTGATTACGCAGGCGTTTGTGCGCTTCCTGTTGGAGGATTAGTGGCAGGCCCGTTATAGACGCCCGTTCCAAGTTTTATTTTTTTTCTTAGATAGATTGTCAATAGAGGCATTTTTCTTCGCTGGCGACGTCGCTCGTGGCCGTTGCAGATCAATCGTTTCAAGTGGAGGCGATGATATCACTCGGAGTGGGCGCCGTTTCGAGGGCTTGCGGGTGGCTGCACGCTGCGTGCTGAAGGCGAGTGGCCAGCCTTCACGGACGAACAAGCTCCTCGCAGTTAGCGTGCCGCGTAAGTGGCCAGGGCGGGCAGGAACAACCATAATCTTCACCCTTATCACCGCTCTCCACACTCGTCTCTCCACTCTCCACTGCTACTCTCCCTGTGCGCTTGTTGCTTGCAACCTTGTAATAATCCCCTCGAGTCGCTCGCTGTCTCACCTTGCGCCTGGTGCCATGTCCATTCGCTCCACCTAATCCTCACCATTCCCCGCCTCTCGTTCTTTCGTATAGTACCTACGCCATTCCCGCAACGCGCAACCTGCTGCAAATGGGCAAATGTACGTCCTCCCGTCCGCCCGACATGCTTCAACTGCCTCTAACCACCTGCTCGCAGACAGATATGGCGTTATCCTCGATGCTGGGTCATCGGTGAGCCTTGCGCATTGCGACAGCTGAGGCTGCGTCGACTGACACCACCTCGTACAGGGGACCCGTGTGTACACCTATCGCTGGCTTAACCCCGCGAGAGCCCGCGCAGATGCCGACGAGGAAGACTTGCATTCTCTCCCCAAGTTGAAGACGAAGAAGGACTGGACGCACAAGATTCACCCAGGTATGTGGTATTCTCGCCTTGCGGACACATTGCATGCTAACGCCCCGGCGTACGTTAGGTGTGTCGACCTTTGGCAAGACCCCCGAACGCGTCGGTCCGGACCACCTTCAACAGCTGCTCGATCATGCGCTCGACGTCGTGCCCCCGGAGGAGGTTGAGAATACGCCTATATTCCTTCTCGCGACAGCCGGTATGCGACTGCTTCCCGCAAACGAACGAAGTGCGCTTCTCGATCAGATATGCACGTACGCGAGGCAAAACACGAAGTTTCAGTTGCCCGACTGCGATTTACATATTCAGGTTATTCCAGGAGAGACTGAGGGCTTGTACGGATGGATTGCTGCAAATTACCTGCTTGGCGCCTTTGATAAAGCAGACGAGCACCAACATGGAAAAGGCCACCACACGTATGGATTTCTGGACATGGGCGGAGCTTCGGCACAGATCGCATTTGCGCCGAATGCGACGGAGGCTGAGAGGCATGCCAATGACTTGAAGCTGCTGCGCCTGAGGACGATAGGTGGCTCGCAGCTGGAGTACAAAGTTTTTACGACCACCTGGCTGGGGTTTGGTGTCAACGAGGCCAGGAGAAGATACGTGGAGGCATTGCTGGAGGCCTCGCCCGATGTGAAAGAACTACCGGACCCTTGCTTGCCCCACGGCCTTGAAGTCACGACACAAGGAAAGCCAATCGAGGACGGGTCGGACGAGAGCAAGGATCTTGTGCCACACTTGGCTGGTACTGGCAAGTTCACGGAATGCCTGAGCAGGACCTTTCCGCTCCTCGATAAGGATGCGCCCTGCCTCGACGCGCCTTGCTTGCTCAACGGGATGCACGTGCCGGCGATTGACTTTGACGTCAACCACTTTGTTGGGGTTTCAGAATACTGGCACACCACGCATGAGATATTCGAAATGGGCCACAAGGACAAAGCGTACGATTTCAAAACGTATCAAGAAAGAGTTAGCAACTTTTGCAGTCAACCTTGGGACAAGATTGTCGAAGGTGTCAACAACAAGGCATGGGGAAAGAAGGTGGATGAGGCCAAGGCGTTTGAGGTTTGCTTCAAAGCATCTTGGATCATCAACGTTCTGCACGACGGCATCGGCGTCCCAAGAAAAGGCCTTGAAGACATGAAGAGCGGACACAATGGTACCAAGGCAGTGCTGGACAATGCCAAGGAAAAAGGCTATCTCGACCCCTTCCAGGCCATCAACAAGATCGACGATACCGAAGTTAGCTGGACCCTTGGCCGGATGGTACTGTATGCTTCCTCTCAGGTCAACTCGGAGCCCGAAGCACTTGCCGTCGGTTTTGGCAGCAACCAACCCGGCATACCATCCGACTTCCAGTATGCAGGCGGCAAGTACACGGCTCTGCCCGACGATCTGGACGACGACGACTGGCATGACGTTTTGTTCACTGATTCGCCGCGCCGTATTCCTGGATTCCTCCTATTCTTCCTTATCATCTTGGTGGCAATGTACTTCCTCTGTGGCCGCGATCGGCGCTCCTCCATCTCACGCAAGACCCGCCACTTCTTCCACATTGGCTCTCCCGCAACGAAGAAGCGCCCCAGTGGTGGTGCCGGTCTTGGACTAGGCGGCAAGCTTTTCGGCGGCAACACCAGCCCAACCTACGAGCGTGTACTTGAAGGAGGAGATTTTGAGCTTCAAGAGTCCGCGGGTGATGCTGACCCGTATCACTCGGATTCGAGCGACAACAGCAACTCCAAAGTCGGTCGCACGTCCGGCTGGGCAACGCCACAGCTCAAGCCCCACAACGGTATCAGCCTCGATCTTGGTCCTGGCTATTTTGACAATGCTGCCGGGCAAGGAGTCGGACTGGGCCTGGGACCGTCTTTTGCGGGCCGCGGAGCAATGATCAGCAATCCCATGGACCGGGGTGGACTGATGGCCAGGAATGAGTCGCGAGAGCGGCTGAGCGCCATGGTGGGGATACCGCGCGCTAGGAGCCGGAACGGCAGCCCCACGAGGGGAAAGAGTCCGCTCATGACTCCGTTCAAGGAGTCTGTTGACTGATGCAGTAATTGGATGGACGAGTAATGTGGTATTGACGCTAACGCAAGGAGGATTCTCTCTTTGTTTCTTTTCTATAGGCGCACTCAAGGAAAGGGTTTGGATGCGATTCGCTCCGCTTTCGTTGGGGCTGCGAGGCGTTACGTCTGGGCTCGAGGGTGCTTTGTTGTTGCAAGCAATGGCATTATCGATAAAAAGCATGGGCGCTGCTGCTAACCACTGCTGCGATGGGAGGAGCTTCTTCCTTCTGTCTCGCTTGTGGTGTTGTTTGCTGCTCCCTTTCTCTTTCCGCTATTTTCGCTTCTTTGCTTGACTATCGCTGGCACCTGCTTTGGGGGCTCGGCGTCGAGCTGCTTTCTTTATAGATGTAGGAATTTTTTATTAGTTGCTGAGAGTAGGCAGGCAGGCAGGCACATACGCGCGTGGAGAGGCGTGGCTGCCTACCTAGGTATTTAATGACAAGCTATGTGTACTGAAATGATTTGAGTGGAAGTTTGGTGTTTGCATGAAGTGAGAATTTACATCAACTCGGCCGCGCTACCTACCTACCTAGGCACCTACCCGGAACCCAACGCCGGCAACCGTCGTCGCCAAGCCAAGCCGCGGGAGCGCTGCCCGTACACACGCCGGTAAACAACCATTCCACCACCTCCAGCTACCTACCACCACCCAGCGCGAGCTCCCACCTCATCCGCATACGCTCACGGGTCGCACACACACACACAAACACACAAGCACACACGAACCTACATACACGCACACGCGCGCGCGCACCGAACTTCAAGCCGAATTGAACGACAAGAGCGAGCATACACACATACATACGCGCACGCACGCACGCACGCACACTCCGCAGCAATGGCAGCGCACCGCGAGTTGTCGTATTTTGACCAGCAGCGCGAGCTGCTGCTGGGGGATATAGGCCAGGTGAGTCTGCGGGTGTGGGCTTGCTTTGCGCGCGCGGGCTAGGGTGAAGAGCGTGGTTGTGAGGGATAGGGTGCTGTAGGGGTTGTCCTCTGGGCGCTCTCTGAGGATGGTTTGGATTGGAGTGGGCTTAGGATTGGGCTGGGGCTTTTGTTTGCGCCCTCGTTCTGCGCCCTCGTTCTGCGGCCCCGCGCCCGCCGGTCCCTGGGGCAGAGTTATGTGGAAGATACAAGAGCAAGAAGCTAACGTACGCGCGCGCATAGAGTCTCGAAAACGTCCTCCAGAATATCAACAAGCTGAACCGTAGCCTCGAGGGCGTTATTGCGGTAAGCCCGTTTCCTTCCATACTCCTTCTCCGCCCGCACCGCCATCAGCATCGCCATCCCACAAGACAGCAAGCACCGCCACCATCACCATAGCCATCACCCGAGTCAAACCCCCCTCTTGCCTCCTCCACACAAACACGCACACATGACACACAAATGATGAGCACCACGGACCACTGCCCCCCAAAAAAAAAGTTGTGGAGAAGCGCGCGCACGCCCACTTGGCTCCCCCAGCACGCAGCACCTGCCAGGCATCAGCAAAGGCCACCACAGAAGGCCAAAGCAGAGCCGAAGGGTGAGGCGAGCGAAAACGCAAACGAGGCTGTGCGCGCAGTGCGTGCGGCGTGCGCTCGCTGTGCCCCCCCACCCCCTCCGTCTAGACAGACGGCTTGTCCCCACAGCAGGCGCGCATCACGCCGCCGCATCCGTCACCGCCCCCACGCCTGCGCCTAACCCGCCCCACGCACACCGGTTCCCGCCCGGCTTGGCTGGCGCCAGGTCAGGCTGCGGGCCGGGACGCCAGGCGCGCAAGCGCGTGCCTTGCTGCCTATAGTACCTTGGTAGCTAGGGGGAGGAGGGGGCAGGTGAGCAGGCTGGCTGGCAAGCAAGCAAGCAAGCAAGCGCTCGGCAGACAAGGCAGGCAGGCAGGCTCCAGCCGCGCCGTCGTCGTCGTCGTCGTCGTCGGCGACGCCGATGGCGGAACAGCCGGATCTCAGCCTCACTCGCTCGCTCGCGCGCTCTCTCCTTCCCGCTCTCCCCACCCCACTCCACCCCCCACACGCACGCCCCACCAGCACCAGCACCAGCACCAGCACCGCACCCCTGTCCACAAGGCCAGCCATGCAAAACCAAGGCAACGCAACGCAAGGCCAAAATAAGGCCAATCCCAAAACAAAAAAACAAGGCGCGCAAGCAAGGCTGACTTGTCCGCGTCCAAACAGGTCGGCAACGAGTTCGGCTCCGTCGAGGCGCTGTGGTCGCAGTTCGAGGGCGTCATGGCGCGCGACGCTGCTGCTGGAGGCGCCGCTGCTGCGGCCGGAGGCGCGAAACAGCGGGATGATGAGGGAGAGGGCGAGGGCGAGGGCGAGGGCGAGATGACTGTGGCGGGGGAGGAGGGGGGGGATGGTGCTGGTGTTGCGGAGGGTGAGCGCGCTGCGTAGACTTGTTTGTTTGGTTGGGTCTGCGTTTGTGTGAGGGCTGAGTGGGCGGGAGTAAGCAAGCAGGCGGAGTGGAGGGGAGTGTTTGCCTTGTCTTGTCTTGTATGTGACGGGATGGGGAGTGTGCGGGGTGCGTCGAGTGTGGAGTGGTGGTGGTGGTGGCGTCGTAGCATGCATGGCTTTTCTACATATATACATACGGATTCAAATGATACCCAGCGGCAGCCGTTCACTTTTCCGACGCCCACCACATGCGCGGTTTCTGACCTTGATCTTTTGCATAAGTACCTAGGTACGTATGTATATGTGTTTTTCTGTTTCTTTCGCAGCAACGTCCGCGTGGGTAGTTGGTTGGTGAGTTGGTGAGTTGGTGAGTTTGAATTGGCATTTTCTTCAGTCATTCTTCTCCAGCGAAACACGACACGGGGAAATAAGTAAAAGTGAAAAAAAAAAAAAAAATGAAAAAAAAAGGGGGGGGGGCGGGATGGCGGCTGCTATAGCTAGCTATACTACTACTATACGTTGCGCCCGCGCCCTCGGCGACAAGGGAATTACAAAATCGGAAACCGGGTGCCGGGGGGAATGATGGTGGTGGGTTATGAGAGCCGTTAATAAAAGCATGATTGCAGACGCGTCCGTCCATCCATCGTAGTCGCATCACTGAACCCCACTCCACTCCGCTCCGCTCCGCTTCGCTGCGTGCTTCCTCCTCCAAGCCAAGAGAGTAAATCGAGGACGGGGAATGGGCATGGCATGGCATAAGGGGGGATAAAGAAAAAGAGAAGATGACAAACGCCGTGATGTATGCCCTTAATATCGAGAGAGGAAAGAAAAAAAAGAGGAAAAAAGAGAACCCCGTAATTATGCAATGCCCCGCTAGCAAGGAGAAAAAGAGAAGGAAAAAAAGAAAAACAGAAAAATAGAGGAGAAAAATGCTTTCTTCCTCTGGGTGAGAATATGCGTGGGAGGCCTCGAGGGGGGGTTTTGTGAGGCTCGCTCTCGCTCGCTCGCCAAGAAAATTTAGGCCCCTGCGTTCTTCCGTCTCGTCGTTCGTTTCTTGATGCGTCGTCGTCCGTCGTCGTTGTTGGTGTTGTTTGTTGTCGTTTGTTCCCGATGGCACCCCGCCCAGCGTTCGTCATCGGTCGTATAGATCCCATACAGTCGTCTTTGCTGGCGGCGCGCATTTGTCGCGAGAGAGAGAAAGAGAGAGAGAGGTGTAGTCGTCGGGGTGGAGGGGGGAGGAGCTCGGCAGATTTACAGAATCTTACACCTGCTCTTCCTGGGGCGCTTGCCGCCAAAAGCCGGGGGGCCAGAGACGGAAGAGCGGTTGCCGGCGCCGCCGCCGGTGGTGGCGGGTTTCCACTCGTCGCCGACAGCCATGATGACGGCCGAGTCGAAGATGTCGTCGACGCCGTCCATCTCCTTGCTGCTGCACTCCATGTAGGCGGCGCCCATTTTGTCGGCGACGGAGCGGCCCTGGTCCGGCGTTACGGGCGTCAGGCCCTGCGTCTTCAGCAGGTCAATGCACGTCTTCTTGTGGCGCAGGTCCGACTTCAGGCCCAGCAGGATGATGGGCGTCGTCGGGCAGAAGTGCAACACCTCGGGGTACCACTGCGAAAAGCGCGCGCGTGTCAGCGTCTGTGCGCGCGTCTGTGCGGGCCCATCGAGAGTCTCCCTCTTATCTTGCTTACCTTGTCCATGACGTTTTCGAGCGAGTTGGGACAGTCGATGGCGAAGCACACGAAGAGCAGGTCCGTTTCGGGGTACGATAGTGGTCGCAGCCGGTCGTACTCTTCCTGGCCCGCCGTGTCCCACAACGCCAGCTCGACCATCTTGCCGGTCGGCGGGTGCGGCGTGTGCGTAATGTAGTTTTCGAATACGGTGGGCACATATTTCTGTAGCGACGTGTCAGGCGACGCGCACTTTTTTTTTTCTTGTTTTTGGATTTTTCTCCTCTCTCTTGCTCTTTTGCTTTTGCCCTTCTTTTTTTTTTTTTTTTTTTTAAAAAAAAAAAAAAAAAGAAAAGAAAAAAATTGCGACTCACCTCGGGGAAGTAGCCTTGGCTGTAGCTAATTAAAAGGCATGTCTTTCCGCAGCCGCCATCGCCGACAACGACGAGCTTCTTGGAGTAGGCGGGCGGCTCGGTGATGTTGGTGCCGGCGCTCATCTGGGTGCGGTGGGAGAACTGGGAGCTGACGGTGCCGTTGCTATGGCGCTCTTGGTGTCTGCGCGAGTTGGAGGCCGAGTAGTACGAGGGAGATTTGCCAGAGGATTCTTTGCGGCGCAGATAGTCGTAGTTTTGAGAGGAGGCGGCCGGAGCAGCCATGGCAGGGTGGTGATGCGGTGTAAAGTAGGTGGGCGCGATGGATCGGAGACGTTGACGTGTTTCTTAGCGTGGCTAGGCGGCTCGGGTATCAATATAGACGGTCGAAAAGGGAGCGCGTCTTGACGAACATGCGGCGGGCGATCGGGACAATATGTACCATGGGCACGGGGGACGCGCGCGTTGGCCCTGGTAGCCCCAATCAATCACGATCGTTGACCGGGCGACTCGGAGCAGCTGCAGACCAGGGCGCGTCCGTCATCACGCTTCAGCTTCAGCCACACTCGCGTTTCCAAGGCGGTACAGCCCGCAAGCAGCCCCACTCGCATCACCGCCAGTCTGAGTCGCTGTCATCCTCCCCTTCTCCCCCAAATAATCTCCCCCACGATGGCTGAGCAGCGCTTTGATGCTGGCGTGCGCAACCACGACCACTGTGCGTGCGCTTCTTTCTTTTTCAACTACTCTCTTGCTGCTGCCGGCTAATACGCCCCCAGACCAGAGCAAGCTGCCGCCATGGCGCTACAAGCTGAGAAACTTCCTCATCCCCATTGTGCGCTGGGAGACGCCCTACCTGGCCTACATGCAGCATGCCCTGCGCTCTCCCGCCCTCGACTCGTACTTCGCCTTTACCGCTAACCTCGGCACCCACACCTTCTTCATGATCATGCTGCCCATCCTCTTCTGGTGCGGCTACACCAACCTGGGCAAAGCGTAGGTTGCTTCTTCTCGCCGCGACTCAACTCGCGAGCCGCCGCTGACGACGGTTCAAGAATGGTCCATGTCCTGGCCTCTGGCGTCTTCTGGAGCGGCTTCGTCAAGGACATGCTGTGCCTTCCGCGCCCGCTGTCCCCGCCGCTCCAGCGCATCACCATGTCCGGCTCCGCCGCGCTCGAGTACGGCTTCCCGTCGACCCACTCGACCAACGCCGTGTCCGTCGCCATCTATGCCATCTGGCTGCTGCGTGCCACCGACGAGGCCCACGTGCTCCTCCAAACCCTCTTTTACTGCTATACCGTGTCCATTATCTTTGGCCGCCTGTACTGTGGCATGCACGGCTTCTTCGATGTCGTTATCGGTACCATCATCGGTGCTCTGCTGGCAGCCATTGAACTGGCCTTTGGCAATGCCTTTGACCACTGGGTCTGCAGTGAGAGCTGGACCAATCCGCTCATTGTCACGCTTGTAATTCTTGTCCTGGTCCGCATCCACCCTGAGCCCGCCGACGATTGTCCGTGTTTTGATGACAGTGTTGCCTTTGCCGGTGTCGTTATCGGCTGCGAGATTGGTGTCTGGCACTATGCCAAAAGCTCGTACGCCTTGGATGACCCCATTCCCGGGACCGTTCCCTTTGACCTTTACAAAATAGGCTGGCTTAAAGCGACCTTGCGTATCTTCCTCGGCGTACTGATCATTTTTGCATGGCGAGGTCTAATGAAGCCAATATTGCTCAAGCTTCTCCCGCCCGTCTTCCGTGTTCTAGAGCGTCTGCGCATGAGCCTCCCTCGAAAGTTCTTCCTCGCGGCGTCGTAAGTCTGATTCCATAACCGCTTAGGGGTATCAATAACACTAATATTGCCGGTTCCAGTCAATACTCCACTATTCCTAGGCTCCGCGATGATGACCACGTCATCCCCTCCGCATCCGAAATCCCCTCGATGCTCACGAACCTCTCGCACCCCCGCAAGCGCGCCGTCTCCGTCGGCCCGCAGAGCATGGCCGATGCCTACGAGACCCTTGCGTACCGCCACAAGCGGCGACGCGAAAGCTCAAACACGCCCGGCGCCGAGCGGCCTAAGAGTCCTCTCAGGAGGAGCGAAAAGGAGCCCAGCCCTGGAGGTTACTTTACCGTTCAGCCGGAGGCCAACTCGACGTCGAGCAGCAATCTGGGCACGCCTGCCGGCGTCAACCTCCTGCCGACGCCGATGAGCAGCCGTGTGCACTCGTACGAGCAGATGATGGGCAGTGGCACTGCGATGGCACGTCCGCCCACGCCGCCGTCGAGCGATCGGGGCGGGAATGGCGAGCAGGTGTTGCTGGAATGGGAGGAAAAGACAGAGGTGGGTGACAAAGAGGAGGAAAAGGAGGACCGGGAGATCTTTTTAAAGCTGGAGAGGCCGAGAGTAAGATATGATGTGGAAGTGGTGACGAAACTGATTGTTTATTCGGGTAAGTTCCATATCGGCCGCGGGCCATCAGTGTGCGAGAAGATTAAGTCCATTTGCTCATACGTACACAGGTATCGCTTGGTGGGCGGTCGAAGGTAATCCCATTCTGTTCGAGCTCTGTGGCTTGAGCATATAGCAAGAGGCGTTACTGTACCAGGGCGTGGGGGGGGCAAAGGCGCAAGGTGTAGATGATTTTTTGCATAGGGGAAAAGTTCCGCCCGTTGAGGCGACAGTACTTAATTGCGCAAGGACATAGTTTCGAGGGGGACGACGATAGACTTAGGACCACGGCCATTGAAAAAAACGTTTCAGCCATGTTTACGAATGTAGCGGGTGGGTAGATGGCTTGGAAGCTTGCTGAACACCACGACCACCGGTGGCCAGCCGGAAAGAGATATGATACGGACCAATCGACGTTATTACAAGCTGCACAGGGATGCGATGGCGTAGTTGGTGGCTGGGCTCCTTCGTCTCTCAGGCAACTTTCATCTCTTTCCTTTTGCGCTAATTGCTGACTGCAGGGCTTGGCCTGGCGAGCCATGCAGGTCCGGATTGGCATCACGACCACCACGACCAGTGCCAGTGCCGTGGCGTCCTTCAACACTAGGCAGGCCGAACCAGGCAAATTCGCCTTTACATATACGCCCTACTCTACCTACCCTACCCTACTACCTAACTATATACCCACGCCTCTAAGCTAGCGTAAAAGACCGCATAACCAGCACCGCGCTTGCGCACAACAGCGCACAGCCACCATGCAACAACGGCGAGCGCACAGGATGCAGGATACGAGGCGGGCGCGTCCAAGTTTTCCGCCTTCCTTTTCCGGACAGAGCTGATACAGGGGCGTTAGCTTAGTAACGGTCTTGTGTAAAACCTGCACAAGTAGGCCTTGATTAGGGCATAGAGCCCCCGTTTTTAGGCTCTCTAGGCTTAGAAAGGGCACAAAGAGACGCTGACGCACGGTAAAGCAGAGGCGCGTTGCTGAGGCTGCGTACAGTACCCTGCATCTGGCTATTCCTAAACAGGAAGGCGCGAAACTTGAACGAGCCGGGCTTCCGCTGCTGCAGGCACGGTGGTACCTGGTGGCCTTGTGCGATGGGCGGGGCTTGGCGGCGCGTAGCGGAGTATATAAACGGGTGCGTGGGTGGCGTGCGGGCGGGGAGGGTGCATTTGCGCTTGTGTTTGCGTTTGCGGTTGTGTATCTGGAAACGATATGCGGCTTTTTGAGAGAAATGGTTTCTGGGTTTGGGCGGGCTGCGTGGTGGGAGTTGTGAGAGCGAGGTCGGATGGTGCGTTTTGGTACGGGGTTTAAGGTTGAGAGGTGATGTGCTGACGGGTTGTAGGTTTTTCGAATGGGACTCTCCCGAGCAGCTCGAATGGCTTCGTCACTTCTTCTCGGCTGCCTCAGAACGCGTCCACTACTGCTACGGACGGCTCTAGCTGGGCATCGGTGCTCAGCTGCTATGAGACTTGGACGTCCTACTTGGACGCTTCGTACTCTTATGAACATAACAAGGATCTATGGAAGACTTCGTACCAAGTAACAACCGGAATCACGACAACTACCTCAACGGAGACTATTACACTGAATTTTACCGGCCCTTACATCACTCTTTGCGATGGTATTCCCCGCGGTGGTAAGAGAGAGACTGTTTATTCGACACACTCTGGAACTAGTAGCTTCAGCCGTACACGGACATCCACTGTTCAGCCAACCTACACCAAGGACCCA
This sequence comes from Aplosporella prunicola CBS 121167, assembly GCF_010093885.1. Classification (NCBI taxonomy): domain Eukaryota; kingdom Fungi; phylum Ascomycota; class Dothideomycetes; order Botryosphaeriales; family Aplosporellaceae; genus Aplosporella; species Aplosporella prunicola. The sequence goes on from NW_022983536.1 coordinate 692,977, forward strand.
CCCTCTTGCAGCTTCAGGCGTGAAGACTGCTCTAGCCTCGATGATGTAAACGAATCCTGGTTATCTACGGCTACAAAAATTGCTGCGAATCACATGCCGCCTATGTGTTCTTCGTTGACGTACACCAGCTGCCAACCATGCTCGCTCTACGGCGCCGACCTGGTGCAGTTGTATTACTGGCCCGTGACGGGAGACGCACAAACGCTGTGTCCCAACGGCACGACGGCGCACAAAGCCAACGCGATGATCACGGCGCAGCCGCGAGCGCGAGCAGCCGAGCCCGTGACAACGACAATCGGCAGCCTGACGTTCGTCTCGCCGTCCGTGTACCTCTACTTCACCGGGCTCAACGCGCTCGGCCTCAGCGGCGAGCACTGCGGCACCGTCGCGCCAAACCGCACCGCGCTGCTCGCACTCCCCCCCTCAGACCTCTCGACCCAGCACGGCTACAAAGGCGCCGCCGGCCCCACCTCCTTCAACCTCGACAACCTGGCCTACACGACCGTCGGCGACTTCGCCTACCCCCTCGTCCCCTCCAGCGCGTACTGGTACCCCAACTCGTGCTGCGGCGACTCGCCCCAGGGCACCGACTGCCCCTTTGCCGTCTCCACCTGCGCCTCCAGCACCATCTACGACAACTACCGCCCCAAAATCGCGTTTCCCTCGCAGATCACCGACATCGAGCCCTCGTGGGCCACCTGCACCCCGTTCTGGGACTTTGAGGGCTCGATTGACCCGCCTATTGCTCTCAAGCCTGCTAATGGTCTCTTCGGCACTACGACTAGGGGCAAGCAGGGCCAGGCGGTTGAGACGACGCCCGCTTCGCCGAGCTCGCCCCTCGACCCCCCGTTTGCTTCGAAGACGGCGGCGCCCGCCGTCCCTGTGTCTGACCCTTTGACGCGGACGGGGATGGCGACGGCGACGGCGCTGCCTCCTCCGTCTGCCACTTCTGACCCCCCAATCGCAGATCCTACTACAGCTGCACCTGGTTCTGATGCCGAGGATCCGGGGGAGGGTCAGCCCGCCGTGCCGCAGACGACGGAGGCGGCGACGGCAACGGCAACGGCGACGGCGGCGCCTGCTGATCCGGGGACTGGGGCTTTTCAGCTCGATCCGACTGGTGGCGCTTCGTCCCCTGATGCCGCTGTGGGAGAACACACACAGCCCGCCACAGCACCCAGCAGCGCAGAAGACAGCGCCGGAACCGCTCCCCAAGCCGCTGATCCCCCAAACACAGCCAAAGACGAAGACCCCGCTGCCGTCATCGGCGACGCTCGCACAGGCATAGCACCTACAGCCACAGCCGTAGAGCAGCTTCCCGGCGCCGCTCCCGCCACAGACAAAGACACAAACACAGACAGCGCGACCACCGCCCTCCCCCTCCCCACCAACAACCCCGCTCCCGCTCCCAACCCCCCCTCCGCCACCGCAATCACCACAATCGCAATCGCAGGCCAAGGCCAAAGCCAAGCCCGCACCTTCACCCTCGCCCCCGCAGGCGCAGGCATCATAGTATCGGGCTCCACGCGCGCGTACTCCGCGCTCGACGCCCCGCCCGCTCCCGCGCCAGCAGTGTCAGTGCCAGTGTCCGCCGCGCACGCCGCCACTGCCATAGTTGCTGCTCCCGCTCCCGACCCCGCCGACGCCAAGGCCAATGCCAACGCCAACGCTCCCGCCGCCGATGGCGCCGGCGCCCCAGCCGCCCTCATCCTCCCACCCGCCGCGACGCTAAGCCCCGGCGGCGCAGCGGCCACAGTCGCTGGGCGGATCGTCAGTCTGCGCGAGGAGGGCGTTGTGCTCGATGGGGCGGTGGTGCCGTTCTCGGCCGTAGCATCCGCGGCAGACGCGCCCATGGCTAAGGCAGACGCTACTGCGGATGCTTCAGCTGACGCTGCGGCTGTACCAGGCGTGCCGGCGGCGGAAGCGGGTGCAGGCAGCGCAGTCGTCCTCACGCTGGACGCGTCGCACACGCTGACGGCGCACGCGGGCGCGCCGCTCACGCTTGCTGCTGGCGCACAGCCTGCGACGCTGGTTGGCGGGCAGGCTGGTGGTCTTGGTGCTGCGGGCGTGGTGGTCAATGGGGTGACGCGCGCGTTTGCTGGCTCTGGCACTGCTGCCGGTGGTGGTGCTGCTGCTGGTACTGCTGCTCCTGCTGTTGCTCCTGCTGTTGCTCCTGCTGCTGGCACGGCGCCAGCGCCTGAAGGCGTAGTCCTCACGCTCGATGGGCTGGGCGTCGTCACCGTGACTAAACCTACAGACGCGGACGCAGACGCGACGGCAGCGGCAGCGTCAGCGTCTGCAGCGGCGTCCGTGGTGCTGACCGCGCCGGGCGGGACGAGGATCACGGCGTTTGAACGCGTGGCTGGCGGGTCGGCTGGTGCAACTGGTGGTGCTGGTGCAGCTGTGCTTGCGGATGGGCGCGCGCTCGTGGTGGGCGGGGAGGCTATGACGCTTGCAGGGGCGGGGGCTGGTGCTGGTGCTGGAGATAGGGATGGTAATGGGGATAGAGATGGAGAGGTCGCTGTTGCTGTCAGTGCGGTTGAGGGCGGGGTCGTGGTGCTGGAGGGCGGGAGGGTGGTGGAGACGGGGCTGTTTGCTGCTGCTGTTGGTACTGGCGGCAGTGGTACTGCTGCTGCTTCTGTTGCTGCTGGGAGTAGTGCGGCCGCTGGCGTGGACGCGGCTAAGGCGACGAGTGATGGTGATGTGAGTGTGGCTGTAGCGGCTGCGGCGACAACGGCGACAACAACGGGGTCGGTGGCTTTGTCGCGGACGGCAGGGACGGCAGAGGCGGACGACGAGGGGAGGAGCACGACGGGTGCGCTGGGCTCGGCCTCGGCATCGGCATCGGCAACAACATCGACTTCCGCAAAATCGTCTGAGGGTTCGGCGAAGGAGTCGACGCAGACGGGCGCGGCGGGGGTGGGGAGGCGGAGGGAAGGGACGGGGTTGGTGTTGATGTTGGTGTTGGTGGTGCTGGTGTAATGTGTAGCTTTGTTTAGCGCATGGATGGGTCATGGATGGGATGGGAGGGAGTGTATAATAGTTACTGCATTGTTAACTCGCATGCTGGCTTCCGTGGGTGTGGTGTGTGGTGGTGGATGCTCACTGTGTAGATATTACCTAATACGATACCTATGAACGTATTAATAATGACCGGGAGAATCACATTAGCGGCTAAAGTCAATACATAAGAGAGTCTTAAGTACCTAAGATTCAACGTGTTTTCTAGAAATCGGATATACAGGACAAAACCCAACACGAAGATAATCTAGCCAATGCATAATTGTGAAGAACAGAGGGGATTGGCCGTATAGATATATATATATATATATAAGGCCACGAGAGTATTCTACAGAAATACGAGGATGAGAAAGTGTGAGGGCTTGGGACAAATTGTATACTTTGCAGTGTCAGTGATTAGAGAAGTTAGGAAAGAGTTAACTTGATAGTCAATCCCAAGTAGCTCAGTAGCATTGGAGTGAAGCACTTTTTATGTTTGTAGGTAAGAAGTTTTAGATTAGTGTGCAGCAATTTGTCTGTCGAAGCCATAAATCAAAACTTTTCCAGTCAGAATAACCGTTCGGTCTCCTACTGCGTGTCCAATCTGCCTAGACCAATGCCTATCCAGCTTCCACTCCAGACCTTTGAGAGCTAACGGAGCACCGACTTGCCATGCAATTATGTTTCTCGGGCTGAGGGCTTCGAAAATTCGCACAATTCAGAGATCAATCAGATACCTTCCTCTCGGAGAATCTCAATGAGATCGGTGGCCTTCTCCGACTTTCCTGTAGCCACCCACTTCTCATATCCACGGCCAATGGCACTGTAGACATCGATTAGTTCACCTAACGAAGCCTCCCTATCCTGGGGTGAATTAAAAAGGATATCCTCGAAGATTTCCCTGAAATGAAAGTGTTAGCCTTGCCACAATATTGAAGGTCGCAAGTACAGCTATACCAGAATTTTATATCTCTGTGACTGTCCGATTTCAAAACCCATTTTCCAGTGTTTTTGTCGGGACGGTCAATCCTGGTCCGCCAATCCCACGTGAAGACGATCCTGTCAATGTGTTCCGCTTGGATCCTCTTTTCCAAGCGCTGCAACTGCCAAGTGCGGCGAGGCCCGTATGCTAAGAACCTCTCAATATCGACATCTTTGGGTTTGGTTGTTAAGTCTGCCGAACGTTTGATCACGATTGACAAGATCAGAACTCTTAATTCCGGAAACCGCTTCATAATCACCTGCTCAGCTGTCAGAATTGTATCAAGGGGCGACCAGCGATATCCAGGCGAGGAACCAAAACGTGACACAACGGTGGAGTGAAACTCAAAAATACGGATTCGTGGCCGTTGGTGCGGTGTGAAGTGTGGTATGACCGGATCTGCGAACTCGGCCGCATACCAACGTCCCTTGCGAACCTTTATTTTAATGTTGCCCGCCATCCGAGATATTCTTGAGACTGAATCACTGTACTCTTCTGCCGTCTGCCTATTGACCAGTAGCAAGACACGAGGAGGTCCATAACTCAATGCCCACGTAGTCTTGGGGTGGTATATTGGCTTGTCAAAATATTTTGGAGTGAACCAAAGAACAGTCTCCTCCCAACAAACTCGAATGAGTTGCTCATAGATGTTGTCGCGCAATTCTCTGGGGATACTGAGGAACTTAGATGACTGATCCATTGGGGCATCTTGATCTATGTCTGTCCCGCTCAGAGATGAGCCGGGTTCCATGGCTTCCTTCATAGAGTGAGACATCTTTGAGAGTGTGTTGATCAGACGCGACCATCAAGGGATAGGTGTAGAGACCGGTGACCAGGTGTACTTGGCTCAGGACGGGAGACTTCACTTCCAAGTTGGCACTTGAAAGCCGTCACTCTGTAAAGGCTGCCGGGGACCGTTGTTTCCAGTCCAGCGAAGTGAACTTGGGTCTGAGTTCGTTGATGAGTGAGGATGTAGATGTACTGTATCGGTCCTGGGCAGCACCAAGGCAGAGCAGCCAAGGTTGCCCGGGAAGCAACGGTAGGGGAACAAGAATCGGGCCTCCGACTGAGGTGGTGGAGAAATCGTTGGGTTGTGGAAGAAAGGGTGGAAGAAAGGAAGATGGAGTGGGGGAAGGATGAAATAGGCACCTACTGACAGCCACGTGACGACCTTTGTGGGAGGAAGGCGCGCACAAGAGCTCTTTCTTTCCCTTCACAGCTAGGAAAACCCCGCACTTTGAAGTACATAGTGAAAACATTAGTATATAAGGCCCAGATGCAATTCATTTTGCAAGCCGAACAGCCGTTGGACGTATCTCCTCCCGTTCTTACTAGTTTACCGGTTTACTGGTCTACTGGTTTGAGCTGATAGAGCGGCGCACTCTTGAGCGGGGTACACCTCAACTGCCTGTTCGGTGCTTTTTGCAAGTTCGATTGTTCGATTCCTGGTTAGGCCAATACTTTTTTGTCCATTTTTCTTAAGCTTAATATCTTCCGGCCCTTAACATATAGTGAAGGGATGTACCTGATGGATGTTAGTAGCTTGTATGATGTGTTGCGTGTGTGTACGTGAAAGCGAGGGTGAGGTCGAATTAATTGTTGGGGGCAGTGTCGGCCTGATTGTTGGAACTGTTGTCGTTGGTTCTTGTGGGATAGTTGCAGGCATACTGCAAGTATAACAACATTTACTTCAAAAGAGTATCTCGGAATTATGTAATAGGCTCTTGGATATTGTTTATTGTTTTTGTTCTTCCCTGGAGCGAGCCCATGCGAGCATCAAGTGAAGTCGCGTTGACAGTGTCGAGCCAATTCCGACTGGTGCCCTCTACCCGTGATTTCTGGCAGCCTGGTTACTCTCTTTCTATTATATTATGGGAAAAGACGTTTTCCTAACGCAACAAGATACTTAAACAAGAAAGGCAAACACCCACCTGGAAGGTATCAGGTTTGAACACCACCACGACCATAACACGCAAGCATCACAATATAGAAAATATAGTAGTTCGTGAATTATAGATTCAAGTAGCCTCCGCAGCTTAAGCGCGGGCTTTTAATGTCGTGACGTACATAAAAAATCGTAACAAGTCCCAACCAGCAGGCCTGTCAAAGGACTTTCCAATCCCTAACAGCCTGACATTCCTCTTCATCAAGCACGGGAAGGCACCAGCGCCGTACCCTGTGACAGCTTCATGTCACATGCTCGATCCGGTATTTCCCAGTACGGTCGAAGTCCTTATTTGGGGTTCATGCGCTTGCTCTCAACAGACGCAGGGAGCTGGTCGCCAGTGCCAGAGACGACGCCGCCAGTAGCGCCGTGGTCCAAGCCAAGTGCGGTCGCGTTATCAGCGGCGGAGTGGACGTCGGCCGCGCCGAGCGGGTTGTGCGACGAGTTCTCGGAGGTCTGGTCGGCGCGCGCAACCGAAGGGATGGTGTTCATCTTGCCAGCGTCGCCGGGGACGGTGGTGCCCTTGACGGCCATGTCGGAGAGGTTACCGCCGGTGTGAGCGTCGGAAGACATGTTGTTTGAGGTGGGTGTTTGGAAAGTTGAAATAGTGGAGGTTTAGGAGTTGTTGGTTGTTGTGAAGATGAGGAATCTGAGGTTGAATCGATGCGGACTTGCCATTTTTATGTACTTCCCTCGTCTCTAAGATTCCTCGAGAAAGATCTATCTGATGTCACCTCTTACATCGCCGTTGGAGGTCGTTACGTCATCATGGCATTTTATTATGGCGTTTTATATTGCGGTGCAAGGGTGATGCAATTCTGCCGCCAGGTGTTCAGGGTTGATCGATGCCGCGTTGCTCACCGCCCTGGACCGCGACAAACCGCAGCAGCACGCGCGAGGCGGAAACAACATTCGCTATCAGGGATAAGGACAGCCTGTACCCTTGATCCCAAACCGAATTGCTGCAGCGAAGATCCAGCAACTTAACTCGCGCCACTAGAATCTCACGAAATGCCTCCCCAGGAAGTCGACAAGCGCCAAGCCGCGCGCGAAGTCATCGACATCCTCCACGAGATCGCTACGCTTCTGGTACCTTCCCTTCCCTGGCTCTCGCGCGCAAGAAATCCTGCCTGACGTCCTCTTCTTCTAGAACACCAACCTCAACCGGACCCAGCTGTCCTTCTGCGTGTCTTTGATCGAAAACGGTGTCAATCCCGAGGCTCTAGCCGTGCGTGACCCGCATTTCTTACCCCATCTAACGCTCTAGGCTGATGAGATGGCGAGCAGAACGTCATCAGAGATCTCCGCGACCAGTACCCAGAACCCCTCGAATCTACCCTCTCTGATGACCAGATTGAGGGCCAGCCCTGAGGACTGTCCTCATTATCGCATCCGTGCTTCTTACGCCATGACGTCGCTCAGAACTGTTGTTTTGATAGTAGACGCTTGATATGACATCCTCATCCGGGCAGTCCCTGCTTATGCCTCCTTCTCACGACTTTACGATGCACGGGCATCGCCGACTCAGATGTCAATCGGACTTATGAAAAGAATGCAATGTACTCTTTCTTGCAGGCCGAAAGCAATCCCGAAAAGAGAGGCCCATCTTCATCACACGGGTCCATCAGCCATGGAAAAGGACATGGGCTTCTGTTAATGCATGGCTAAATGAAGACCCTTGAAAGAAGGGTCCGGTACTGTAGCTAGTTTGCTCTAGCTAGTGTACTATACCTCTGGAACATGAAGGCGGTCCTGTATGCCAGCATGTCAGCTATTCTGCAACGGCCTGCCGACATGCAGAAAAGGACATTCTGGCTTGAATTTAGAGTTACTAGATACCCAAGAAATCCAGTCACAGTTCCCTTCCACGGCAGCACGTCAATTAGAACGAACAGCTTGCTTTTCGCTCATGAAGTGCATACAATTATCACAATCATAGTAAGTTATCTCCATTTTGATCGCCGTGTCACAAAAAATCAAGAAATATAAAATCAGTCAACAGTAAGGAGAAAGGAAGAGACCATCCACAAACAGTAATTCCATGACTTTTGAAATATCGTGTTAACTCAAAGGGTAACATCGCTGAACTAAAAGAAAAACAAGAAACAACATGACTTTCCCCTGACATGAAGTCATGGGTATACTTCGAAATCCCAGTATCTTCCCTATCACTCGAGCGTATTACTGTGGAGAGACCGTAATAGCTGCTTGCGTGCTTATGTGTTGAAAGATTTGACTCAACGTTGTGGGCGTTAAGATACTGCAGAGAAGGTGTGTGCGTTACGATGCGTATCAAAGGTGTCGACTCGTAGAGCATCGAGCCGCTGAACGCTTTCGGTTGGCGATATGTATATCGCCGAGCGAAACCGGATAACCTGTGGGCTGCGTCCAAAACGGACTCTCGATTGAGGCCAGAGATCGGAAATCAGTCGAATCAAAACCTACTACCAAGTAGCAATTGTGCCGTGGAGCCATTTTACCACCAGCCGCAAATTTCGAGCATCTCGTCCACAACTCTCTTCACGTCTTTAGCCCGCATCTCGCCTTTAGCCTTCTTCTCCCAAAGACCTTTGACGTGAACCTCCAGAATTTTCTTCAGCGTGACAGCGACCTCCCTCCCGCCAAGGCAGCTCACTATCTCGACTTTCCCATTCTCATATTTCTCACTGAGATCAATACTGTACGTGGTGTAGCTGTATTTTGCCCGAGAGAACTTGCGCTCGAGCTCTAGATCATGGATATGCGGACGAGCCCTTGATTTATAAAATAGGGGACCACGGAGGCTGAGATGCAGAAAACGGAGGGCCTGTACGCTGTAGCGGTCCAGTGATTTAATCCATTTGACAAAGCCGTCATAGAACATCTTGTACTCCGTTTTGATTAACCATGTGTTGGAGCTGTAATAGATTTCCGAGGCCTCGGCACGGATCTGGCGACAGATGCCGGACAGAGGATGGTGTTTGCGCCCATTGAAAACAGACGTACAGTAAACGAGTGGTTGGTCCATTTTGAGGTACGGGATCTCTAGGTAGATCATATGGCGAATCTCGTAGGGGATGGTGAGAAGAGTGGGACCTTGATGGATCGAAACAGGGGTCTTTGAGATCGAGGTTGCCTTCCCGGTGTTTTGTGCGGACTCCTCCGTACAGGATGTGACTCTTGCTCTATTTAAGAGATATCCAAGTCTCTGCACAGGTTCCTTGAGCGCGGAGGCCCCTAGGGGGCTAGCTGTATTCGCAACTGGGGACCGCGAAATTGACTCATTGTTTGAGCGCCTGCCCGCTGTTACAGGTGCGGCTTGGCTGCACTTTATACCGTTTGTCGATACAAAGGCACCTCGGCCGTATTCCAGAAACGTCGGCGTTTCGCTGCAGACAGGCTCTTGAAATGAAGCTCTTGCATAACCAGTAAAGGAAGATTGGCCCACATCACTTGGATCTCGAAAAAGAAGAGAGCTTCCCTGCGTTGCGTGGGGATGCGGAAAAGGGGTATGAAACGCTGGCATGGGTTGGCCATGATTGTTGTGGGCACCTGCACGAACCTGGCTTTGGGGGATAGTCCAGGCACCGGATGTAGGTGGTGTAGTATGGTCAGGCTGGACCGAAGAGTTGGTTCGCAAAACATGTGAGTCCTGCTTATTGCCAGCAGTTTTGACCGGGACAGTACTGTAGACTTCTGGTTAACAAATCACAGATCTGGAGGCAAACAATCACTTTTAAGATCTCACTCAGGATGCGTCATCTCAAACCGCGTTGTGGAGTCGGTGACGAGAGTAGAAGGCGCACGTGATAGCTGAGGGGGTTGTTTGAAATCGGCAGTTTCGGTAATGGCGTTGCTGTGAGCTTTGGTTAGGTAAGGTCCACGGGACAGAACGATGTTGAGCACCTCACCCAGAGTTCGTTGACTGCATATCTTGTGCGAGCCTCAACGAGTAGAGGCGTGAGGCGATAGACTTTACATAGCTACGATAAGGCGCATGGGTAGCTGCAACCTTTTTTTGCTTATTGGTAGTGTTCTTGTCTTGTTTGTCCCTAGGCGGCTTGTTATGTGACGTGTTGGGTTTGCTGTGAGCCATGTTGAAGCCAGTGACGCCTTTATCTGACTAGTGTCACGAGACAATGGACATCAGATGCGAAAAGCCGTGTGGAGGATTTAATGCGCCCGTCAGAAAGGGAATGCTGGGAGTTTGGGCTGTAAGAGCAGCGATGACGCGCCGGTGGTGGTGAGAGGTGGGTTATTGTAGGAAGGTTATTGGAGGAACGTTGGAGAGAACCTAATGTAAAGGGCCGCTAAGCGAGAGACAAGCTTTACCTCTATTCCATCTGCTGCGTTAGGGTTGTGAGTAATTTATGTCGCAGTCATCCACGGTTGGAGTGCGACTAGTTGGTTGGTTGCTCGACGGATTCGGCCACCTTAATGCGGACCTGAGTCTAGCGGGAGCGCCCGTAAGCCGCTATCCGATTTGCTTTGTACATGCCCCTCCGGTATGTCTACCACGAGGATTTTGAGGTCAGCATATGCAGATGCGAGTGGAGTGAGGCTAGACGTGGTCTTGCGGGCGCTTTCCACCCCCGACAGCCTTGACGTGGCGCGCTCTAGCTAAACTCGCCGATCTATCTCCTCAACGCCAACAATAGGGTCGTTTTGGATGGTTGTTAGTAAAAGAGCTGATTATCATTTGCACAGAAATGGAGAGGTCATTTGAGATGGTGAACGGCATTAAAGCCATTATGATTCATGAAGAGCAAAATACATTCCAGAACAGGCATAAAGCCTTCGCTGATCTCATGCAAAGCAAGTGTAGGTGCGCACCGAGGCGCAAAGTCAATAGACCGAAGGGGGCAACGAGTGTGCTCCGGCCCCTAATGTAAGAACCCGGTTCCTGTAAACCCCGACATGCTCTCATCCAGGACGTGCTACATGATATCTTCAAAGAACGGGACGTGTCGCCTGGCCTTCACCTGGAAAATCAGTAAACACGGATGAGAGCCAACGGAAAGTGACCAAAGCAGAGATATTCCCGAGACCGAGATCGCCAATTAAACCTCAAACAAATCTAGTGAACCGCCCCAGAGGTACGCCTGTTCCACGGATTGTTGGTCCTGTTGGTGTTGCCCCAAGCGCCGCTCGGCGAGGACCTCGACGACGCAGCTGCAGACTGCGTCTGCGCAGGCGAACCCGAAGCCTTGCGCGAGCGAGGCTGTGTGCTGCCTGTACCATTCTCGCGTGGAGCAGAATTCCTCTTCTTGTTGTAACCAGAAGACTTGCGACTGGCGTTGCGACGCCTAGCCATGACCTTCGTCTTGAGGACGTTCGATGACGGCATACGAATGTTGATGATGAAGCCCTGCGCATTCTGCTCACAGTCGGCCAAAGTAATGAACATTGGATCGATACTGAAGACATCAGGCGTCTTGTAGAAGCGAGAGCCGGGACGCGAAGTCGGGCCGGGGACAGGAGAAAGACCAGCGTTGTGGTGAGCTTTCTTCGGTAAACAAACAGTAGGGCTTGAGAAAGCTTCGGGCGTGCTCATGAACTCGTCCTCGACGGTCGGCTTGGAGGCGGGGCTGCTATCATAACCAACGATGAAGGTGACGGCAGGTGCCTTGCCAGTGTTCTGCTTAGAAGGCAAGGAGACTGAAGGACTGGCGCGATGCGCGATATGGTCGAGAGGTTCTTTGCTCTCAGGTGCAACAGCCAGTGCCGTAGAGACGGGCTTAGGTGGGGAAGGCATGGTCGGGCGTCCGAGCAGACCGTTGATTCTTTCTTGCCAGCCCGGCTGGGCAACTATCGGTTGAGATCCGAACCGTGGAAAGCCTGGTCTCGCGGGCATCTGTACTGATGGCGGCTGCGACGACACTGGTGGAAGCTTGACAGTAATCTTCTGGGGCAGCTTGACGACTGGGCGACGAACGTCTCCGGCGAAGACGGGGTGGCTGGAGGTTTCTGGAGGCGGTGGTGAGTCGATGGCAACAGAAGCCGAAGTGGTCTGTTGCGCGGACGACTCGACAGCATCTTGCGCGCGTGGGAAGAAACGAGAAGAGCGAGCACTCTGAGGGTGTTGCGAGACAGCCGGTGCGCCTGGCGAAGATTGCGCCTTCTCGGATCCGATCGGTGCGAGCGCAGGTGAAGCCTCACTTGTCGTCGGGGCCCGGTAAGGCTCGCTCAAAGGCAGCGAAGTGGAACGCGAAGTCGCGTCTGTGTGCTGACTGGGAATGGCCGAATCCTGAAGAGTCGCGTCGGCCGGCGTGGATGCAGGCTTCTTGAAGTGATGGACGACGGACTCGGTCTTCAGCACGCGACGCGGACCGAGAGAGCCTTCGATGGCAGTCTGTTTGAATGTTTCCTTGAACGCAGGCAAGTTCTTAGGACCAGTGCTGAACCTCTCCTCTCTGATGCGAGCGAGCTGAGCGTCTTGCTCAGCAATCGAGTTGGCGCTCCAGGCGGAGTGATCAAAGGGCTGCGGTTGACGTCTCGATGGACCAGTGGGAGGAGCGATGGGGCCGGGAGGCATTGCGACCGCGCCGGCAGCCATAGTAGACGAGGGTTGTCCGGGCTGACGGGCGTCAGCGGGCGAGGGAAACGGTGGTGGTTGCTGCTCGACGACTGGAGGTTGCGTTGTGGGATGCGAAGGTGAAGTTGAAAGCTTGGACGTGGTGGATGGCGGGGCAATCGGGCCCGGAGCGGCAGGTCCCTGTGGCTGGACAACCGCGAAGGTGCCGTTGCCAATCGCTCTTTCCCGATTCGGATTGGGAGGGCCCCAAACATTCGAGGCAATGGGGCGCGCGCGCACGTTGCTCCACACTGTGTTCTGTTCCGCCTGCACCGACGACTTCCACGCCGACGGCGTAGCAGATGGCAGCGCTTCAGTCTTATCTTGCGACCGAGCCACGCTCTCAGCTGGCGCAGCTGGCGATCTAGCCGGAGACTTTGGCTTATATTCTGGCGACCGCGCTTCGCGACCGGGCCCGGCTGCGCTGAGATGCGGCTCCGAGACGTGCTTGTCTTCATGCACGGCCGGCTTCCTCACCGGATGCGCTTGATGAACTTTCATCATGCCGTACTGAGCAACCTCGCCATCCGCAGTGGGAACAGGCGGCTTGGGTGGTGACTGCACGCTTTTCGGCGGCTCGGCAGTAGTCGTTGGGGGTGGGCTCGTCGTCTTCTCCGTCTTAGGTGGCGGAGGACCCATAGCTTCCAACTTAAGGCGCAACCGCTCTTTCCTGGCTGCCTCCTCCCTCTCCTCTTCTTCTCTACGCTTTTGCTTCTCTGCCTTTGCACGCTCAATCTTTTCGCGCATCGTCTGCTCCTGTATAGCGACAGCATCCTGCATAGTTATGTTCCCAGCTGCTGCATCATGGACGGACTCTGGAGGAACGGGAGAAGCCGCAGATCCAAATGGCGATGCTGGTTGAGCATGAGTGACAACTGGCGACGATCGTTGGGTCCAAGAGCCTTGATTGGATGCTGCAGGAGATAACGTACGCTCCGGAAAAGGCCCTCGCGGTGGATATCCTGCCTTTGAGGGAATTGGTGGTGGCGGCAAATCGGAAATCACTTGTGAGCCACGGCGGTCCATTGGCGGCATGTCATGGCTTCTGTTGAATGACATCCTCCTGCCGCCGCTAACATTGGACGAAGAGCGACGACGGCTCCAAGGGTCATCGACTGGACCAGTACGAGAAGTCTGGAACGCTGCCGAGGGTTCTGCCGGCCCGGCGTGCTGAGAGGGGCGTTGCAACACTGAAGGCTGTCGAATGTTTTCGCTAGGACGGGAGCCACGACGCGAGTCCTTCACCGGCTCGTATCTGCCAGAGTGTGAATTGAACAGTTCTCTCGGACCTCTGTCGTCCCTCCAAGACCTGTTGAAATCGTCCGCCGCGATCTCCTTGGTTGGCGCTGGCGGAAGTGCATCAAAACCATGTGGATCTCTGTGGCCAAAACGGGCTTGTGGGTGCTGTACAGGCGGATTAATTACCACAGGCGAGACCTTTTCAATTGGCGGAAGAGGGGCCCAAGGTGACTTAACGGGCGTCGGTGCAGACGGCTTAGCAACGAGAGTCGGCTTATCGGGCTGTCCTTTCAGCACGAGACCCCCTGGCTTCGCCTGGTTCGCAGCAGCACCAGGCTTCAAAATGGTCTTTGATCCGCTCGTTGAGCTTGGCCTGGGAGCAAGAGACGCAGGCGCGGGAGGTTTCGAGTCTTCAACAGGTTTTTCCTCCTTGGGCGGCTCAGGCTTGGTTTCTTCTGCTGGAGGCGGAGGCTCGTCGGTGCCTTTGACCGTGGACTTCGTACCGTCCATCCATTCCACTGTATCCGGAGCCCAATCCTCCTCATCGTCCTCGATATCAGCCCACTTCGATTCCTTCGAATCTTCGTCTGCCTGCAGTCTAGTTGCCAAATGGATGCCAAACTGCTGTTTGAGCTCCTCGTCGGTGAATTGCTTGGGTGGGGGCGGAGGCACAGCTGCCGGCTTAGTTAGCGATGATGGCCAGGTGTTTGAATTTGAACCTATATAGATACATACGCCTGTTCTTGTTCCAAACCGTGGCCGGATCAGGGGTACTGGCTCCATTGAGTCTTGAGAGACCAGAACGCGGAACCGCGCTTCCTACCCCGCTGCCCGATTTTGCGACCAGGCGAGGTTTCGCAGTAGGCGCTGGAGAAGACGTCGGCGGAGTCGGCGAAGCTATGTCGCATTCAAGTCAGTAACTTCCCAGGTAGGAGTAGATGTAGCTTTCCCGTTGGTACCTTTGTCGCCAGTCTTCGAGGGCGGCGCCACCGCTGTCTTGGCAAGGAAATGCTTCGTGACCGAGACCGATTTAAAGGATGTGGGTTTCTTCGTCTTAGGCCGACTCTCCCCGTCCTTCGCGCGACTGGTGTCTGTATCCGATCCTCCACTCGTATCTGCCGCGGCTTGCGGTACCGTGAGGTCTTCTGAAGCTGACTGATCGCCGGGTGTCCCATTCGTGGTAGACTCCTTGGACTTTGCTGAAGAGCCTTCGCCGTCCTTAGCCTGCTCAGAAGTAATGGCTGCGGGCTACAAAAGGGTCAGATCCTCCACGCCAGCAGATCCCCAAACACGACTTACCTCCGTCTTGGTCTCATCGGTCGGGGGGTTGGAAGGCGGGTTCCTGTCTTGCGGGGCGGTGTCGCCTGAAGCAGTCGAAGGTGTGATCGCGGGAGTATCTGACGAGGACTTGTTGTTGGCAATGGTCGTGTCCGGCGCCGCGCCGGCGGGAGAGTCTTTGGTAGTTGTCGCATTAGCGTCGATGGGCGAGGGATCACCCATCGACTGTGCTTCGTTTACCACATCGTGGGTGATCTGCTCTGCCATAACAATTTGCGGAACTGTGGCGGCAGTGAATGCGTAGTTAGTGAGTGCGTCGTTACAGCTGTGGTCTTTGTCTGACGAGGGCGGGAAGGTGCTGGCCTCGGAGTCCACGGTCGCCGATGGATCGGGACTCCTCGCGCCGGGCGCAAGTGCGATCGGCATATATATACCTAGGTCAAGTCCTGGGAGTCGCCACGGGGAAGGATTCGGCGGAACAGTCGACTGCGGGAGCTTGCGCCGGCTATTGACGAGCTGTAGTTGGAAAAACGACTCGGCCGGTGGGGTGATGCGATGCGCCTGGATACGGGGTAGGGAGAGGCTTCGGGAGAGGAAGCTCTGGGCGCGAGGGAGAGATATGGAGGCGTCGGGGCCTTGCGAAGCTCGGATGTCGTGGGGAGGTGGTGTTGAAGCGTAGGGGTCTCGCATCTGGAGCAGCGTTGCCTCTTGCGGGCCGTCTTGGCGCGATCACGGACTCACGGACTCTGTGTCATCAACCGCGCCGCCAGCCTTACCGGCGATCTGAGCGTCGAGGCTGCCTGTTCGCTTGCCCGCTCGCGTCAAAGTCAAAGATGCGATACTCTCTTCGCCGCGGCAATTCTGCCTCAACACACGGTGCGCCTCACTGTGTCACGTTGATGGTGCCGAGAGTTTCTGAACCAGGCAATGCGCTGCCCCGCTTTGAGACTATCACAACCACAAGCACTCGTCCTCTTGCACCGCAAATGATCGATTCAAAGGCGCGCTCGAGGCTCTTGGCATACTTGGGATATTTACATTTCGCTACCACTAATGCATCGCTTCAATCCTTAACGCTGTCGCATTTAGTGAGCGTGGTTCTTGTGGTGACCTGGCGCATCGTTAGCAGCGTCCCAACACCGGGCGCTTTCTCCATGGCGGCTTACGCAGGTGGAAGTAGTAGTTCTGGGCGTAGCCGATGAGGAGAAGGCCACCGATCACGTGGATAAGGGCTGCCAAACGTCAGAACTGCATGCAAATAGGTTCCGAAGAGACTTGACGTACGCATGCCCGAGGGGTTCTTGCCGAAGTACCTGGCCTGGTACCTCTCCAGAAGACCCTTGGGCTGGGGCGCGGGAGCGGGGCCACGGGGGAGCTTCTCGTAGAAACTGACGACGCGCTGCATGCGGGCAGCATCCTTGGCGCCACCGATAGCCTTGAAAACAGGAGACCGTCAGCCTGACTCACTCCGAAGTGGTCCTCCCTTCTGCTAGGTTTCCCGGCTGGCCGGGTTTCGTCCATTCAACGCCGTCGGGCAGTCGCGGGGGTTCGGACGATGCATTGGAGCTCGGGAATGGGACTTACAGTCGGCGAGGCGACCTAGAGGCGTGAATTAGCGATGATCTCGAGCTTTGCAGAGATAAATAATACCTTAGGAGGGATCAGGGTCGAAAGACCGCGCTTGGCAATGAAGCTCATCTCGACAGCTCTACCACTCGTCAGTACTCATTTTCGGAGCATTTCGGCCTGGATTGAAGGGCGCAGGGGCCGTACTTTGGGGTGGAGAGGAGAGGGTTGGCGGGTTGTGCTGGCTCTGTAGGCTGGCAAAAGCAAGCGATGAGGTCGAAGGGAAGTCTCACGGAAACGCTAAACTAAAAACGCCAAGAAGCCGCGCCCTGCGAGGCTCAAGCCGGCGGCCGGCATCACCAGCGAGCACCTCCCACCACCCAACGTTCTCCAACTCTCCACTCCGCCTCTCAATTGCAGCAATGCAGCGGTCCCTCACTCCCAGGCTGCTCGCCGCAGCTTCGCGCCCCGTCGCTCAGCGCGCCGCCCTCCCTGCCCGCCGCTTCTTCGCCGACAAGGTCGACGCTTCCTCGGAGCCGGCTCCCAAGAGCGCCAGCGATGAAGCTCCTGCCGCTCGCGCTGGCGATTCTGCCATGATCCGTCAGGAGGGTGCCCTTGAGGGTGCGCCCAGGCACGCCCCGGACTACAATGTTGCGATTGACTACCGCACCTCGTACGCCAGCCAATGGGAGGGCAGCTAGATCACGGGAGGGCATTGTTGACGGCGAGCGCAGGACCTACTCTCCCATTCCCAAGCGCGTCATGGACGGCAGCGAGCCCGGCCGGACCGTCCCCGCCGCTGTTCTCTCTGGCGCTCCCACCGACCTGCAGGCCAGGACCGTCCGGTATGCGCAACGTCTCCCGTACGTCATCCCGCACTAATCTCCTCCACAGCATCTACAGGCCCACCAAGACGGCCACTCAGTCCGGCGACTGGCACGGGCACATGTGGCAGCTGGACTGGGACCCGCTTCCCAAGGGCCACAGATGGGAGAACCCGCTCATGGGCTGGCAGTCGTCCGCAGACTTCATGCAGAGTGAGCGCGTTGCTTTCAAGTCCAAGGAGGATGCCATTGCCTTTGCCGAGAAGCAGGGTTATGAGTATTATGTCCAGGAGCCGAACGAGAGGAGATTCATACCCAAGGCTTACGCCAACAACTTCACTCACAGCCCCAAGAAGCTCAAGATCATCAGGACCAAATAAGCATTCTGTGAAGGAATGGAGTCTGTACATATATTGACTGTCTGCAAAACACACCACTAGCACAGTAGCTAGCTGCGGTCGTTTTCTAAATTTTTGCCATATTTTTATCCCTACAATATCGTGAATTGAATTCTCGCAAACTGGAGATTAAATTCTGTTCTCAATACTAGATATATTACAATGCTCCCAAAGTACCATGTCTTTTTATAAAGAGGGGCCTCGTTTATTCAAGTAATCGGCTACAGGAAGGGTGGACGTCCATCAAAAGTAAGTCCTTTACGGTTACTTTAGGGTCCTACTGCACGAATCAACTAAACAATGTACTGAATGTTCGAGAACATGGCTACCTTCCCATTCCGCCAATTCTTGCAGGCAGGTCGTATCTTTGATGCTAACCCTTTATTCCATCTTCATCTCCTTGTATGGTAGCCCCTATACCGCAATGGGAGGCGCACAGCATGATTTCGGCTTGGATTCACCATTGCAGATCAATTCAAGGAGTAATTCGTAACACTGTCCTGGACTAGCGGGACAATTCTGGCCTTCCTTACAGGTGCTGCAGTGAAACGCTGTAAGAAAGCAACACTCGTATATCACAATGTTGCACTCGCACATCAAACTGTAGACAGTCATATTTCTTGGTTGAAAGTAGTTGACAACGACCTTCAAGCCCAAGAAGTATCGATTGAAATGAGAGACAAAAACACCCATTGAACCCAAAATGTCCACATGTTAGCCAGCAGCTCAGTGCAGCGACGCAGATGAGCCAAGCACAGCAAGTTGCCAAATCGGGCCATGGCGCGCACCTCACCAGCCGGCGCGCCGATCATCCCTCGCATGGCGCATCGCTCGCATCTAACCGCTCCGCCCAAAGTGAACCCCAGCAACGGCAAATCCTCCGCCCAAATCTCAGCTACCCGCGCCCAACCATGTCCGCACTCAGATCAATGCCCCTCTGGATAGGGGTCGCCATAGCCAGCGGGGCCTGCGCGGCCTTCAACGGCGTCTTCGCCAAGCTGTAGGTCCTTGTCCAGCGTGCGCACCTGTCGCTCGCTCGCCTGCTCCCTTTCCCGCTCTCGTCTATCTACGTAGTAGTGCCTACTATGTGCTCGCTCGCTCGCTTGCTAGTGGCTGGCTACTACGTAGCGTAGCTTGCCTCGTTTGCGCTCGCTCGCTGACGCGCTCTGCTTGGTGACGGCCAGGACGACGACCGAGCTCACGACGTCCTGGGCCAGCGCCGTAGGCGGCGTGCTGGGTCTCAGTCCGGGGAACCACATCTTCGAGTACCTATTCCGGGGTGTACGTACCTACCATGCAGCTCGCAATAGCAAGAGCAGAGCCCAGAAAAGGCGACACGCGCAAGCTAACGCAAGCACAGTTCTTCTTCGGGCTGAACCTGCTCTTCAACGCGGTAATGTGGGCGCTGTTCACGCGCGCCCTCACGCTGGCCTCGTCCACCGTACGCGTCAGCGTCATCAACACTTCCGCCAACTTTATGCTGACGGCCGTGCTGGGCGCCCTCATCTTTGGCGAGGCGCTGCCGCCGCTGTGGTGGCTCGGCGCGTCGCTGCTCGTTGCTGGGAGCGTCATCATTGGCCGCCGCGAGGAGGGCAAGGAGGTTGGCGACGCGGGGACTGCGGGCGCCGAGCCTGCCGTTCTTGCTGAGGAGAGGGAGCGCTTCTTGGATGATGTGGGGGAGGGAGACGGGAGGAGGAGCAGCAATGAGGGCGCGGAAGAGGACGATGCGGTCGAGCTGGCGACGGTACTGGAGAGCGATGAAGAGGGCGATGGGCGCCGCAGCTCTCGCACTTCCTAGGTAGGTAGATTAGGTAGGTACCTAGCCACCGCCGCCATAGGCCCCATTGCACTATACTACAAACTCCCTGCCCCGCGACGGCCTTCTCTCGCCGTCACCGCAGCGGCACACGACTTCCGCCCCGCCGCATGACGGCAGGCGGACAGGCGC
The DNA here is from genome assembly GCF_010093885.1 of Aplosporella prunicola CBS 121167. Taxonomy (NCBI): domain Eukaryota; kingdom Fungi; phylum Ascomycota; class Dothideomycetes; order Botryosphaeriales; family Aplosporellaceae; genus Aplosporella; species Aplosporella prunicola. Next base: position 712,710 of record NW_022983536.1, read on the forward strand.
CTCAAAAAAGCCGTTATGATCCGCACTCGCTACGGTACGGACGAAGCCCTGCGTGTACCTAGAAGTTGGCCCCCAAAACCGCGGCGGCGCCGACATCGCCGGCCCCGCGCACAGGTACCTTATGTACAATACAACGTGTACAATAGCAGCAACAGCACCACAGGGCCAGGCAGCAACACGCGTCAGCCTATATTAGACGCAGCGCGCGCCTTGCAAAATAGGCGCAGGGCACCCGAAATGACGGCAAGGAATGACGTACGCGTGTCCGCCTCACGCTGCGGGAAGGGATCTGCGTCCCGTTCCCGACGCTTCGTATAACCTATATGAGACAATCTCAATCACCGCCCTTGAGGCCCGTGTGCGATATGTTTGACGCTTGCTGTGGCGTTGGTGGTTGTCGTGACCCTGTGTAATGCTGCGCGTGTGATTGGTTGCTTGTTTGTGCTGTGGCTGTGGACGCGACTACATGTCTTGCCGTGTGGGATGGCGGCGCTTATATTTGGCAATTGAGCGTCGAAGACATTCATGTTATCGAGTAAGCGTGATCACTAGTCTTTCAAAACAACCAGGGCACTCGGATAGCAGAACAAAAACGCAGTTGGTTACTGTGCCACAAGACAAACTCCCCAACAACGCAAACGAAGTATTTGGAGATTGAGAAATCCAGAAGACCAGATATTAAAATGCACGCAATAGCAACAGCACAACAACAACAAGAAGTGGGTATCTCGCCAGTAACCACCAAGCCTCGCCTCCCGAATCTCCTCATTTTTGAATTTGGCTTCTACGCAGAACGCTAATGCCCGGACTCCTGCTCCTCTGCCAGGTGGCCATGCAACCGCAGGCGATACAAGCAGGTCCACTCGCGGCCATGGTTCTCCGTCACACGCACGACAGCCTTGTTCGTGGCAATGTTATAGTTGGCGAAGGAGACGTCCAACGGGAACGTCTGGCGGAAGTTTGTGCTCGAGACGTCGTAAAAGTACGACCCGACGAAGACGTAGTTCTCGCCAGGCGGCTCGGGCCCATTGGGGTTGGTATCGTGGTGAGATGATATCTCGCGATAAGCATTGCGGACTCTGTTGCGCTTAATCTCGTCATTGACCTCGAACCACACTTCGAGCTTCTTGGGCGCCGATGCTGTGTCCAGAGTAGCTTGCTGTGGGACGTGCTCGACCGTGAGTTTCGTTGGATAGATGGCTTGTGGGATCTTGATGCCGATTTGCGCTTTGCCGATTGAAGACGTCGCGGCTGTGCACCAGCAGTCCCCAGCTTCCTCCCATCGTTGCAGGGCGACGAGAGCCGGGTTGGGGCTGGGAAGAAAAACTACATTTGTGTAGAGCCATTGGCTCCATGTCAGGTTTCGAGCGTAAGTAGGCGACGTGAGGCTCTGAATAACAGTGGCTCCGGTGGTTGCAGAAAAGAAGTTGTAAGACCGCAGATCGAGCATGGTGTTTTCCATTATGATGGGCATGAGCCATTCAGTGCTTTTCTCTTTGGCAAGCCACTGATCTCGAGATTTACCAAACTGCTGTGGTAGCGTCTTCTGGAAGTCTTTGAAGATTTTGTCGATATGTCGGTTGGCCTTGCTGGTATATTCCTTTTCGAGCATCTTTTGAAAGGTGGCCTTGTCAACAATTGCATCATTCGCGAGGGCCTTCTTTACTTCCGAAGAGACCTGATCGGAAAGCAATGCCTGGAGTCTGCCTTCGTTCTTTTTCCAGAAGTCGTTCCATGAAACTGACACACCGTCGCTGGATTTTTCATGATCCAGATGATTGTGCGCAATATCCCAGAATCGTTCGGGGATTTTCGCCTCGCCAGTAACTGGGTCCTGTTCAAGAACAATCATCTGGGGGACCTTGGCCAACAAATCTTCAAGGTCCTTTTCAACGCCGTTTACACGACTATACAGGTTATTGACCCGGTTGTTGTCACCACCACCACGGATAATTGGTAGAGAGATCGTTTCGAAAGCTTTGCAAATGCGTGTATAAGGATTGGTCCGATGGCAGCAGAAATCCACAAAGCAGGCAAAGAGTGCAAGCCAGAATATGGCTCCGAAGAACTTTGAGCCGAATACCAGCGCAACGTTGATCCATCTGTAAAGCCATTTTAAAGTATGAATGGCGCATCGCTTAACCGTAGCCCATGCAGTCGGCACAGGTGATTGAGGGGGCTCTTCGCGATCAGCAGGCTCTGGAACACGGCCGTCGATCACCGGACGGGGGCCAAGAGTTTCCGGTCTCTTACTGGCGACGCTACGGCTGCTGGGCGTATCTTTTGGACCAAGATATTTACCAAAATCTTTAAAGAATCCAGCTTCCCGCTGGGTGGCGTAACTTTTATCAGCTACCGACGAGTTGCTCCTGGCATCGGAGCCCGCCGTCGCGGGCCTCCCTGTCTGGTTTTCTTCGAGGATGTCCGGGAGATAATAGTCATCTTGAGGCGCGGGTTGGCGACGTCGGTTAGTGCCAATTTCAACCCTGCTTGTAAGTCGTCGAATTGTCTCGCTTCTATCTTGATCGGTTGTGGTGTGGTTGCTTCTGTCCGGACGGATAATGGTGCGGGCAGTGGTTCTATCTTGACTGGCTGTGGTGCGAGCAGAGGTTCTATCTTGGCTGGCTGTAGTACGAACAGTGCTCCTATCTTGGTTGGCTGCGGGACGAACAGCGCTTCTGTCTTGATTGACTGCGGTGCGGGCAGCGCTTCTATCCTGGCTGGCAGCATTTTGGACAGAAGTCTCTGCGAAGGCTTGACCGAGAGTTTGAGCGGCACTCGTTACAGGCGCATTCAGCTCTCGGGCAACGGAAGCTCTGCCTCTGGACCCATAGGCGTGGGACTTGGCTGGGCTTGAATCAGCCAAGCGGCCGACACCACCAGCATCAGAAGGAGCAATTGAGGGTTCGCGGGAATCGCTGCGGCTGGCAATTCTTTCCGACCTGCGTGAAGGCGTAGCGCGAGCCATGGGAGCTTTAGGTGCACGAGCTTTAGGTGCGGGAGCTTTGGGTGCTGGATCAGTTTCAGATGCGGTAGGCTCGGCAGAGGTGCCGCGCGAGGTTGATTCTGTAGTTCATGTTAGCACGAGTCCTCGAACCGCGAACTGAAATGAAGTGAAGAACTACTAACTACGATGATTGAACATGACGGGGGGGTACTGAGATATCCACGAGGGAGCAGGGTAGCTTCGTGGCATGGTGTAAAGAGCGAGCGGGTGAGGGTGGAAGAAAAGGAAGGAGACCGGGGCATTGTGAAGGAGTGCATTGCCATTATTGTTGCAACGCCCGGATTTAGAGTAGCTACTTACAGATGCTTTGCAGTGGGAGAGACAAAGAAAGGGCAAAGAGAAGACGGGACCGGTCAAGGGTCGGATGCAAGCAAATGGTCAAGAGCACGGCTGCTTCCTTGAGATGGGCAGCAAACAAAGCGAGGCAATCGAGGCAGCATGATCCTGCGCAAAGGCCGGCTGTTTGCAGAAGACTCGTGGCGCGTCTGTCTTTGGTGGTTTGGCGATGTTGTCGCGGCGCGTCGACAAGCCACACGGTCGTGCGTACTTTTTTCACCGCCACAGAATGCGGCACACTTAGGTACTGTGGCGCTGTTGGTGCGACGGTGGCGGCACCACCAGACGGTGCAACGGTGGCGCCGATGATGCGGTTGCGTGGCTCGTGGGCGATGAGGCAATGTTTCATACCCGTGCAGCCCAACGATTGTGATCTGCTGCTCAGTGCGTGGGTGAGAGTCAGTGCGCCATCCTCCCCTCATTTCCCCTCCAAACTTTACTTATCTCTAGCCTGCGCCCAAGTCTTCTGCTCTCCAAACTTGCCTCTCAATTCCTCCAATTCACATTCTTCATCATGGTCGTCGGCTCTGTTCTCGTCACCGGGTAAGTTGCTCTCCTGCCCCGCCCCCTCCATGCACGCCCACGCCTTCAACTTCTACCATCATCCCACCAGACGCGCCTCGTAGATCACCTTTTGGAGGCGCGTCATCACTCGGTGTTGATGTCTGGCCTCTTTTGGCCCTCGTCGCGCGCCCCCTCTCGTCTTTGTCCCGCCGCTAATGTGTTCCATCCGGCAGTGGTACCGGCTACATTGGCTCCTTCACGACTCTCGCCCTTCTGGATGCCGACTACAAGGTCGTCATCGTCGACAGCCTGTACAACTCGGACGAGGAGGTCCTCAACCGCATTGAGTTGATCTCCGGAAAGCGCCCCATCTTCTACAAGCTCGATATCACCGACGAGTCCGCCCTTGACAAGGTGTTTGACGAGCACCCGGACATTGACAATGTCATCCACTTTGCCGCTCTGAAGGTACCCTCATTTACCAATACGAACCTGGCGTGGAACCGAAAAGCTGATTTGTGCTACCCTAGGCCGTTGGCGAGTCGGGCGAGATCCCCCTTGAGTACTACCGTGTCAACGTTGCCGGCAGCTTGGCCCTTCTGCAGTCCATGGCCAAGCACGATGTCACCAACATCGTCTTTTCTTCTTCCGCGACCGTCTACGGCGATGCTACCAGGTTCCCCAACATGATACCCATTCCTGAGCACTGCCCTATCGGTCCCACCAACACCTACGGCCGCACCAAGTCCACGGTTGAGGCTATGATCACCGACCACGTTGAGGCTGAGAGGAACAAGGCCAAGAAGGCTGGCAAGGACGGCTCCAAGTTCAACGGCGCCCTGCTGAGGTACTTCAACCCTGCCGGTGCCCACCCCAGCGGTCTCATGGGCGAGAACCCTCTGGGTATTCCTTACAACCTGCTCCCTCTCCTCGCCCAGGTTGCTATCGGCAAGCGGGAGAAGCTGCTCGTCTTCGGTAATGGTAAGAAGCCCTTACAAGCATCTCATATTTTTGTCATTCGCTCACTGTGATCCCCAGACTACTCGTCCAAGGACGGCACAGCCATCCGTGACTACATCCACGTTCTCGACCTTGCCAAGGGCCACCTTGTCGCTCTGAACTACCTCCGCGAGAAGCAGCCTGGTGTCAAGGCGTGGAACCTCGGCTCCGGCAGAGGCTCCACCGTCTTCGAGATGATCAAGGCCTTCAGCCACGTCGTCGGCAGGGATCTGGCCTACCAGGTCGTTGAGCGCCGCCAGGGTGACGTTCTCGACCTGACTGCCAACCCTTCGCTGGCGAACAAGGAGCTTGGCTGGAAGACCGAGTTGACCCTCGAGGACGCGTGCGCCGACCTCTGGAAGTGGACTGAGAACAACCCTGAGGGCTACGGCCAGGCGCCGCCCCAGGAGTTCGTCGAGGCGCTCAAAGCTTCGAAGCAATAGATGAGGAGCCAGGCTGAACCAGGCGAGGTTCGAGACGACGAGAGCACGTGTTGTGAATCGAAGTAATGCATAGGATTAGGAGCTCTTAGAGCATATATTATTTAGCATGGCAGCGTCAGGTCCCCGAGAGCAGTGCTTGGTTATCCAGGACGATCGGCTGCATATGAAGAAGGAATTGAAATATTTTTTTTAAGATGACTTGCATTGGAATTGGACCTCGTGATGGCCGTTTGGCGATTCAAGTGGGGTGCATTTGCAGTGACTTCGGACTTTGTTCGCTCGCGTTTTTATGTAACTGACTCACTGTCGCAATGAATTTGTTGCCCCGCCGCAGTCTTGGTGCATACTGCCTACGCTACGCCTACAACACCACTTCCAGACAACTCAGAACATACAGACCGACGACAGCATCGCCAATCCACTTAAAACTTTCACATTACCCCGCATCAGTCTCTATCTTTCGCCCCGCATTCGTCACGACCCGCACCATGGCCACCGTGACCTCTTTCGACGAGACCGTCCTCTCCCTCCTCCAGAAGTCCTACCCAGAGGCTGGAGCGACTGCTGACGCCGATGCCGTCAAGCTGTCCAACGCCATCTTCAAGGACGTCCAGTACACTGAGCCCGAGAAGGCTGAGATCACTCAATGGCTGATCACCTCCTCCCACGTCGGCTCCTCCACCGAGGATGAGGCCAAGAGAGTCGAGCGCCTGTCCTCGCTGAACACGCACCTCTCCGCCCGCACGACTCTGCTGGGCTCTAAGCCCTCTGTCGCCGACGTCGCGCTGTACGCGAAGCTGGCTCCCGTCGTCTCCAACTGGTCCGCGGAAGAGCGTACTGGCGAGCAGGGTTACCACCACATTGTGCGCCACGCCGACTTTGTGCAGAACTCGCCAGTCTTCGGCCTGAAGCTCGGCGAGGACGAGAAGGTCAAGATCGACACCAACGACGTCAAGTTCACCATCAAGCCCATCGACGCCAAGGCCGAGAAGGAGCGCAAGAAGAAGGAGAAGGAGGCCGCTGCTGCTGCCGCTGCGGCTTCCGGCGCCACCCCTACCTCGCTGACTGAGGAGGGCGGCAAGAAGAGCAAGAAGGACAAGGCGACCAAGGACAAGAGCGAGAAGGAGGTCGGCGAGACGGTTGCCGCGGCCGTTGCGGCCGAGGTTCCCGGCGTCGAGAAGAAGAAGGAGAAGAAGCAGAAGCAGCCGAAGCAGCAACCGGCTAAGCCGGCGGAGAAGCCTCTGTCGCCGGCGCTGATCGACCTGCGCGTGGGACACATTCTGAAGGCGGAGAAGCACCCGAACGCGGACAGCCTGTACGTGTCGACGATTGCGGTGGGCGACGCAGCGGGCACGGACAACACGTCCGAGTACGAAGGCCAGGTGGTGCGGACGGTGTGCTCTGGGCTTGCGGGCCTGGTGCCGCTGGAGGAGATGCAGGGCCGCAAGATCGTGGCCGTGTGCAACCTCAAGCCCGTGACGATGCGCGGCATCAAGTCGTGCGCGATGGTGCTGGCGGCGTCGCCGAAGGTCGCCGAGGGCGAGGACAGCCACAAGGGCCCCGTCGAGCTGGTTAACCCGCCCGAGGGCGCTCAGGCCGGCCAGCGCATCTACTTTGAGGGCTGGGAGGGCGAGCCTGAGGGCGTTCTTAACCCCAAGAAGAAGGTCTGGGAGACCCTGCAGCCTGGCTTCACGACTACGGATGGCTTGGAGGTTGGCTTCGAGGTCGGCGATGTCCCTCAGCTTGCTGGCGAGGGCGCCGAGAAGAAGTCTGGCTTGGGCAAGCTGAGGACTAAGGAGGGCCTTTGCACTGTCAAGACTCTTGCGAACGCCACTGTCAGGTAAACGATTTGCTATGGCAAACGCTAAGATGGGATACGAGAAAATCAACAACACCTAGTAGAGTATGGAAGATTTCATAGAATCAGTGCTTTGATATTGTCTTTTCAGTGACCTTGTGGGGAGCCTTTCTGTAACGACCTCGCGTCTTATACAGCAGACCTTATATTCTCTTTACCTTAAGACAAGCCCCGCGTATTGGTGGAGTATACCCATATCCGCGAACTCCTTCTGTGGCTACGAATAACTTTAACTCCTTACTCGGTATAGCCTAACTTCGTAGGCCACAACGTATAAGTTGCTTACTCTCAGTCTTCGCCTCGACCACCAAAACAACTCCCACCAGTACCTATCCAGTCATTTCCAGCAGTCTTCACTCAACCCAGCTCAAAACACCACCAGCATAATACCGCAATCAGCACAGACTTTGAGCGAAGAAACCGCAAAAGCTGCGCCCGAACGTGAGCGTATACAAACATCTATAGCAGAGGCAGAGGTTGGTGAAGACTTTCTTGACAAAAAGTAGTCGGTAACAACATATTCGAAAACAGGGCGACGAAATAAGCCGCATCACCTACCTTGTTCTGAGCTAACACGCTCGAAGCATGTCGCCCTACAGTGGCCAAGGATGGTTCCCACAGTAAAGAACTAGCTACAATGCCCAAAACCAAAGCGATGGCACTAGCATGTTTGCTATATTGTGGCCCACACACAACCATGCGCTTCATCTATCCATCAGCCCTCACTCCACCTCCTGCATACATACACACCACGCACCTATTCTCTCGCAACAAATCCCAGTATGAAGTGAAGCAATGTGATGAAGTCTTATAACGAAGCAGCTACCAAACAAGCAGCAATAAAACAGAGAAGAGATAAGTGTTTGCTGAAAGCAGGGTAGATATAGCACATTTGGTATTGGGAGTAAATAGGACAAGAAGTAAGCGGCGCTGGCTTTCAAAATAGTAGCATGAGGTTGGTTTTAGGTGCTGCGTTTTGGTTCTATAGGTTTGTCTGTCTGTATACGTTGATGTGTATGTATGTAAACGTCATGCTGTTCTTCATTTTCGTTCCTGTTTCCTCTCTTCTTCCTGTCTCTACTCTTCTTCTTCTTCTTCTTCTTCTTCTTCTTCTTCTTCTTCTTCTTCTTCTTCTTCTTCTTCTTCTTCTTCTTCTTCTTCTTCTTCTTCTTCTTTTTCGTTCTTCGTTATCCACCCCAGCCCCATCTCTCTCTCATATACAGTAACTCAACACCATCCACCCGACACCACCATCTCCTCACCCACCTGTCCAGTATCCACGCTATCTCAACCCCAACTCTTCGGCTCCCACGCACGCGCGCCCCTTTCCCGCCTACCCGTCCCTCCGCGCCTCCGACCCCGCCGTCACACCCGTCCGGCCCGGCCCGCCCACGTGCATCATGCCCTGACCGCCCGGTGTATAAAAGCGACGTTATAGATGCGGTGCGGCTTACAGCTTACCTCAGTCGCTTGTAGCGAGCGACGGGCGGCTGCACGTAAGCTGACGGCAGCCACCACGTGTACTGCGTCAGCAGTAGCAGGGACATTGCGGGAAGGCAGGGAACTTGCGACGGGACGAGGGCGAGGAGACCAGGAGGGTGAACGATCTTATTTTTTTTTTACGAGGAGAAGGGGGAGGTATGGAGGAAGGGAGGGAGAAGATGTTGCTGTTAGTGGTGTATGTTTGGGTTGTACTCAGCTTACTTTGCCTTGTTTGCCTTGTCTTGTCTGCGTAGTAAGACGGGGCTTCTTCTTCTTCTTCTTCTTCGGCGTCGTCGTCGTCTTCTCCGTCTGTGCTACTGCTACTACTGCTCTTTTTGGAGCATGTGCGCGTGCGCATGCACTTGCTGACTTGCTGGAGGGTTAGGGTTCGCAATATTCGCTTTAACTGATCTAGTTTGATTTAAGTCTTACATCTAGCTTGTCCTGTCTTACCTACTCTTCATACCTCAGGCGTAGGTACAGTATCTACCGTACAGGTCCCCCCCCCCTCCCTCTCAAGCACCGTCAAGCATCATCAGACACGAAGCACTCGGAGTGGCGACTCAAAAGAAAGGCAGTCGGGCAGTACTCGGGAATAGGAGGGAGGGGGGGCATAAAGACGCATTGGCGCTTCCCTGTCGCCACCGCCGTGTTCTCGTTCTCTAGCCAGCCAGAAGAAGGAAGGGCATGTAAGCACTTCAAGCAGCAAAAATGCGCAACCTAAGTCTTCCGTATCTCTGTCTTTGTCTAGACAGCCAGACACCCCTCTACCTAGGCAGAACAGGCAAGTCAGGTCGCGAGCAAAAATGCTGTGCAGTATCTAGGTAGTCCTCTCAGCCCAGCTCAAGCCAGGCAACACGCCCAACCCCCGTTTCAACCACCAGCACTGCATCCTCCTCCTCCTCCTCCTCCTCCTCCTCCTCCTCCTTCTTCTTCTCTCCAGCGCACAGCTTCCCACAAGAAGCAAGCAAACAGGCAGCCATCAGCTATGCGCCCGCTGCGCGTGCCCGCACACCTGCTCCCAACCCCTCGGAACAAGCACACACACAGACAGGCACCCACATACCCACGCCATCACGCCCAGCCCAGCCCAGCACAGGACGAGTACAGCAACATACATACGCGCGGAGCCAGCTACAGCGACGAACCAACCAGCCCAGCCATGCAGCCATCCAGGCAGGCGGCAAGCGGGCAGTGGGCAGTCATGGGCACGCGAGTCAGCCCGAGTCACGTTGGCAGCGATGATGCGGCCACGCGGTCCCGATGCGGTAGTAAGACGGGCGAACCTCAGGCCGACGCGCCGGGCTGCCGGCGCGGGGACGAGTCCAACACGGGTCCCGCGCTGCCCTGCCCCCCCCTCCCACGCCCCTCGTAGGTAAGGTAGTTACGTCCTCCGAGCTCCCTACCTAGGTCCTAGGTTCCAGGTCCCAACTCCCTCCCAGCTCCCTCCCTCGCTCCCTTGCTCCCCGAGCTCGCTTCGACGCGACGCTTCTGCCTTCCACCGGACGGCAGCGAGCGAGCTCGGCCTCGGCTAGTGCGTGGTGCGCGCGCCGACCTGCGGGCTTGGGCTTGGGGTACCTTTTTCCTGTCTGGGATATTGTGCGGGTGCGCGCATGCGTAACTACACGGTACGGATCCGTGCATGCGACGAGACTACTCCTACCTAATGGGCTGCATCCAACCTGGCTTCGATGCGCGTACAGTACATACATGCCTGTGTGTATGGGCCTACTTACTTACTTACACAATCCATCGAGCATAGGTAGGTACTGTACATATACAAACCAAACCAGCGCCAGAGCAAAACGCCAAACCCACCACGCGCCAAGAACTTACATAGCCAGGGCCGGCTACACACATACGCAAGTATGTACCTAGGTACATGTACGCATGTATGTACCAGCAGCAGCCCCAGCCAGGGAAGCCGAGGCCGAGACCAGGACCAGGGCCAGGGCCCATGGAAGCGATCTCTGCCGCCAGCCGTAAGCCGTCCGGCGTCTGCGGCCGGAAATAACTCCCTAGGCACCTATCTCTATGTAAGACACAGACAGATACGAGCGAGCATATGGAAAGAAAGAGAACAAACGAGAGGCAGAGGCAGCAAACGCAGTACCAACCTACACTAGCTAGCCAGCACACGCAGCTAACTATGATAAAGCACCGCCTCGCTTGCACGGGGGCGCGCAAGAGAGCACCAAACAAGCAAGACTTAAGTAGGTAGACAGCCCCAACCAGCAAGAAGCCCACCAATGTCCAATCCGCAATCCGCAATCCACACCCAGCACCCCAGAGCCCCACCGCGCAGCAAAGCAAGAAGCCCAGAAACCCCAGCAACCGAGCGTGCAGAAAGTCGCCGTACGCCCAGAGCCCAGGCCAAGGCAAGGCAAGGCAGCACCCATGACCAAGCCCGGCACCGGATAATTTGTCGAGCTTGCCGCATGCATGCTTACATACGGGTTATTTGATACCTACACACAGAGCTGCCTACAACATTAGGCCGAGTGCACCAATCGCGCGCCCGGGCGCGCCTGCTGCTTACGCTGCTGCTTACCCGCCTAGTTAGTGCCTTACTCTAAGCTATGTGTGTGTGTACTTCGTATGCTTCTCGTGTTTGTAGGCACAGTTCCTACCTACGCTGTTCGCCGATAGCTTACGCAGTCTGCCTGCCTGCCTGCCCGCCCATCTATGTACCTACAAGCCCACGTACCTACCTACCTATCGTACATACATACCCACAAGCGTCCACATAATCCCGTATCCCACGCACGCTTACGCTTGCAAACATCGCCTAAACAGGCCCGCGTTACGACACTAGCAGACGTAGCGCGCGACGCGCGACTCCACCGCTCGCGCGCCACGCATACGAACGAGCAGCCATAGCTAGGTAGGCAACGGCGCCTCCATCGACATCGACATGGACACGGACAAGGCCACGGACACGGACATAGACACGGACATCGCCGTTGCCGTCGCCGTTGCCGTCGTCAGAACGAAAGAAGGAAGCAAGCAAGCAAGCAAGAGAGAGAAAGAAAAGCCATCGCCCTCCGCGTCCACAGCCACGTCCATACCTAGGTAGGAACACAGGTAGCAACCGGCACGCCTCAGGGCAGCCACGCCGCCACGCGGACTTGAGCGCGCGCGGTATCCCGCTCTCTACCACGCACGTAGGAAGGAGACTTTTTTCTCGAAAATTTCTTCCGCGTGAAACACCGCTGCAGTGGCCCGCTGCCCACTCACTGCGCACAGCGTACAGCCGTCAACGACCAGCGAGCGAATAACGCCTCCGGAGACCGGCGCGAAGGATTCGCATCGTGGGCGCCTCCAAGGCCCCAAGGCCCCAAAGGCCCACTGGATCGACATCGCATCGCAGCAGCAGCTAGGCCGAGTGACGCAAGCCCCGGGTTTTGTGGCTGCGAGAGTGGGTAGAAACATGGGCAGCAATAGCATGATATGATAATGAGCCATGATGAGCCATACATATGAGGGGCGGCCGTGTTGGCGGCCGCCGGACGCTTTTTACTTGCCTGGCTGCCTGGCTGCCTGCTTGCCTGCCTGCACCCGCCATCATCATCATCATTCATCATCATCATCTCACTTCCTTCTTCATGCAGAGGCGGTTGCCTGTGAGGTCACATTCCACGTGGGCCGGAGCATGAGAGAGTGAGTGTGAGTGGTGAGTGTGTGTGGTGTGTCTGCTCGCCTAACATGTGGTGCCCTTGCCTCTGGAGAAGCGTGGTGATGGGAGGTGCAGCTTGCGCGAGTGTGATGCGTCGCGCCCCATGGTGCCATTGGCATGCTTGGTCGAGGGGAGGGAGAGAGTGCTCATGATCAAAGTCAAAAATCCTGCCAGCGGGTCGATGGTGGAGATCGCTGACGCTGACGCGGCTGGGCTGCCCCCAGTCCAAAGCAACCAGGGCGTTGCGAGATGAGCTCGAGGGGGGAGGGAGGGGTCTTGTTTTGCTCGTTTGCCTTTCTGGTCCTGTTCTATTGGACGTTAGCGAGGGCGCCTTGGTTGAATACGGTCTCTTGGTATTTTCATGTGCCTGTCTCTTCTTCCTCGGGGCAATAACAACCTAGAGGAGCAATGTCCACATCGCAGCATCGCGTTTTGCAACATGACCCCTCCCCCCTGCGTCCTGGCGGATACGACCCCCAAGTGCAGTGGACCTCTCTCCTGGCTGGGGGAGACAGACATGAAGGATCTCAATCTCGTCAGTCAGCACGCACAACGATCATCCGGCGGGAAGAGGGGAGTCTCGGTCCTCGGACCGTCGCGCGCTCGAGGAACAGGTGGCTCGTGGGTTATGTTCCGTCGTAAGATCAGGATCATGATCCCCGAGAGCTGTGAGGCGGCTTTTTGGCTGCATGACTCTGCGTTTATCTTTTTTTGGCGACGCCCCGATGGCCGCTTTGGATGCCGCGCATTTGGCGCAGGGTTGGCGGAATAAAGTTGAGACGCGGATGACAGCGACGTCAGCTGTGGCGGGCTTTGGAGAGAATAATGCAGGTGCTCGCTAGCGCTTCCGGCCCCCTCCCCCCTTTGCGCGGCCGGTCGCTGTAGCCTGTCGCCTCGACGCGGATGTTGCTGGGGTTCCAGAAGGTTGGGTGCGACGAAGAGGGAGTCTTCTCCACCGTCCGTTGTGCCTCCCGCTCCGCAAGATCTGGAACAATCCTTCTGGGGCGTCGCAAATGCTCCGCGAGCCCGATCTGGCAGGCGGGATTTGAAATGAAAGGGCATTCCGTGAGGCGGCAGGCGCGCCCGAGTCAGGGAGATGAAGAAAAAAAAAGAAAAGAAGAAAAAAATGTGACGAGAGATGGATGGGGTGCGTGCAACGCTACTATGGACGGGGGGAGCAAGCCGAATCGCCAACCCGCAAGCCTGGGTTGACAGCTGGCCCGAGTCGAATCAGGGCTCGGCGATCTACTGGTGCGCAAGGCGTCTGAGGTTTTGAGTGGCATATGATCTGCGGCCTCAAGACGGCTTTAGCGGTGGAAATCCATGATTCCGCGTTGTGCGTGTGCGTTCGGGAAGGATGTTACGATAAGCTCGGGCTGACTTGAGGCCGGCTGACAGCGCGATCGGGTCAGCAACAACAATGGAAGAAACAACATGGCATGCGAGATGTGCGCGCGCGTGCATATTGCTACCTGTATAGTTGGTGGTTGCCTGCCTGCCTGTCTGTTTGTCCATGGCTATTGTACGTTGGTGGCGCGCAGTTGGTGGCGGTCATGTGTGTGTGTGTTACATATGTAGTTACATACACATACATAACATCGCGGGAGGTGGTGCGGTGGTGCATGCAGGGCGCGGCGCCGAGACAAGAATCAAGTATCGTCGCCGAACCGGCGAACGGGGCACTGGTACGGTCGATCGCAAGGAGCGATGTTGAAGAGAGTGTGAGGTGACGAGAGAGAAAAGAAGGACCCTCAGGCCCACTTCCCTCAAGTCCCGAGCCAGATAAGGCCCTGTCTCGAGCGCGGCTGTAGCCCGTTCGCCGCCCGTTCGCGCCCGCCCGCTTGCCGCTGAGACCCCGCTGGACCTGCCTCTTTTTTCGCCCGACAGTCGACTTTCAATGCCCGTCAACGGCCCCCAAAAAAAAGCCCCCGCCACTCCCAGGCACCGCGTGCAAACTAACTTCTCTCAATCAACTCCATAACTAACTCACACTAGAGGTACTAACGACGACGTGGCCACCCCCTCCCTTCCTTCCCGTTGACGCCTGACGATGAAACCAACCTCCCAGTCGCAGAATGCAATGAATGACGCAAACATGCCGCCCACCGACCCTATTACCAATACCTATCCCCCCCGCTGCCTGAGCGCCAGGCAGCTCCTTCCGCCGCGTGCGCCCGCCTGCAGCTTGACTGCTTTACGCTTGGCGCACCCGTCCTCTGCATGCCTGCCACGCGCGCCACGTTAGCCCGAACCTGTCTCAACCCGGATCCTACCCTACTTACCTTCTCAGTGTATCTTTGCGCCCAAACATGTTCCCGCATTGCACGCACTTCCAGTCCTTCTTCTTGAGATGAACCTGCATAATCTTCGTCAGCCCGTCCGCCTTCTCTCTCTCGCGAATAGGAGCTACCCACTGTGTTCTCATGCCTCTCGAGGTCGGTGTTCCGGTTAAACGCCCTGTTGCATGTGTGCCGCGGGCACCGGTGCTTCAGTTGTCGGTTGGGGTCGTGCGTCTCCATGTGTGCCTTGTGGTTGTAGTGCCGCGAGAACAGCGTCCCGCACACCTCGCATCGGTCTTTGGCGTTGGCGAGTGTTGTGAGCCTCCTCGTCCGCGTCCTGCTGATGTCCGTGTTGAATTCCGCCTTGTCCTCGGCGCTCATTTCCTTCGCCGGAGCCTCGAACGGCGGGAGTTCCTCAAAGGGCGTCGGGCACTGCGTTGTCGCCTGAGCCACTGGGTATCCTGACGAGGCCAGCCGGTCCGGCGAAACGGTGAGTGCCTGTTGTCCGTACGCATAGTTGGGTTCGTCGTCGCTGCTCTGCCACTCAGCCTGAGGTTCGAGCTTGATTGGGCCGTTGAACGCGGATTCGGAGCCGTCCTGGGAGTAGAGCGAAGGATCATACGTCGAGGATACTGAGGAACGCTGGGAAACCAGGCTACCGTCTGAGTAGATGGGAGACTGCCGGTTGTGGTCCAGAGCGTCTGGAGGGTAAGGGACATATTGGTGCTGCCAAGGCACTGACATTCTTTCAAAAGGAGGATAGTCCTCCTCCACCAGGTGGGTCGGGGGCGTCCATGTTGCTTCCGAGGGGTTCGGGGATAGAGGATACATGGCTTGGTTGGGAAGTGACGGCTGCGGGTGGTAGTAGGCGAGACCGAGAGCATCTGTTTGCATGTAGGCTGACTGGTCCACCTCGGACTTTGCGGGCGATGGGTAGATGGCGGGATGCTGGTAAGGAGTCGGCTGGCCACAGTTGCGTGGCGGGTAAGGAGAGACGGAGCAGCGCGGAGTGGAAGCTTCCACAATCATGATGGTATTTTGGACCGGTGATGACGAACGATTATTTGCTTTTTCTTTCTTTTAATGTTTTTTGTACTTCTTCAGTCGGGTGGGGATTGGAGGATGTGGTGTTAAGGAGATCCGGGGAGAAAGAGTGGCAGGCGAGCAGAAAGCCAAGGGATATATATCCAAAGCGTGGTCTTGGGTAACCCTTCTGCTGGGACGCTGGAGATAGTATTTTCTGCTACATTGGGGCGGTGTGGGGGGAGGGGGGCATGGGATACAAGGCAGACTTGGGGGGGTGGCAGGCACGGCAAGCGGTAAAGGGATCTCGTTGAAGGGTAGAGGTCCAGGGTGCCAGTCACTAGCGGGGCCCAAGATGAAGGTTCCCCTACACTCCCGCCCACGGTGGGCGGACCGAATCTTAGTGCCCCAACTCACAGGCTTAACCGCACAGGACTATTGCTCTCGCGTCCAATTTGCTGATCTGCTGCGCGAAGCATGATCTTCGCTTCCAAACCGAGCCCGTCAAAGCCCTCTCCGCACCGCTCTTAGCCGGGCACGGCCCAGCTCCGCGCTCCACGCTGCTAAACGCATTGCGCACCGTTGCCCGCACTGGTCCCACCCGCGCCTTCATTTCTGCCCCTGCCTCTCGGCCACCTGCGCCTGGAGCTGCGCAACCTGAGCCCTCAGGGCAAGCACCTCGCTCGCTCCGGCCGTAGAGCCCCGGTTCTTGTGCCCCAACCCCGGCCACTTTCCGCTCCGCCCAAACAACGCCGTCCGCGGCGCCTTGAGCGACGACTTGAACGACCGAGGCTTCGCGCCACTCTTGCCCGGGGTGTCTGCTGCAGCTGTCCGCTTCGAGGATGCAAGCGACCCGCGCAGCGACGGGGTCTGAGCCATGTACTGCCCGCCGTTCTCGTACAGCCAGATCACAGCAACGTACGGGGCGTGCGTGACCTTGAGCAGCAGGATGCGCGCCGCTCGGAGCTTTTCTGCCGGTGCCACCAATCCCAGCGGCCGCAGCAGCACCAACGGCAACAGGTTCTGTCATTCATCTGTCAGCTAAGAGTCCTTACTGGGCTATACAGCCCTATTTGTGGCTGGTGTGCGGCGTCGCCGAATCGCGTGCCCCATGCTGATGCTCCGCCACGCCTGCACCGCCATACTTGACACGTGCGCCACCACACTTATCTTCAGGCGCGGCTGCATCTTCATGTCACATATGCGGTGGTAAGCGCCGTGCGGCGCGGCCTTTATTGCGCGGCACTCATCCATGTCGTCTGGCGCTTAGGCGCCAACACGCTGGTGTGGTTGGGTGGACTTACGAGTGGTGGGAAGAAATATGTCAGTCGGTCGGATGTGGAGGCCTCGAGGACGTAGATCGAGTAACTGGTACAATATTAGCGGGGCTCCCTTGAGGACGCCTTGCAGGCCCATGTTCATACACATAAAGATATTCCTCTCTAGAGGAGTCCAAAACCTGCATCGAACCACGTCAGCCAACCAAATTCGCGCAGGCCGGGGGCGGTTGGGATCAGAACAAGGGCTTTATGCAAGCTCTAAGCGCCAACGGCTTCACCGCACACCAACAGCAACACCCACCTTAGTTAAACTGGTACCGATGAAGCTGGTCATCGTAGTGATCAAGAGAATATTCGTCATGCAAACAAACACCAACTGCATCAACGTCAGCATATGTCAATCACGCTTGCTGCGCCTTTACCAACCATCACGGGCAAACCCAAGTATGGCGAACTGGAGTCGGTTAGCAATCCGCGACCAACACGCCGAGGGCTCCACTCTTACATGTCATTTGCCGCGTCCTAGAAGTTTTAATTAGCCGCTATTCCCAAATCCGGAGAGTCGCCTCTCGGACGAAAAAACGGGATTACTTACAAATCCAACAACACCCGCCCTACTATGTCCGTTAGCCGAGAGCAATGCATGCAGGCGCTTCATTGTCACCTACCCAAAGAAGACTTTCATCGAGACCCAGGCGACGTCGTTGATCTGAAGGTTACCCCGCGCAAGCAGAGTCATTGTTGAGAGAAACCCTAAGATGCGCCGCAATTAGTTCAGCTGGTCGGTCACATCAGGAAGCTCCGTTCCCGGGATCTTTCTGTGCGTAGAGTCCATACCGAAATAAGCCATGACGACGATGCTCATAAACTTGGCAAATTGCTTCGCCTATTTTCCGGTCAGAAAAGTCGGTCAATGCGACCACCGGTCAACGCTTACCATTTCCTTGAGACAGGGTAGCTATACCGGTCAGTCAGCTGAAACGCGCTGCAGATGAGTCGAAACTCACCAAAGTACCAAAGTAAGGGTTGAGACTGAGTATGGAGAAGATACTGCAAGCCACGACATCAGCACACAGCCACCGGTCACCGGTGTCCTGCAAGCTGCACTCACCGCGGGACCAAAAAGATTGCTTCCAGTGACAAAATGTCGAATGCTATCTTGATGAGATGATCGGACTCTCTCGTCACACCGACAATGCCTGCAGCACACCAGTCGTTAGCACAGCCGACTTGCATGAGGGTGCAATCTAGGTCAAGGAAGAAAAAACTCACGGAGTACAATAAACGAGATTCCAATGGCTATGATTGACAGGTCCCACCAACTCCAGAAATCCGTAATGTAGAACAGTTCGCCGGCATCATAGAATTCGCTCACTACAACTTTGTAAGTATCTTGCCATACTATAGCGTTCAATGACTTACACTCGTCGTAGGTGAAGCTCGCGATAAACACGTACAAAGCAATCTCGGTCGCATTGATGTAATGCAACGGTCGCTCGATCAGAACAGCGTAGTACAAAGCAAGGAAGACAATAAAGAAGACAACTTCGAATGTTTTGATGTAGCGAGGAACGCGCAGGCGACAATACGGGTCGGTTTTGCTGTGTCGTTTCCGTTAGCTACGAAGGTTTGAAGACGCCTCAGGCCGGACAGGCCAGATCTGAGTGACTGTTTTGCTGACTTACTGCTTGTTGTAGAGCTTGGGCACCTTCTTGGAGCGTACACTCAGACTCTCCCAGAACACAATGTTACCATGCCAGATACCGTTGATGACGTCCTGCACAATCTGCTGCATGAGGAACTTCTTCGCATTAGAGACGGCGGCAATCTCGAGAGCATTCAGTGACTCAAACTGATGTTCGAATTGCTCGGCGTCCGTCATCTCGTTCTCATGCAACACATGGTCGGTACCAAAATAGGTTGATCCATCCTGGTCATCCGCGAAATGCACTGCCGGCTCAGAGACATCGAGGCTGCCAGGCTGACCCTGGTCCTTGGACAATAGAGGCGTACTCTCGTCCGTGTTACCATTGGATGGCTTCCCGGCTGACGGTCCGATAGACGGCCCCGCCGTTGGCTTTCCTACTGATTTGGTTTTGCCAGCTGTCTTTGCATCCTTGCCATTCTGCGCCTCGGGATCGTGTCTCGGGTGCCTCGGGTCATCGACGTCTTTGGCGTTGGGCGGAAGCTCATACAAGAGGAAATCGATGACCTCTCGCTCGGAAAGGTTAATGACAAATTGCCAGGCGACAACCTCGCAAGCATGGCCGCGAGCTAGGTTGACGCCGCGGTTGTCGATAACCTCGGCGGCGGCGAAATGGCCACTGAGGGCGAGCAGGGCGGCCACAATGGCCGGGTGGTGGGCATCGGTCGAGAGCCAATCGATCAAGGGCTGCAGGCTTTCGATGTTGGGACTTTTGAGAAGCTTGTCAAACGTAAGGGGCGTAGTGACGGCCTCGACAAAGTAACTGGCATGGTGTATCAGTGTCTGCGATGAATGCAAGGCTGGCTGCACGATGGAAGGCGTGTCGTCACGGGATGCCTTGCTCCAGGGTCCAGCCGGGTAGGTAGTACGTAGGTAGCACCAATAGGCGGCTAGTACCGCAGCCACCGACCGAAACAAGCAACGTCATGTCTTTATGAGACGGGCAGAGATGCACACTTACAAGGACAGCTTCCGGGCCAGCTCGCCGAAGGAGTCGTTGTCATTGATTTCGGGCACGTCTGGTAGCTTGGAGACAATGGACGGCGTCGTGGGCTGCGGCGGCGTGGCGCTGGGAGGTGTAACCTGCGAGGCCTTCGCCATGTTTGCTTGCTTCCTGGGCGCCATGAGGACGGAGATTGCAATGCTCGACGACAGGCAGACCCGGGCGTCAAGATTTTCTTCGTCTTACCGCGAGTGATCCACATAATGCCTGTCAGTGTGGGCACGCCAGTTCATCGCGCTAGACGAGCGCGTCTGTTTGACGCGGTACGCGACTGCGCGCGGCAGGCGTCTGGGAGCGATCCCCTTTTGCCGCCAGCCGCGCCAGACTACCCGCCAGCCGCGCTGCCGTCCCGACCCGCTGGGTGATGCTGGTCCCGGAGACGTCAAGGCGGCAGAGGACGCCACGGCCACCGGCTCCCAGGCCACGGCGCTGTCGCCGCCCATCTCTGACCTCGTCCGTCGATCCGCTAATCTTTTCCGATCCACGTCAGCCAGTCAACCTGCAGTCAAATGTCGACCTCACCAACGCCCATCGTCGCGCCGACCAGAGCCCCCGTTTGTCCGACCAGAGAAAGGGTCCGCCCATCGAAAAGGCCGCGTCGGAACATGGCTCCCACTCCCCGGCACCTGTCGTGTCCAATGGCGACGTCGCGGCGAAACCGGCGAAAAAGAAACGACGACTCCCCCGCGGCCAGCTCCCGCTCGTCCCCTCAGTATATGTAGACGTCGAAGCAGACGTGGCAGCTGACGTGAGTGCGGCGTAGAATAATAGCCTTCCCCTCATACTAACAGGGTCTCGCCGCGTAGGATTCGCATGCCTACGACAAGGCGGCCGCCTACTCTCAGCCAAGCGACCCGATTGAGGAGGCTGATGTCCCACAAGGGAAAAGGTCACTCCGGGGCCGCGGCACAGCACATTCCGTCAGCCCTAAGGCGCGGCTCAGCAGCTTGAAGAACATGATAAAGCTACCTAAGCCGTCAGCTGATAAACGACCAGAATTGACCATGTTCAAGCTACCACGGGAGGCGAATCGCAAGGCGAATTACAATGCCTGGCTATCTCGACATGGTTCAGACAGTTTCACTGGCCAAGAGCGGTCTGTGCCGTTTAAGCAAACAAAACGACGCGGACGACGAGGTCCATTGGCCACTATCTCCAAAAGTCTCCGGGTGGTTTCCGACAAACAGTCAGCTTTTGTTTCACAGGGTCGTGACCTTGCCTCTCCAAGCACGCTCACCCGGGTGCAACAGATCTCATCACTTTCTCCCGTACCGTCGGTTCCTCCAAAACGAGGCGATCCTCTACTTCAACATGCTAGGCAGGTACAACTAAACGTAAACGATTCATTGTCAAGTTCGTCGCCTTTGGTGAGGTCGAACCTGTGTCCCATGTTATCTCTACCGTTAACTAGGACCATGACACCTGCTACGACTCCTAACAACAACGAACGGACTCATAAAGCCTACAATAACCAAGTTACCGAAGATTATGACCTTGATTAGGGAAGCGATGACCAATTACAGTCATCTCAAAATATACATCCAAAACGGTTAGCATTAGCCCTGTCGGTGGACTTCAACTTCAGCTAGACGGTCATCAACAAATTGCTCAAATTGCTAGACTAGAGGGTAAGCGCCTCGAGCCGGTCACGGTTATCGAGCACCTGGACCGCACATATACGTGCATGCGCAATTGGCGCCGAGCTAATCAAGACCATCGCCGTTGCCATCATCTGGCATTTGGAGGGTGAGAAGTGGGCCAACCAGCGCGGACCAATATCCACCGTAAAAAGGAACAATTCCAGTTCACTCCGCTCGTCGATGCTCTCACGTCCAAGCCGCCTTTTGGCCGCAAAGGCTGCCTCTCGTCCTCTAGGTATAAAGACAACGCAAGTTTCGATCGCCTCCGTTCTTGATTTTATCGAGAAGTCGGGATTTATGAAAGATATCATCAACGGAGATATGGGTATAATCTCTTTGCTAGACAATCTGGTCTTCCATTGCCACCTGAAGCGCATGAGACGGTGCAATGTCATGAACTAGACGGAGAAGAGCTACGGCAACGGTCCGCACAGGCGCCTTACGACTAGTGCCCCGCATTCAACTTTGCGAAGAAGACGGCCTCGTCAGCACTAGCAATGGCTTCTAGAGAATTGACCGAAAATAAAAATTACCTACTGTTATTTACGCAGCAGGAGAAATCGACTTCCGTACACCTGATATCAGCTCATGTCAGGCCGGGAGAAGTCCAGCCGTTGGTCGTTGTGGCGGTCATCAAAAGTGTACAGCTGACTTGCCGACGGACCTGTGTATGTTGGTGGGGAGGACCAAACCAACATCGTGTCATGACCACTCGGGAATACATTTATGGCTGCATTTCAACCCACCGAACATTCCAGTTGTTGCTTTTGACTGATTATTATTAAGGCTTGCGACTGGCATTGACAGGTCCACACGGCTGGCTGCGCGATGGATGTTACACGCGGATGGCTTGCCTACCTAGCTTACGAATGAAACTAGTTTCGCGTCGCGCGATCTCAGCTGTGGAAGGTGGCGCGCGTGCTGGTTTCTATTAATACGCAGGGCGAGCGGGGTTTCAGAGGAAGGTGGAAGGTGGTGATGGTGCGCATGACGGCAAGCGCAAGACATGCATCTGTCGCTCGGCCGAGGTGGAAGGTCTGTGGCTACCGACACGCCGTTAGTCGCACGACAACAAGTATTTGCTGTCGCACACAACAAAAGTTGACTGCTGCGCCATGTGCGCGACACGGCTGACGGCTGAGGGGAGCTTGTCGATGAGCTACATCAGCCAGCTTGCTCCCCCTCTCCGGACTCCGAAGCCTAGTGTCTAGAGGTATGTAATCGGCTTGCTCATATATGCCTCCTGCCTATCGGGCTCCCCCTTTGCTTGTCAGGTGCTCCGTCGTCCTCTTTCCTTCTCCCTGCTTTGCTCTGCTAGCAAAGTTGACACCTAAGTCTTTTTTCGACTTGCGAGCATGGCGTCCGCTCAAGGCACTCCGCCGCCGGTAAGTCCCAAGATGGAAATGCACGATAAAGTTAATTCTCCGAGGGCCCTTGCTGACTGCTGCTGCTGCTGCACCAGCCGCGCTCGGCACCCTATCCGCCAGAGACGTGGGCGCTTGGCGGGCAGGTGCAAGAAAACCCCGATATCCCCATCACGGCCGTACTGCTGGCCTTTTATGTCGTTGGCGCCGCGAGCCACATGACCATCTTCCAGAAGAACCGCTTCCGCGGCCACAAGTTCATCATGTCGGTGCTCATGTTCGGCTTCTGCATGTGCCGTATCGTGACGTGCAGCCTGCGCATCGCGTCGGCGAAAAATCCACGCAATATACGACTTGCCATTGCGGCGCAGATATTCGTTGCGGCCGGCGTGCTGCTCGTCTACGTGATCAACCTGCTCTTCGCGCAGCGCCTCATCCGCGCCCAGCACCCTCGCTGGGGCTGGTCATTGCCCTTCTCGCTCTTCTTCAAGGCCAACTACTTCCTCATTATCTCGTCGCTGGCCATGGTCATCACCGTCACCGTCCAGTCCTTTTACACCCGCAGCATCAACACGCACCGCATCGACCGCGACATCCAGCTGTACGTCGCGACGTACTTTGCCTTTGTGGCGTTTCTGCCCATCCCGCTCGTCGTGCTCGGCCTCGTCGTGCCGCGCAAAACGCGCATTGAGAAGTTCGGCTCGGGCCGCTGGCGCACGAAGCTGGCCGTGCTGCTCACGTCGTCATTTATTGTCTCTCTAGGCGCCTGCTACCGCTGCGGGACGGCATACCTACCGCCAGTGCGCCGTGCTACCGCGCCCCTCCCGGCATACTACTCCAAGGCCGCTTTCTACGTCTTCAACTTCGTGCTCGAGATCCTCGTCATCTACCTCTACATATTCCTGCGCATAGACCGCCGCTTCCACATCCCCAACGGCGCCCGCGGCCCCGGCAGCTACGTCGTCCAAGCCAAGCCGGGCGCGAACGCCGAACTGCTGCCCAAGCGTGGCATCCTGCTCACGGGCAAGAAGCACGACAGCGTACAGAGCGGGCTCGACCGGCCAGGGACAGGCGTATCAAGCGCGACGACGACGGGCGGCACAGGCGTCTACACCGAAGAAGAAACCTTTGACGACCTGCCGCCGCCGCCGCCGCTGCCCCTGCTGCTCAGCCAACAGCACGGCCACGGCCACACCCACGGCCACACCCACCCCGCCCTCAAGCTCCGCACCCATGATGTCGAAAAACGCCGCGCCGGCAGCGGGGGCGCAGGAGCCCGCAACGACGTCGAGGCCCAGCTGCTGCCGCCATCAGAGCCACAGAGCGCCATCTCCGGCACCACGGCCGCGCTCTCAAAAGACCACCTCCTGCTCCCGGAGTCCCCGGCCCCCGCACACGTCAAGCCCTCAGCCCTGCACGACGTACCGCCCGTTCCGCCACTGCCGCCACAAGCGCTCGCAGCAGCAGCGGCAGCGGGGACAGCAACATCAGCGCCGACCGCAGCTCCCACAGCAGCAGCAGCAGCAGCAGAAGACGCCGCGGCGGCCGCCGCCAAGCTCGACCGCGTCGTCGACATCCTGCTGGGCCTGGACGCGCGCCTCGCGCACCTGGAAGCCGCGCCCGCACGGCAGCAATCCGCGCTCGACCCACTACTGGAGCGGCTGGCGGCACGGCTGGCGCGCCTGGAGCGCACCGAGGAAGAAGAGCAGCAGCAGCAACACGCGCGCCAGCGCGCCTCCTCAACCTACAGCTCCGCGCACTCGTCAGGCTCGCCATTTGCGCGGCCCGCCGCGCTCGCAACCGCGCGGCCAGCACGCTCCCCTGACCCCATGGGAATGGGAAATGACTTCAATGGCAGCACGAACCCCTTCTTCGCGGGTACGCGCTACGACGACACCGCGCTGCTCCACCGCCTCGAGCACCGCCTCTCTGCGCTCGAGACCTGGGCGGCGCCGCCCCCTCCTCCTCCTCCTCCTCCTCCTCCTCCTCCTCCTTTTTCGGCTGGCCACGCAAACCTCGCCGCGCTGCAGGCGCTGACGGCACGGCTGGAGCGCATCGAAGCGGGCGCGGGCGCGGGTGCGGGTGCGGCGGCCCTGCCACAGCACCACCAGCAACAGCAGCAACAACAACACCAGCCCGAATGGCGGTCCTCGCTCTTCTCGCCCGGGCCTGGGGACGTCGGGCTAGCGCTTATGGGCGGGGATGGGACGGGTGCACTGGGTGTGGAGGGGGGCGAGAGGCGCACCAGCGGCAGCGTCAACAGCAATAGCGCTACTGCTAGTGGCAGTGATAGTCTTGGTGGCGGCAGTACGAGCGGCACCGGCAGCAACGACACGACGGTGCCGGTTTCGCTGGCGCAGCTGCAGCTGCAGCACGAGCGGGATAGGGAGCGTGAGCGAGGGAGAGAGAGGGACGTGGGTGTAGGTGCGGGTGCGCAGACGTTCCATCCGTACCGTCAGGGCCATAGCCAGAGCCATAGCCTGCCTCAGCAGCAGCAGCAGCAGCAGCAGCAGCAGCAACCGCAGGTGTACGAGGCGTATGCGCCGGAGCGGCGTGTGGTGCAGGAGACGGAGCAGGAGCAGGATGAGCATGAGCAGGAGCAGTATCGGCAGTATTTGAGGTATTTGAGACCGGGTTCTGAGGGAGATGGGGATGGGGATGGGGATGGGCGTAGGAGTAGTGAGGAGGGCGAGAGGGGGAGGCGGAGGGAGAGGGAGAGGGAGGATGAGTAGGTGAGTGAGTGAGTGGATGGTCACTGCTGGTTTGGGTGGTGCCGTGGTTCTTGTATATGCTTATTTTTTATTTGTTTTTATTCTTGGACATTATTCTCTATCTGTCTACGGTGCAGATCCGGTTGGGTTGGGCTTTGTCCATGCCATGTACATAGACGGCCATGAAGCTAGGCATCTATTCTACTCTACGGACCTACCTTGAATGACCTCTTGCTCCCCGCCTTGCGCCGATAGCTCTACCAGCATCGAAGTCCAGTACGGAGGGAACAAGCATACCTACCACCTACAATTCCGTTAGCGCGCCGTTCACACAATCAAGTTCGTCGCCGCAGCAGCAAAACGGAAAGATTAAAACCTCGCGATCAGAATAGCCGGTTTACTCATGCCAGCGCGCCGGCCACGGGTCCACGCAATCCATAACGGACCAACGCAGCCCGCAGCTCGCGGCCCAGCATGACGCCGCCCCCTTGAGGGGGCAACAACTCCACAACCATCCTCCCCGTCCACACAAAGGCAGGCGGGTCCGGTGCGGGAGGGTGGACCGGCGCGCCGGCTCATTGAATGGATAGACTAAGTGCTCATCTTTGCAAGGAGAGGGGAGGAGGGGAAAAGAGAGGGGTAGGGCTTGGGGGCGGAAAAGCACAGAGCGGGGCGGCGGCTTACCGAGATGCTGGCTACGCTACGCTATGCTGCCAGGTCGACGCGTCATGCTATGCTCTCTGGTGGAGGTGAGGGCGGGGGCGGGCCGAGACAGCGCGAGACTGTCGCTCTCTGCGAGATAAGAAGAGAAACCTGTATCAGACGGTGGTGGTTAGCGGACTGATCGAGACGCGCAATGGTGGGATGAAAATAGATGCGTCAAGTTGTTTGGGTCAGACATGGTAAGCTTGGTAGTAAGGTATCCACACGAGAGTTCAGTAGCAGAACTGATAATTGAAACCGATCATCATAGTAGAGTGAGAGTTTGAGACGAGACGGCGGACTTACGCTTTGCAGCGTGGGGCCACCGGGAAATATTCCCGCAGCCCTTGCTTTTTGCTCCACCACTAACCTGGCGTTGCAGAGTCTCCTCATGCGCGTCGCCATCTTATGCGTCGCGAGCAGTGGCCATGAGAGACCATGTCTAGTTGCTCCTGTCGCGGGTGTTAGCGAGACGGACGCGTGAAGAGCGGGCGTGCTTTGCAGTGCGCGAGAGGCGGAGTGCGATTCAGATGGTAGTGCATGTTTGTTCGTGGCTCACGGAGGAATCTCCAGAACTGGTTGTGATGTGTTTTCTTCCTGCAAGAATGGAGGCGGGTGCGAGGAGGGAGGGCGGCAGAGACTTACAGTGAGAGAGCGGGCGTTGTGGGAGAGAAAAGAAAGCGGGAGGGAGCGAAGGTTTTGAGTGGCAGAAAAACGCGGCGGGCGGCGCCGAAACGGGCCGGCGGTGGAGCAGACCTGACCTCACCACCAATTTGTCCCCGCCTATTGTAACTTTACTTCCATTCCACCACCACCACCACCATGAACGACCGACGCCGCACCAATGCCCCCAGCGGCGGCACCAGCGCTCCTGTCTTCGCCCCTGCCCTCCCCAACTATTCCGGCCCGCGCCCTCAGCGCCCCGTCCGCAGTCGCGCGCCCAACGAGCTGCGCAAGATCTGTACAGAGCCATTGCCTCCCCAACACCACCAAAACCACACTAACAATCCCTCCTCCTCGCAGTCCTCCAAACCGGCATGACGCCCTCGGCCTCGGGCTCTGCGTACCTCGAGCTCCCACCCCCGGCCAACTCGCCCACCTCGCTGGCCTTCCGCGCCGCCGGCCTCAAGCTCTCCTGCACAGTGCACGGCCCACACCCACTGCCGCGCTCCGCGCCCTTCACGCCATACCTGCACCTGAGCGCATCCCTCAAATTCGCGCCCTTTGCCGCGCACGCCCGCCGGGGCTACGTGCGCGACGCCGCGGAGCGCGACCTCGGCCAGCACCTGGAAGCCGCGCTGCGGGGGATCGTGCTGGGGGAGCGGTGGCCCAAGAGCGGCGTCGACGTCGTCGTAACCGTGCTGGAAGCCGAAGAGGACGCCTGGCTCGGCAGCGCTGTCGAGGCCAGCACGGGCGCCGCGCGTGCCCAGGGCCAGGGCTGGGCCGCTATGAACGTGCTCGCGGCGTGCGTCACGGCCGCTAGCGCAGCCATGGCCGACGCGGGCATCGACTGCGTCGACCTTGCGGCGGGCGGCATGGCGGCCTTGGTCCACGACGACAACAACAACAACGGCGTCCTCGTCCTCGACCCCTCCCCCGCTGAACACCGCGCCCTGCGCGCCGCCTGCGCCGTAGCATACCTCCCCGGCCGCGACGAGATCACGGAACTCTGGCTCAAGGGCGACGCAGGCGAGCATGGCGACGCGCTCGTGGAGAAGGCGGTTGAGGCCGCGGTGGGCGCGCAGGCCGTGCTCGCCGAGGCGGTGCGCGAGGCTGCGGCGCGCAAGTTCCCGGCCGAAGCGGCGGCGGGGGGAAAGGTTGGAGGTGCTGGTGCTGCGGATGTGGAGATGGTGGCGGCGTAGGGATATGCCATTCATTGTGCGTGGAGAAGCGGTGCGACGCGAGCAGAACATTGCTTCCAAAAGCAGGGGCATGGCATGGCGCAAGGCTCACCTTCAGGGAAGGGTCAGAAAAAAAGGACACAGCAGTCCGTTGCATAGCGTAGGCGTTAAGGACATCACATTCAAGCACACACGGGCAACGAACGAGAGGAGAACAGCCCATCGTCGTGGGAAAAGTAGTCATTTTAAAGGAAATACAAAAGTCATGAATACACCACTTTCTTCTTCTTCTTCCCATGCGTCTGCATGTTTATGGCGCAGTACCAAACAAAAGTCTAATGCCATGTATGACCAAAAAAAAAAAAAAAAAAAAAAGAAAAAAAAAAAAGAACAAAGAAATCAAGCAACCAACAACGAAACCCAAAGCAACGCCAATGAGCAAACCCACACAAGACGCAGCCAGCAAATAACCACCGAGTCAGCATCACTCATTCCCATAATCGATCGTATACGTGATCTGCAAAGTACTATATTTCCCGATTTCCCTCCCCAGTATAGCCTACCCCAAAAACGCCATTATCATTGTCAATGTCTGTCGTTATTACTAT
This sequence comes from Aplosporella prunicola CBS 121167, assembly GCF_010093885.1. Taxonomy (NCBI): domain Eukaryota; kingdom Fungi; phylum Ascomycota; class Dothideomycetes; order Botryosphaeriales; family Aplosporellaceae; genus Aplosporella; species Aplosporella prunicola. Next base: position 741,171 of record NW_022983536.1, read on the forward strand.
ACTTGATGTGTTTTTCGCTAACCGATTAACTGATCATCAGTGAGCGAGTGGCTGAGTGGAAGTGTTTCAGCTCGCCGTTCATACTTTCTCGGTATTCACTGCTCAAGTTAGGAGTACTAATTATCGCTATAACTGTCGTAACCATCGTCAACAGCCCATCACCACTCTCTCACTACCCATCCACTTTAACAGTTGAAGCCTGTCGGCTTACAAGAAATCTCGGCCCCCGAAGCCGCCGAATGGGTTAGGGGGCATCCCGCCCATTCCGCCTCCGAACCCGCCTCCGATACCCCCGCCGGGGAACCTCGGCACGCCCCGAGAGTCTTGCATCTCATCCCCGGGATCAACAGGATCATACCTCGCGCCGGGCGGAGCCTGCAAGCCGCCTCTCCCCCTTCCCCCGCTGCCCGCAAACAGCGGATCGTCAAACGTCGGGTGCATGCCGCCACCGCCCCTGACGCCGCCACCGATGCCTCCTCCCCACGCCATCGGGTCCCGCGGCCCCAAGCCCGCCGGATAGAGGTCCGCGTCGCCGTAGCCGCCGGCGAGCGGCGAGCGCAGCGGCGCGCCCCCGCGCGGAGGCCTGTGGACCTCGAGCTCGTCCTCGAAGCCGGGCGGAGGGAAGTCGCCGGCCGGGAGGGGGTGGCGCGGAGGCGGGTCCGCGAGGGCGTCGTCGAAGGGGCGGGGGCGCGCGGGGCGCGGGTCGATAGGGTCGTCGCGGAGGGGGTCGTGTGGAGGGATGTCGTCGGGGCCCATACGGGGCGGGGCTTGGCCGCGGCGGCCCGAGGAATAGTCCGCTGCTGTGGGCGACGAGGCGCTCTCCTCGTAGCCTTCTTTGCGGATGCCTGGGGCGAGTTTCTGGATCACGCTGATTTTGAAGAGGGAGCCGAGGTCGCTGAGGCGGCCGGGGGAGATGAAGACGTTTTGGATGGCCTGGGTGGCGGCTTCGACGGCTGAGTCGGAGGACGAGGACAGTGGTGTCGCCGGCAGGTTCGACTCAGAGATGTAGTCTTGCGCGACGACTTCGAAAGAGGCGGTTTTGTCGTCGCCGAGGCCGATGGCGAGGATGACGGCTTTTTTGCCTAGGCGGTTCACTTTGACGAGGTATTCCATTGATGACTGGTCGTGGGCATAGCGGAAGGCGTAAGAGGATGAGGTGTTCCATTCAGCTGGCAGCGCATGTGGCGCCGCGGCCTCTGAGCTTGCTTCTGCGGGCTTGTTAGAATACACGCATGCAGGAGAGGAAGTGAAGACAATACCGATCTTGTGGTCCTCTCCCAGGCCGACCAGGCGAAAGCCCACAGCTATCATGGCAGCATGGGCAGCGAGGGTGATGGCATCGTAGGGCGTCTTGATCTGCGGCGAGGCATCGGTGGGCAAGCTCTTGGCCATAAAGAGGGCCAAGGAGCTGGCGCTCAGCGGATTGCCCAGAGTTCCGGAAGTGCTTGAAGTCATGTTTGATGTGTGAGAGTTGGAGTTGCGGGGTTGAAAGCTTCGTGGGAGTTCATGACGATAGGTGCCGCCGCTAGGCAGCCGCAGCCGTTACACACGGACTTAACGCCACTGACGCGGACTTTAGCTTGGCGCGCGGACCGTGGACGGCGGCCCCCGCGCGCTAAGCGGCACGACAAGCGCGACAACATTTCATGGGTTCGCTCAACTCTCCACCACCGCAATCATGGTCCGCCTCAAGCACCGCTACCTGCTCGTCGACTTCCTCTACCCATCGGCCGCAACTACTGCCCCCGACCTCCCTCCCGCCGTCCAGTTCCACCAGCCCAGCTCCGACAAGCTCACCCCCGGCTACCTCGTAAAAGTAATCCGCGACGCCATCGCCGAGCAATTTGGCGACTATGGCGCCGGCATGACCAGCGGCACCCTAACCAGTACGTCTATACCATATATATATATATATATATATATATATCTAACACGCGCAACAGTAAAATACCTCTCCCCCGCAACCTCCACCGCCATCATCCGCGTCGCGCGCGACCACTACCGCCTCGTCTGGGCCGCGCTAACCATGCTCTCGCGCCTCCCCGCCCCCATCAGTCAAGACTGCGTCATCCACGTCGTGCGCGTGTCGGGCACCATCCGCAAAGCCGAGGAAGAGGCGATCCGGCGCGCGAAAACCAGCATGCGGCGAGCGCGCGGGGACAGCAGCGCGGGGCTAGCAGATGCGCTCACGGGCGCTGGGCCGGCGAGGACCGAGGCCGAGCAGAATGCGTTTATGGGCGGCATGCTTGACGATGAGCCTGAGAGCGAGTGATGCGCTGTTGTTAGTCGAGACGCCGAATGACGGCTGTCTGAGTACTAGGTGCATACATCTGTCGCAAGAAGGCCAGCCATCCCATATGGCAGAAACACGTCGCCTAAGCAAGCCATCCACCCACCCACCCACTCCACGCGTCGACAAAACCTGCGCGTACGCCACTCCCGCCAGCGCTGCTTCTCTCGCACCACGCAGCAGCACTGTAGTAGCACGTGCGCACCATGCACGCGCTGCACAACCGTCTGTATCACCGTATACACAGGGTCTGTGACGCAGTGAAAGAGGCAGGGAAAGGATAGAGGAGGATAGTGGGCGATGGTGGTGGGCTCGGCTGTACAGTGGGTGGGTATGGCGTAGCACCTTATCTATCCAATGGGCCATCGCCATAAAGGGAACGCCCACGCACATCAGGGACGAGAAAGAAGCAAGAAGTCGTAGATTCAGAACAAAGCATCCTGGCTTGTCTGCTTGTCTGCTCGTATCGTATCGTAAAGCTGTCTATCTGTCCGTGTCTGGCCGTGTATCCCATCACTCCACATCCACTCCGCTCCGTAGCTCTGCTAGGTAAACCATGAGTACGGACGCCCGTCTCATACCCAGCACCCCCTCACTCACTCCCCACCCACCCATCAGCAACCTCATCCACAAAACCGCAAAACCGCAAAATTGCAAAACCATCACCATTGCCAACCCCAAGAATCCCAGAATAATCAGCAGAGCCAAAGAGTACCTAGACGACGTATCCGTACCCAGCAACCCAGCCACCGCCAACTAAACCGAATCCCTACCCTCAAAATACGCACCGTACCCATCATCATCACCACCACCCTCGCTGCTCTCACTGCTCACGTCCCCCACAACAACTCTGCCAGCAGCAAACGCGTCGGCGAAGAAGCCCTGCTCCTCCGGCTCCTCTGGCTCCAGCTGTGCCGTCTGCTCGTACTGTATGCCCTGCTGCATACTCTGCTGCGCGGCGTCCAGCTCAGCACGCTCAGCGCTCTCGCCACGCTCGCTCAGAGCGCCACGAAACGCGTCCGCGAGGCTGTGGCGACGGGGATACACGGAGCCGGCGCCCTGGGGGTAGTCGATGCTGCGGCGGGGGTCGGCGGCAGCGTCGCTGTAGCCAGTGTGGTAGACGGGGTGAGGGGCGAGAGCGGCTTTCTTGCTTGTGGTTGCGGCGCGGGGATGGGCTTGCGTCTGGGTCTGCGACTGGGTCTGCGTCTTGGCTTGCGGCTGGGACGCGGCCGTGGCGTACGTGCCGCTGTTTGCGTACGCGCTGGGCGCTTTGCTGGTGTAGGGCGCGTTGGGGTAGGCGTGGTTGGCTGCGCTGGTGGCGTGCGAAGCGTTGTTGTCGTGAGACGGGTGGCCGTGGCTTTGGCCTTGGACTTGGTCGGCGCTGTAGGTGTTGATGACTGTGTCTTCGCTTGTGCTGGTGGGTGTGGGGAAGGCGGTTGCGGCGGCTGTGTTGGGCGGGACGGCGGGCACGCCTACGACGTCGACCTCTTCGGTCGCGGAAGACTCGTCGGCTTCGTAGCCGGAGGTGTTGCCGGATCTGGTGGTGGGCTTGGCCTGCTGGTGGGAGTGGGCGTGCTCTTCTTCCTCGCGCTTGATAGGGGAGCGCTTGGGCTTGGTGTCGAGGGTTGCCTCGCTCTTGTTGGCGCTGGTCTTTTGCTTCTTGCTCGCTGACTGCTTTTGCGTCGAAGACGTCTTCTTGCGGCCAGTCGAGGCGGCAGTGGTGGTGGCAGCGACATCATCGGCCGTCTCTGGCTTAATCGAGGTTTCCTCGTCGTCCGTATCCGTGACGTTTGCTCTCTTGCGCTTGCTCGCACTGGCAGCCTTAGTCGTGGGCGTAGTATCATTGCCGTCGGCGGTGGCGGCGCTGGATTTTCCCTTGCCCTTAGCCGACGTGGTGCCCTTGGACTCTCCCTTGTCACCAGTCCCACTGTAGTTGCCTTTCTCCAGCGCATCCTTGAGACGCGAGAAGCGCTTGGACGACGCACCAGGCTTGATGTCAAAGGCCTCGCCGACGGCCTTGTGGTCGACCTAGTTCACGTTGTCAATCGTGCTGTTAAGTAATCTCATTTCACCTCACTTTACCTCACTTCACCTCGCCTCGACCCATCCATCACAAGACGAGATGTGACAAGAAGAAGAGAGGAAAAGACAACGACGGCGACTTACCTTGCCAACGTTGCTGGCCTTGTAGCATTGATACAGGAACTCCACGGCGGCCTTGTCTGCAGGCTTGCCATCCGCAGCGGCAATACGAAGGCGACTAAGGCGTTTGTTGGAGGCTCCGGCCGTGATGTTCAAGGCCGCTGCGACGGCGGCGTGGTCAGTCTGTGAGACGGGTTAGTTCTGTTGAGACTTTCATGTTGCAGAGACAGGAGTGAAGCGTACTGTGCTTGCACCACCGTGTTCCATGCATAGAAGCAGAAACTTGACGTTGTCTGTGTCGGTAGGCATCGTGCTTGGTGTTAGCTCAGACGCGAACCAGAACTCTTGAGCGAGCTAGCTTGAAGAAGCTTGGTTGAGCTGTTGATGTGTCTTCAGAGGAGGGTGTCGTGGTTGAGGTGCAGTGTCTAAGGTGAGCTGCGGTGGGAGACAAGCAGCAGGCGGACAAGAAAATCTAGAAGAACCTAGAAGGGGGAAGGTGAATGACAGTGATGAAAGAAAATCTTTTGGGGGTCGACGATGATTGTTAAGCGTCACTTGTGGCAAGGTGCAGGCGGTTTGTTAATAGTGTCGTGACGGTAGGGTGTTAGAGGACGACTGGACAGAAACGGGTCCAAAAGATGACGGGCTGTCGTGAAGGAGAATCGTGCTGAGTGTTTGTGAAGTAAGGTCATGAACTATTCCCATTGTGGAAACATACCTTCAGAAGACATTATCGGTGTCTTCAACGCCGTGTATCGACTATAGGCTGTCAAAGCAAAAAGCAATAATCCCAACTGCTGAGTTGCCCCCTCATGAGCATACAGCAACACAGCTCAACCATCTCCGTGGTGTAAACTATCAAAGTCAAATTGGAACCCGACCTACATTTAACCACACTTTGCACCATCCCAAAAACGACCATTCCATTCTCTTCCTCCCCCAAATACCTTCAAATTCTACGCATCTACGAAATTCCCAAGCCCTGCTCTTCCTCGTCCCCGGGTCCTCCGCCAAACCCAATCGCCGAGTCCTCCATATTATCTATCTTGCCAACCAGGTCCTTGAAGTCCAGGCCCACATCGGCCAGCATGCCACCATGCTCCTTCGCCCTCGCCATGCACTCCACCCACACCGGGTTATCCTGCTCGACAGTGCTGAGCTGACGGCTCAGGATGCCGTTGAACGACTCAACGTGCTCTTTAGCCCACTTGACGCACGCCGACATCGACGTCGCTGGGAAGCACGATTGGTACGTCAGGACCGTGTTGCGGATGACGGTGAAATAGATGAAGGAGAGCTGGTAGATGTACTGGTGCAGATCACCATCGAAGATGCATTGCCTGGCGTCTGAGCGTTAGCGCAGTGGATTTCTAGATCTTGGGGGACGTGCTCACCGAGTGCGCTTCTTGACAATACCACTGCGCGCTTCTAGATATGCTTCTCTGGCTCGGTCTTCGAAACCCAGCTGGACTAGCCAGTCTACGTGGCGCTTCGTCGCTGTGGGCCAGTTATGCGTTTCTTGAAGTTGCCTTGTCAGAAGACCTGCAACTTTCGCGGCTCGTTCATTGACCTTGAAGACGATGATGTCCTGCGCAACGGTGTTTCCCTTGATGCCCTTAGATATCCGCCCCAATTTGTCTACCTGCTCCACGGCTTGCTTGAAGTGTTGCAGAGCGATATTGATATCCAGCTCATCAAGCTGGCTTTCGACCCACCGTAAGCTCTGTCGCTTTCCGTCCACGTCCAAAAACAAGCTGGAGCGGTTATGAGCCGCGTTGTCTCCCAAACCCTCGAGTAGGTCTGCTTCTTTCAGGACGCTCAAGTCTCGCATGGCATAGTAGTTGACGTCGGCTTGCGTCTTTCCGCGCTCCTCAGACTCCGCTTCCAAAGTTCTTCTCAAATCTTCCATGGCTTTGCGGAATGAGGAAAGCAACGTCGCCTTTTCCACCTGATCATGTCCAGGGTTTGCAAAGGTGAACGACTCTGAGCCAACACGAACGTTAATGGCATCGGCCGCTCGCTTCCTCTCTCGGTCTCCCACTTCGCCAGTGCTCTTAGATGTTGATGCCTTGGTCGCCAAGTCCACCATTTGCACGTCCTGCAGCGGCCAGCATCGGACAGCTACCAGCTGTGTGTGCTGATCCTTATGCTTCGCCTCCTTGGGATTTTGCGGTGCTTCGCGCTTCTTTTCTGCTGCAATGAGCAAGTGATCGTTGAGCAAAATCAAATGCACACGCCTCTTCGTTTTCCAAGTTGCAGAGTTCAGTTCGACCCATCTGCCAGACTCGTACACAATGTGACGTCCAGGAGTTGCCGGCAAAAACTTCTGCGATCCTTCGACGCGCTTCCACAACGTCTGCAAATGGGTATTCCACAGTGCCTCAAGGTTAGCCACAGAGCTGCGGTTCGCCTGTTTCCGCGCAGTCAAGGTGTCTGTGGAGCCGAGTCCGCTTGCCGACGTTGCTTGGCCCAGCGTGCCCGTCAGTTCAGACATGAGCGTGCGCAAAGTGCGCATTTCGCCCTTGAGTTTGTCCGCCTCTTTACTGATCTTGATAAACTGGGTACGGTTTTGGTATACGTTATGCTGAAGGTCTGTCGAAGTGCGGTTCTTGACCTTGCGTAGGTCTTGCTGATAGATCCGGATATCCTCTTCTGAGGCGTCGGCGAGAAGGTTTGCAACATCTGTCCACGTACGTCAGCCTTCCTCTTAGCACCGCCTTTGTTCCTGTCCTACACTGCTCGGGCCTCAGGCTGGGGTCCCTGAGGGTCTTGATATCGACTTTGATCCTCTGTCCGGTAACAAGTGGTAGATCTTTCTCCACTGGAGGTGGACCACGCGGAATGCGATCTGGTATGCCGGGCATGGCTGGCACAGGAGGCGCGGAACTCTGGTCATTTTGGACCTGATTGAACCGCGTGGAGTATCTCTTCTTGACCAAGTCCGACGTCTTTCCTCCAACAGGCTGTCCTCGTTCGCGTGGAACTGCTAAAGACGATCCGCTCGCAGCGCTGGCCTTCCGTTGAAACTCCTCCGGTATCGTGACAGGCTGCAGGTTGCTGGGGAGGGGTCCGCTGATTTGCTTGGGCGCGCTGATTTTGGGGCGGGCCGTCTTCTTCTTCCGCAGCGACAGGCCTCTGCTGGTCTTCTCTTTGGGGTCTTTGTCGTCCATTGTGGCGGTGTGGTGGTGGTTGTCGTCGGGGGGCGGGGAGGTGAGGTGTAGGTCTTGTCGTCAGGCAGCTCCGGGCAAAGGACAGTTAACCGAACGCGACCGGCGGGGAGGGACGTGGATACGTGGTTGCGCCTGCAAGGTCTAAGGACGTGGCCGGGTGGCGGGGACGATTGGGCAGACTGTATGTAGGTGTAGGGGTACGCGGCGCGGGCCAGAGGTACGTAGGTATGGCCGCCTTTGCCAGGGTATGGAGGTCGGGCTTGGCTTGCAGCGCAGCGGGAGCCAGCCGCACACGAGTCAGGCCGGGCAATCGGGTCAACGGTCATTGACTCGTGCGAGCGGGGCACGGGCCTTGACATTGCGTCGGTTGCTGCCGTTTCAAAATCTTGACCTACTTTGGCCAGCAGCTTCCCTCGCCTCTGAGATCGATCTTGCGTCGTCACTTCCCCCAATCCACCAACTCCATTTCCGATCCTTGTCCACAGGCATTGTCTCTTTCGCCGGCCACCCACCACCTCCTCGCACAATGTCGACCGCCAACTCCGTCAGCAACAAGACCATCGCGGTTGCCTCCATCGGCGCCGTCATCACCGGCTTCGTCGCGTACGCCTTCTACTTCGACTACAAGCGCCGCAACGATGTCGAGTTCCGCAAGTCGCTGAAGCGCGAGTCCAAGAAGCTGGCCAAGGTCGCGAAGGAGGAGGCCGAGGCCGGCGCGCAGCAGCAGCGGATCGTGATCCGCCAGGCCGTTGACCGCGCCAACGAGGAAGGCTTCCCTAGGGATCCGGAGGAGGTCGAGGGCTACTTCATGCAGGAAGTCGCGCACGGCGAGCAAATGACGCAGGATGGTGAGGCATTATGAGAGCTTCCGTGCTTCCATTGAGCAGACATCGCTAAGACTACGCCCACAGGCTCCGACCCTGTTGACGCCGCGCTGTGCTTCTACAAGGCGCTGAAGGTGTACCCTCAGCCCAAGGAGCTGATCAACATCTATGACAAGACCGTCCCCAAGGTACGTAGCGAGGTCGACCACTCAGCGCCAGGCAGCATACTTACTTCGTCTAGCCCATCCTGGACATCCTCGCCGAGATGATCGCTCACGACAAGTCGATACCCATTGGTAAGCCCGCCTCGGCCGACACGAACATCGATGAGTAAATCTCCCGGGACTGGTCGAACTAGACATGCCTGGCAATTGAATTGCAATGCCGGATGAGATGCAGCTTCTTACTAGCTCATTTTTTACTCATGTGTAACGGCGCCTGGGGCGCGTCGGCGCAAGTGCCATTTACACCTTCCTGTACACCACTGTATATACACTGCGCACCTGCTGGAGTCTGGGGAAGGGTTTTCAAAAGGCTCGCTGCGGGCATCTTGGCATAGATGGGGGAGGGGACGGTTGTGCAGGCGGATGATGGGACGCGACTGCCGAACAAGCAGCCGCTGGCGCCTTCCCAGTTGATTAAACGCGACTCTACTATCTTCACAAATTTAAGACTTGACGAAAGCATCTCGTTCTAACGTAAAATGTCTTCATGGCGTACTACGTACTAGTCATACAATTCGTACACCCCAACGAGTTATCCGCTACCATGGCCGCCAGCCACCTATATCCTGTTCGACTCACCGAAAACGCCGTGCTTGCAACGATAGGCCCGGTGTCCGGGCGGACGGGCCGGGCGGAGACATTAGAGGGGCATTTACAGAATAAACACGCCGCATGCGAGTTTATACAACATCCGAAATAAATCGTTCGAAATCGAAACGAGACGGGGGGAATTTAGCAGGCGCAGCCCTGGCCCTCCTCGGGTGGGTTCGGGTTGACATTGACGTCGATCACTGCGCGCGTTAGCCTGCCAGCACGACAAAGGCAGCGGGGAGCGAAGAGACTTACTTTGGCTTGGCTGCTGCTGGCCCTCGCCCTCCATGCCCGGCAACGCCTGCGCAATGCGCCTGAACAGCGTCTTGACGTTGTGGCCGACCTTGGCGCTGGTCTCGATGAACATGAGGTTGTTCTTCTTAGCCTCGTCCTCGCCCTGCGCCGTCGTGACCTCGCGCTTGTCGTTCAAGTCGGTCTTGTTGCCGACCAAGACAATGATGACGTCGTTACCGCGCTCGCCGCGCACGTCGTCGACCCATTTCCGGGTGTTCTCGAAGGATTTGCGGTCTAGATTGCTGGGTCAGCGGGATGGTGGGGGTGGGTGGGGGATGGCGTTGGGTCGTGGGAAAAGGGGATTTTTACTGGAGATGTCGTAGACGACGACGGCAACGCTCGAATCGCGGATGTACGAGGGAATCAAACTGCGGAAACGCTCCTGACCGGCGGTATCCCAAAGCTGTAACCGGACGGTGCGGTCCTCGAGGTACATGGTCTGCATGGCGCATGTTTAGCTCAATGCACGATGGCGTGTCTCTTGGGCGGCGCACCTTTGACAAAAAGTCGATGCCAATTGTCGCCTGATACATGTTGTCGAACGAGTCGTACATGAAGCGCGTGATTAACGACGTCTTGCCGACTGCGGCGTGGGAGTATTAGCCTTGTCGTCGTCGAGATGCAGTAGACAGCGTAGGCTGGAGCATACCGCTCTGCTCGCCCAGAAACACCAACCTGTGCGCCAAAAGTCAGTTGGGAGCTCCGTAGCAGCGATAGCGGGGCTGGCGGGGCCTACTTGAACTTCTTCAGCGGGTTGCTGTAGCCGGATTGCGCCGCCATGGTGACTGTGGGTCGCGGAAAAGCTTGGAGCAAAAGGATCAAAGGAGAGGAAAGAAGAGGGAATGGATGGGGTGCGGGGGAGCGGTTGAGGTGTCTTTTTGTATATATCTCGAGCGGTCAGCGAGTCTCCACGCTCACGGGCGGTCAGTTGCTGTTCTCCTGGGCCCGCTGGGTTATTGACTGCTCTGGCGCCCCTGCTCACGCTCGCAGGGATCAAGTCCCTTTGCGCTACCGCTTTAGCGCCAAAACCTATCGATTGCCCGGAAAACTTACTTCTTTGGCCGTTGCACCTGAGAAGAAATTCAACCACCAGCCATGTCCGCCCCCGCCCAGCGCAAGCAAGCCTCCCGCAAGGGCAAGAAGGCATGGCGCAAGAACGTCGACGTTTCCGACGTCCAGTCCGGCCTCGAGAACCTGCGTGACGAGGTCATCCAAGGGTACTGTTTTTTTCCACCATCATTCCCAAAAATGCGCACCACCACTGACTCTCCTCTGCAGCGGTGTTATTGCCGAAAAGTCGGCCGACGAGCTCTTCGCTCTCGATACCACCGGCTCCGAGGCCATCAAGAAGCAGGTCGCCAAGCAGTACAAGCCGCTCAAGGCCGACGAGATCCTCGCCCAGCGCTCCGCCGTTCCTGCCGTCGACACGCGGAAACGCGCCTCAGGAGTCACCAATGGCATTGTCGAGCCCAGCAGCAAGAAGCGCAGGTCCGGCGGCGTGTCGCACTCGGAGCTGCAGCGCCTGAAGTCGCAGTACAAGGGCGACGTCGAGAACAAGGACATCATCCTGCAAGAGGGAGCGTCGCACGACCCTTGGGCGATGGAGGAGCCGAAGCAGGACCCGCGCTTCTCGTTCCTGCCGCAGAAGAAGCCCATCCGCGAGCCCGAGACCCTCAAGCATGCCCCCGTGGCCCTCTCCGCTAGCGGCAAGCCTTTCCCCGCCGTCAAGAAGCCCGCGGCGGGTAAATCGTACAACCCGCTGTTCGAGGATTGGCAGGCGCACTTGGAGCGCGAGGGCCAGAAGGAGATCGAAGCGGAGAAAAAGCGCTTGCAGGAGGCGCGGGAGGATCAGGAACGCCTGGAGCGCGCAATGGCTGCGGCGCAGGAGTCCGAGCACGAGTCTGATGGCAATGAGAGTGCGTGGGACAGCGAGTGGGAGGGCATCCAGAGCGAGGCCGAGGAGAGCCACTTGAAGCAGAAGAGGCCAGAGCGCAAGACGCCGACGCAGCGGAATAAGATCAAGAGGAGAAAGGAGGCCGAGAGGCAGGCCAAGTGGGAGGCGCAGATGAAGAAGCGGGAGCAACAGGCTATGCAGATCAAGGAGCTGGCGAAACAGATCGAAGAGAAGGAGAAGGCGAAGAAAGAGCAGATGGCTCTGGCTAAAGCGGAGGAGTCATCGTCGGAGGAAGAGGAGGAGGTTCTGCGGAAACGGAAATTCGGCAAGGCACCGTACGTCCACCCTCTTGGTCACGTCAACAGTTCCAGCTCACTGACATTAAAACAGAATTCCCGAAGCGCCCCTCGAAGTTGTCCTGCCGGACGAGCTGCAGGACTCCCTGCGCCTTCTCAAGCCTGAGGGCAACCTGCTCAAGGACCGCATGCGCAACATGATTCTGCGCGGCAAGGTCGAGAGCAGGAAACAAATGCAGCACAAGAAGCCCAGGAAGGAGGTCATGGAGAAGTGGTCGTACAAGGACTGGAAGCTGGACCGCAAGTGAGCGTCCTTCGGCCATTCAGTTGTGTCAGAGATACCTTAGAAGTAATGGAATTCCAATGGCGTTTGGAGCGCGCTCTGTCTGTCGGTACTTGACGTTGTTTGTGTGCTTGTGGTGCGGGGTGGACGTTTACGTGTGGGCTTAAGGTGTTGGGTTGTGAAGCCTGTTGTCCTTCTGCAGGAGACTGGTCGAGGGCATGTCACGGCTGTGAGCTATACATTGATGGGTCATGGAAAAGGGTAAGTTTATAGTCATTTACATTATGCAGAGCCGCAGGCATAACACCCCGTTGTCTTCAAGTTCTACAATAGAGCTCATCATAGCAGATCAGTATCTCAGTACACGATTGTACCAGCAGTCTCATACAAGGATGTAGAAGTCGCCCGCCAATGTTTCAATGGAGAATCAACACGCCAACTACCGTCATACGTATTTAAATCGCCAAGTCATGTTGGGATAGAATTTACACCCTCAAGTAAAATGACAGCGAACAATTCCAGGTGAAACAGCAGGGCACGGGGTTTCCGGCCCTGGAACCAACAAGTACCTCTGCACTGCAACACAGTCAAAACGTCCGGCTTTCTGTACCTGGCATGCACGAAGAATGCTGCTGTTCTTCGTCACTGGCGGTACGTATTGGATGGCAGTATTCATCTCTTGTCATCACCATCACCATCATCATCATCATCGTCGTCGCCGTCGTTGTCTTTTGCAACCGGCATGCGGTGCGTACATTGCCAATTCCACTTCCCAAAGCCATGAATGAATGCACTCGCTCTAGCTATTTACCAGAGCTGCTCCACAAGCGACGCCAGATAAATGTTATCTGTGTGAAGAGGTATCTTTTGCCCGGCTTTATAGGCGTCAGGACACACCCACACACACAAACCCATCAGCAGCCAAGGCAAGGCAAGGCAAGACAAAACAAGACAAAACAAGACAAAACAAGACAAGCCCTCCAAGGTAAGCAACCTCAGCACACACCAGCACGTCAGCACATCAACACCATAACACAACACACCCCAACCCCACAACCGCACAACCGACCAACAGAATCGAATAACCCAGCTATTCTGCCTACTACTACCACGTACAGCTTTTTTCTTTCATCGAAACTTGTTTCAAACAAACGAGCGGTTCTCCATTCCATCCCATCCCAGCCCAGCCTGTATTCTCTCTTCCCAATCTAGCAAACAAATTAACGAAACAAGGGCGCGGCTCTGGCGCCGGGATTAAGGTGCGTAAAATGCGAGGTGAGAGAGTGCGTTCGTGTGTGTGTGTGAGGGAGGATGTGTGTGATGGGAGAATGAAAAGCAAGAGAGAGAGAGGGAGGAAGGGTGAGTGGGTGAGTGAGTGCCCGCTCGCCAGCAGCGCGCATGCCAGCCTGCTAGCTAGCCATCACACCCACCCGTCCCATCCTAGTCCGTCCCAGTCCAACCTGTCTCTCAGCAGAAACGACAAAAAGAGAAGAAGAAGAAAAAGGAGAAAAAAAAGAGGAAGAAGAAGACCAAAAAGGCCAACACCACAACTAACACCATCACCAATTAAGCCAACTGCTTACCCACCAATCCATCATGTCTTCCTCAGCACCACCTTCTCAAAACCCACCACCCGCTCCCTCTCACAAACCGAGTCCCCACAACAACACCCGCCACCCGCACTCCTCAGGCCCACCTCCCTCGCCCTTCGAACCTCAATCTTCCCATCCGCCAGCTCCAACGACTCGAACGACTCCCGAGAGTATCCCGAGTCCTCCGAGCACCGCGTCCCCGAACTGCTATCGCTCTCGAACTGGCTCTGCATGCCCGGCGTCGCGCCGCACACGCTGCTGTTGTGGTCCTCGACCGCCTGGTACGCCGACTGCAGCGGCCGCAGCGGCGACGCCACGTGCGGTATGTGCACGCTCAGCCGCCGCGTCGTGCGCGTGATCACGCGGTCCATGCGCGAGGGCGACGTTTGCGCCGGCGTGGGGCAGGGTGTCGAGGCGGGCGATGACGTCGTCGTCGACGAAAAGTGTGATGCCGGCGTCATGTCTGCTGCTGTGAGGTTTTGTGTTGATGGCGTGATGGTCGCGGGCGTGGTGTTGATGAATGTGAGGGAGCGGATGAAGGCGCGTCTGCGAGTTTGTACAGGTTAGCGTTTGCTGTTGGTCTGGGCATGCATGGGTTGAAGGTGATTTATTGGAGGTAGGGGTATCGATGGGTGGGCTGGGCCCTGCACGTACTGGTCTGCGTTCATGCTTGACATGTCGAACTTGACTTCCTCCCTGCGGAAGTCTGTTGGCGCTTGCTGCGTATTGGTCTTTTGTTAGCCGTTTTTGTCGGACTAGAAGAGAAATAGGTTGGACCGTACAATGACGAGACGCTTCTTCCGAGAGCCGCAGCATGACAGTGCCCGCCGAAATGTGTCCTGGATGCTGACAAGCAGCGACCCGCTGCCCTTGGCAGCTTTTCCTGACTTTCTCGCCATCTCTTTTTGCTCGTTCGGTTCTTTGTGACCTGACACGGAGCGTGATCGATATACCGGGCGTCGTTGGTATGTCGTTGCCAGGATGTAGGTAAAGATATACCTCAAATCGAGGTATGTTGTTTGGACATTTAATAGAAGGCAAAAATCAAACGCAAAACACACGCTTCTTTGCACGCTGGTCGTAAGAGGGAGAGACTGATAACGAACACACAAAATCCACTCAAAAATGATGATGCTTTAGGTAGCAAGATGTTGCGAGGAGGATAGCACGATTTCTGTGGTGGAGTATCTTGAAGAGATATACCGTGGTCGTCTCACCGTCAAAATTAAGGTCCCCTTGGGTATGAATTGCCACGCGGCGACGGTCCCCATTCCTTGCGTTTCATCCATCCTAGACCGTAAGGGTCGGGTCAACCTCAGAGATGAAGAATGGGAAGTATTCCGAGCGGAAGGTCCTCCCGTACCGCGAGGAATGTGCCGATGGAATCCGCAGTGCCGTGTGCGGCCATCGCAAGTGCGGCTTTCTCGCCCACCTGCAGAAACGACTATGGCTATGAAGAATTATGTAGGCGTACGCACAGGTGAGGGTGTGATGCAGGCTTATCGCGCGTGAAATAATCTGTCACGCGCTGCTACACGGTACCTGTCGTCGGGGGGTTGTCCGATATCTCGCTTGTGCTGCGCAACCACTCCTTGCATGTTGGTGACAGGTACGCATTCCTTGATAGCGCACCAGAAACGCGTGCAGCCAGACGCGTACGTTGCTACAGTCATATATTGGCGATGGACTGCTTAGCTGTCGTACTCCTATCACTTGGCGTCTGGGCGGCGGAACTGACCAATGCCGTGCATCCTCAGGCCAGGGCAGTGGGTCAGGTGAATACGCGTTCGCGCGTGTGTGCGCCTTGCTTCTTGTTAGCACGCAACCGAGGCACATTGATCTTCATGGTCACCCAGGTAGAGGGAAAGGGTAGTAACAGCACGGACCCGTGTCCGCGAAATTGGTTCCTAGGATTTGCTACCTGTGATTGGATTATTTCGGGTAGTCCTTGACGTGGTAGCTCTTCAGCTTGACAAACTGGTCGAAGCCAAACTTGCCCAGAGTCTGACCTCTGCCAGAATCCTTCCATCCGGTCCATGCAAGGTCCTAGTTGAGACATTGTCAGCTCATAAACTCCGCGAAAATCGTGCATGAAATGATGTCTTACTGGCGCAGGGTAATCGCAGCGGTTGACAAAGACGGTACCCGCCTCTACGTCATCCGCCAGTTCGTGCGCCTTCTCAACGTCCTTGCTCCAGATGCTGGCAGTGAGACCAAATTGACTGTCGTTCATGAATTTGATGGCCTCCGCGTCGCCCTTGACTTTCATGACGGGAATGACTGGACCAAAGGTCTCTTCAGTCATGACTTCCATGGAATGATCCACGTTAGTGAGGAGCGTTGGTGCAACGTAGTTGCCGTCCGCTGGTGGGTTTTTGAAGGTGTCATTCTCCGGCGTCGCATCCTTCGCGCCCTTGTCAAGAGCACCCTTGATGTGGGAGCGAATAGTCTCGGCAGACCGCTTGGAAACGACGGGTCCGATATGAGTCTGCGAGTCAAAGGGGTCGCCAAGCTTGTATCCCTTGAGTACGTCTTGAACAGCGGTGACGAACTCGTCATGAATGCTTTCGTCCACGTAAACCCTCTCAATGCTGCAGCAGCTCTGGCCGGAATTGAAAACAGCGCCGTCAACGATTTCCTCAGCCGCCCACTTGATGTCCACATCGGGCCTGATGTATGCGGGGTCCTTGCCACCAAGCTCGAGCCCAACGCGCACACCTATCCTGTCGCTCGCCGCGCGTTGAACAGCCAGTCCACCAGCAACGGAACCAGTAAAGCAAACCAGTTGGATCGCCGGGTCCCTGATAAGAGTCTCGATCTGAGTGTACGAGCCGCAGTGGAAGACTTGAACCACGTTCTTGGGGAGGCCGGCCTCGACGAAGATTTGCTGCATATGCTCAGCGATGGTGGGAGTCTGCGGCGAAGGCTTCAAGATGACAGAATTGCCAGCAAGGATGGCCGGGACAAGTGAGTTTATGAGGGTGAGGTAGGGGTACTGCCGCAGTTAGCCATGTGCGAGTTCGGTAAGGTAGATCGAAAGGGCCAACTTACGTTCCACGGAAACAGGATCAGAACAGGGCCAACAGGAACCTTCTTGATGTAACGCTTGAAGCCCTTCTCCGGTTCGCCGTCGGTTGAGCTTAGAGTCTCGTCGCTGATCTTCGTCAGGTACTCGCCCCGCATGACAGCGGTGGCCACCTCCTTCGCCGTATACGCAATGGGGCGACCCATCTGCTCCGTGATCTCCTTGGCGAGCTCATCCTTTTTATCGAGGATGCCCTTCATGGCCTTCTTGACGATGGCCTGCCTCTCGGCGAGGGTCGTCTTCTTGAAGCTGTTCCAAGCTTCGAGAGCCGTGGCGGGGAGAGCGCGGAGGTCGGCATCCGAGAGGCCATTGCGGGTGACAATGGGCTTGTTGGTGTTGGGAGAGATGGTGGTGATGGTCTCGACGGACATGTTGACGGCGTGCTCCTGGGGTATCTGGTGGTGAGAGCTGTCGAGTGAGAAGGTGTCTTGGTGTTGTTGCTCTGAGGAGCTCCACTCGTATGACGTGTGTTATCTTATCGCCACGACCCCTCCGCGATCGGCCACACTGGTGACTCTCCCGAATCCAGCGTGGGCTGAGCATCTCGCAGAAGCTTTCCTCTTCTGGCTGTCTTTCAGCCATTGTCTTGCGCCTCTCAATCCCTTAGACGCGTTTCCCTTCATGCCACCCGAGTGGCTAGTTGCCACAGCCACGTCCTAACTATCAAGCCGGACATGTCAACAGCACAAGAGAGTTCCAGGAGCAATGACGGTTTGAATCTCATCACCTAGCTCTTTTGTTATGGAGGTGTATATCAAACTACCTCTTATGTCCTCGATCGTTGGGATCACCAGTAAGCGAGGCTGCCTATAAATCCCATATAACATTCCCAAAACGGAACTACAGCCAGGCTTACCAAACTCGTCAGGCGGTGATCATTATTGAAGACAATCCACATACGTCGGCGCATCAAAAATCTGCAAAAGAGATGGATACTTAGCCAGGGGCGCAGGTGGATATCGACCTCTCAAGAGCCTCCGCACCAAGCGAGTCATGTCATGACGGCTTTTGAAAGAATCTTTCGTCCTTCCCTGCTCTTGTCGTCCTCGGGCAGCGGCTGAGCGGAGACCAAGATTGTCGTGCCGGGATTCCCCGTACACGGGGGATCGGCGTGTCCAGCTTTTTGTCTTGAAGGATCTTGCAAGCTGTTGGTAACGGTTACAACGGGCTCCCATTCATGATCCGACTTCTTGATGGCTTGTTTGACGACTTTGCGGTGACTGATTGAGCCTCATTAGCGCCTGCTCGAGACCAATCATTCCCATGACTACTCGTATCTGCTTACACATAGCTCGGTTGTGAGGGAGAGCGGCTCATGGACGCTTTGGTCAAAGGACGATTCGGCCCCACGTCAATGAAAGCCAGCTGAATGTGACCCTACAGGCCCCCAATTATTGTTGCGGCTCGAGTTCCTGTCAGCCATGAGAAGGGTCGGGCTTGTGGCCCAGAATTGGAATGGCGGTTGGCCTGTTTCTATTTCATCTAACGATTTTTCGATTGCAGGGCCGAACAGGAGCGCGTCAAGCAGGATTGGACCAGTGCTTTTGTCGCAGACCCCGGCAGCCTTGCGCGCGAAGGCTGTGACCCACGGTTGGCGGAGACTCCGCTTGTGGGCTCTCACGCGACCTGGACCCCATGGGCCTCCGTTGTGGAGAACGCACGAGTCTCGGAGACCCGAATGCACGCGGACTGGGGCGCAACGACGGCCACAACGATGTCAGGCGGAGAAAATGCTCCGACGCGGAGCACATTCCAGTGCACCCAAAGCGTGTTCCTGCAGGGCCACGAGACAGGTCCCATGAGAGCAGCAGCGCATCCAAGGAGAGACGACAACCTGATCGACGGGGCAAAGCCATACTTTTGATGCGGAACGTTCGCAAAGGTTGCGCTCATATGGGATCAAGGTTTTACTAGCTCGATCCCTTGATGAAACGGATCGCATGTCCGAGGGCGGTGGCCTCATGTTGATTGAGGAGCGGTCGTTCTCGGATAGAAGGAAGGAGAAGCATTTGAGTGTTGTCCTTGATCCTTGCGAGGTGGGTGTCGTTGGGTCTGGGGAACCCGCACGCGCGGCAAGGACGCACCCCTCGAGTTGGGCTGTGGCTCCAGGTCTGGGCCGCCCCGAGCAGACGTTGTTTCGACTCGGTGCAGCGATTAGGGGCGTTAATTTGGCGGCGGGCGAATCACAATATTCACTCATGAGACTCGACGATGCGACGTCTCGTCACCATCGTACAAAGACCTTCTGTATGCAGCATACTCACATGGCCTCTGGGCCAGCCACACATCGCATTAGCGAGCTAGAAAAAGAGTCAGCGCTGTCATGCAAGAGGCTTGATCGCCGACCAGCCCTGTCCCCCACGAGTGATGTATAAGCGCCACGCCCGTTGTAGGAGTATGTATGTACATATTGACTTCTAGAAAAGTGCAGGGGTGAGGAGGAGGGGCGGCAGAGACATCCGGGTCGGAGGCGAGCCAGGCAGTCCCGTGCCCCTCTGCCGGTGCTGGGTGCAATGGCTGGCAAAAAAGCACGGCACGAGGATGCCCGACGGGCCTGCTAACGACGCTGTGGAGCGCCACATTACCGCAGCCGGTCCCACCTGGGGCTCCGCGTTGGCCCCGAACGATGACGGCTTGGGCGAATCTGACGGCGAGCGCCGAGCGCTGGAAGGGGCATCTGCTATGATGCTATGGACCAGGTACAGGTATTGCTGACGGACTCGTTTACAGCGACGCATGCGCCGCCCGTTCCTTGATGTCTGCGACCCCCGGCCGATGGAACGCAAGCTCGGAGGAGCCCCCCAAACTCAGCCAAGCGCCACACCCCAAGGCCCGAGCACGGGGCGGAGTGTTGTAGGCTTCCTGAGCTATACCCCGCGCACTCCGCGTTTGCCAGCCATATGGTACCTGGGCACACCGCAAAATCCACCATAGAGCTCGCCACAAGAGTTTTGCTGCGAATGTTTGCCGCCTCCCGCCCCGTCTCTTCGCTCTTCAAGGCGCGCATCAGACGCGACATTTTCTTCCCAGCGCCGATTCTCAACCTCCGCCCTCTCGGTGTCAGCTAGCCCGAGCTTCCCAAAATGCTCTCTACCAGTCTACACCCTTATACAGTCTCGGCCTTCAACCCGCTGCCGTCCCCGGACCTGCTCAACCATGATCAACACCCGCGTCTCCCCACGTCCGGCCTCGACGCACTAGCACAGGGCTCGCAGTACGCGCTGCATCACTATCCTCCCCCAGCCCAGCATGACCTAGACGGAAAATCTTTTGCGAGACAGAGACATCACCCCTATGTCAACCCGTCGCCCTCCGCCACCCAGAGACCAGCCATGGCCCCAGACCGGATGGCCAGGAACTCCATTTCCGGCGCTCCCGTGCGACGAAGAATCAGCCGCGCCTGCGACCAGTGCAACCAGTTGCGGACGAAGTGCGACGGAAAGTCTCCTTGCGCGCATTGTGTCGGTCGGTAGATGAGAAGGCCTGTTGTGTGGCGGTGATGCTAACTCTGCGAAAGAATTCGGTTTGACATGCGAATATGTCCGCGAGCGGAAAAAGAGAGGAAAGGCTTCTCGGAAAGACATTGCAGCGCAGCAAGCAGCCGCAGCCGCAGCCGACAATGGTCAAACCAGCCCACCACCACCAGGGACTGCTTACGCCAGTGAAGGCCAAAATGGCAACGAATTACCAAACCAAGAGAGGAAACGACAAGACTCCACAGCTGAGGTGCTCCCTCACGGCGTCCGCCCGGATAGGTCCGCCAGCATCGCGAGCAACCGGAACGGGACGGCGAGCGCAGTCTTTGCAGACATAGCCTCCATGCCACGACCTAACGAGTACGAAATCCCAGAGCATCAAATGCATGGGCAGCCAGATGGCATGGTTACCGGTCTAGCAACGCCACGTCTGTCAACCAACGGCGTTCACGACCGCGGCATGCCCCTGATGAGCATGTCCGATTACGGTTCCATGGACGAGTACCATCGAAGCGTCGCTTCGCCCACTCATGGAAACGGGAACATGATGCTTCAAAACGGTGGTGTCCTGCAGCACCCCCTGATGTCCGCCAACGGTATCCCAAACTACCATGAAAACGCTTACCCGATACTTAGCCCACAAGGCCAACATGCAGCACACAACGGATTTCGCATACCCACCGGGGAGAGCCCACTGCCAGGTTTTCTCGGGCACTCTCCAGTCGCTGGCTCTCCTGGATGGCTGTCGCTTCCCTCGCCTTCGGCAGCACTATACTCACAGAACCACCTTTCTCACTCCCAAGTCCTTCGATACCCTGTTTTAAAGCCTTTGATACCACACCTTGCGGGCATTATCCCGACCAACCTCGCATGCGACCTTCTTGACCTGTATTTCCAAAGCTCAACTTCCGTTTTCATGCAGCCAGTTTCTCCTTATGTTCTTGGCTACGTTTTTAGGAAGAGATCCTTCCTCCGACAAAACAACCCTCGAATTTGCAGCCCAGCTCTCCTGGCTAGCATGCTCTGGGTTGGCGCTCAAACCCACGAATCCGCATTCCTCACATCGCCTCCATCGACGCGCGGCAAAGTCTGCCAGAAGCTGCTTGAGCTCACCGTTGGCTTGCTGAAGCCCCTTATCCATACCCCTGACGCCAGCAACTACGCTTCACCGAATTTTGCCGCCAACACCGTCATCAACGGAGTGGCGCTCGGCGGATTCGGTGTGGCGGTGTCTGGCAGGCTACATGAGACAGAGGGAGGCTCCCCAGGCAACTCTGGGGCACTGGACGACATTGCAACCTACATGCACCTGGCGGTAGTGGTGTCGGCTAGTGAGTACAAGGCGGCGAGTCTGAGATGGTGGAACGCCGCGTGGTCGCTGGCAAGGGAGCTGAAACTGGGGCGCGAGCTGCCACCTAACCCGCCCCCACCATCAAGGGGAACTGACGAAGACGCTGACGCAGAGGGCGAGGTCGATATGGACATGAACATGGGCGACGGCCGCCAGAACGGCTTGGGCAGCCACCTCGAGACTCCTCCTGGAACCGTGACTGAAGAGGAACGAGAAGAGCGCCGGAGGATATGGTGGTTGCTGTATACCATGGACCGACACCTCGCCCTTTGTTACAACCGGCCACTTTTTCTACTCGACGTCGAGTGCGACAGCTTGTTGCAACCGGTAGACGAGCACAGGTGGCAGGCCGGCGAGTACTACACTGGCGACTCGGACCCAACGTATGCGGAATTCAGGCGACGAGGTCCTTCCCTTGAGGTGACCGGACACGGTATCTTCGGCTACTTCACCCCCTTGATGACGATTCTGGGGGAAATAGTCGATTTCAACCACGCGAGGAACCATCCCATGTTCGGGAGTCGCTTCCGCGGTGGGCCAGAGGGGAACGATTACGCCGCAGCAATTGCGGAGCAGCTCAGAGCGTACGGCAGAAGTCTCCAAGAGTTCGAGACGCGATTCACGAACAGCCTGAACGAGAACAACGAGAGCGCCGAGAATAACACAGGTCGCGACATCGGCACGCCATCCGCACACTCGGTCAACTCGTCTAGCTCACGGGTGACGGAATCCATTATCCAGACCAAGATCGTAGTGGCATACGCGACACACCTGATGCACACGCTGCACATACTGCTTAACGGGAAATGGGACCCGATCTCGCTGCTAGACGACGAAGATCTTTGGATCAGCAGCGCGTCCTTTGCAGAAGCGACGCAGCACTCGGTGCTGGCAGCCGAAGCACTCAGCGACATTCTCGAGCACGACCCGGATCTGAGCTTCATGCCCTTCTTCTTCGGCATCTACCTACTGCAGGGAAGTTTCCTGCTCCTGCTGATCGCGGACAAGCTGCGCGCAGACGCAAACCCCAACGTCGTCAAGGCGTGCGAGACGATTGTGCGCGCCCACGAGGCCTGCGTCGTCACCCTCAATACGGAGTATCAGGTGAGTGATAGCGTGACGCCGCCCCCAGCCCAACACCAGACAACACGAGAGACCGAGAGAGAGAGAGAGAAGAGACAAAGAGGCACGGATGTTGCTCCGCCGCCACCCGCTCGCCCGCCCCAGAAGTACCGAAGGAATGTCAGGCTAACGTGAGAACCCCCCACAGCGCAACTTCCGCAAGGTCATGCGCTCGGCCCTCGCGCAGGTCCGCGGCCGCTGCCTCGAGGACTTTGGCGAACAGCAGCTGCGCCGCCGCGAGGTCCTCGCCCTCTACCGCTGGACCGGCGACGGCAGCGGCCTCGCCCTCTGATCCGGTGCCTGGCTCCGCGGAGGGCTGCTCCGCTCTCCCCTGCGCAGTGCTGCACGGTGCGGCCCAGACCAGGGCAGGGCGGGCGTGCCTGCGCCGTCGCCGCCGCCACGCCTGTTTGATTGATCAATCAATCAATCAAGTTGTCGCTCGATGATGATGTTGATGACGATCGAAGCACGCCCGCCGACGCCCGCGCTGCATCCAGCTGCTGACTTCTTGTTTACGGGCTGGCTGGCTCCACGGCGCATCACATCAGCGGCACGCGCTGGCAGCTCCGTCGGAGACGCGGGACGAGACCGCGGGCTCGGGCTGGGGCTGGGCTAGGCTGGGCCGAACGCCTGAACGCCTGAACCTGAACTTGAACCTGGACCTGAAT
Organism: Aplosporella prunicola CBS 121167; assembly: GCF_010093885.1. Classification (NCBI taxonomy): domain Eukaryota; kingdom Fungi; phylum Ascomycota; class Dothideomycetes; order Botryosphaeriales; family Aplosporellaceae; genus Aplosporella; species Aplosporella prunicola. Next base: position 764,473 of record NW_022983536.1, read on the forward strand.
CTGGGCTAGGGCTGCCTGGCGTAGATCAGAGAGGCGGGTGCGGGGCGAAACGGCAGGGCGGACGGGGCAAGGGTGCCAGGGAGTGGGTTGGGTTGGTGAGGCGAGACTGACAGGGCGGGGCGAGACAGGGCACGCCAGTGCAAGGCAGGGCAGGGTTGTGGCGGCTCGTTCCGCCGACGGAAGGGCGCCGCCCGCGCTGTGTGGGTGCTTGGGCTCTGGTTCTTGGTCTTGGTCTTGGTCTTGGTCTTGCGCTCATGCTCATGCTCTCGAGTGAGTGATTAAGTGAGCAGAAGGTGACAGCGAGCAGCAGGCATGGACGGGGAGGGCAGACAAGCGTGGCAGGACAAGACAGGGCAAAGCAAAGCAAAGCAAAGCAGGGCAGCGCATCAACATCATCATCATCTTTATCTTCTTCTTCCTCCTTCCCTTCCCTTCCCTTCCCTTCCCTTCCCTCCCCTTCCTTCCGCGTATTACCCTTCCTTTGTACCTATTCCATGGAGGGCTTGCGGCGCTATGATTGGGCTGGTCACGATCGAGATATATACCCCCGGGGGCGGCAGAGCTGAGACTCGCGTGCTTGTTTGTTATATTGGTTTGGTTTTACTTACTTACATATATGCATACATACTTATATACATATATAGGAGGTGGGTGCTTGCTTGCTTGCTTGCCTGGTACAGTAATGTGGCTTCTTTTTATTGTCTTTTCTTTTTCTTTTGTCTTTGTCTTTCTTTCGTAGCAGCAGCAGGCGGGCAGCGCCAGTACCGTGCCTAGGTATTGGTGTTGGGTGTTCACGTATAGTATAGCACACGCACGCACGCACGCGCGTATGCATGCTTGCCCCTCTATCCATCTATCCATCCATCCAGCCAGCCACCTGGGACCCATCGCGATACGTGACCGCCTTCCCGGCTTCCTTCTTGCCGCCGTAGGTACCGCGCCTAGCCCCCGCTATATGTGCCTGGCCCTGGCGCCCTGGGTTGTTTCATGATCGCCACGCGCGCGGGGCACTGCATGCATGCGTGCGTGCGTGCATGCGCGCGTGCGGTGCCTGGGTGTGTGCGTGCGGGGCTGCTGCTGTCTGGGGCGCATACATTATGTGTGCGTCTGTGTTTGTGTGTATGTATATGTGTATGTGTATGCGGACATGGTTGGGGTTGTGGGGGAGCTGCTGCTGCTGGTGCATGTGCTTCTGGACCGCACTGATGGGGCGGCTCGCGGTGGCTTGCCTGGTTGGTGTCGTGTTGCGTGCCGTGCTGTTTCGAAGTATACTGTATGGTAATATAGTGTAGCAGCAGCAGCCGGCCCACAGGCACTGACACTTACTTACTTAGGTACTTTGGTACTTACCTGCCTGCCTTTGCGGCTGCTGCGGCTATGGATCAAATACACTAGCTAGCTAGCTACAGTAACCACCGCGCTCTCGACGCTTCATCTATCTCTTACACTCTCCACACCACAACGCTATAGCAGCCATGGCACCACCACCATTCTCCCCTCACTTCCAGCTACCTAGGTTCTCAGCATCACTGCCCGCACATCCGCCCCGTCGGCTGCAGATCCCATCACCACGACAACCACAGCCACTAAATCCCACACGTGCTCGCCCCAACCATAACCAGTGAACCACAGACAGCAACCCGCAGACAGCAACCCGCAGGCAGCCACAACAAGCTTTAGGCTAAACACCCCGCCGCCCAGCGGGCCGTCAAGTTCCTCCGGCGCCGTCCACGGCCGCCCAGGGCGTGCGGATCCGCGGTATACAGTGAGCACTCTACTCTACGTAGGTCAGCGCGGTGGCTGCTTATGTACGCCGGATTCGGACGGCCGCGTTTGTGGCGCGGTGGTGGTGGCGAGGGACTGTTGTTTGGTTGTGGTTGTGGTTGTTGTTGTGGTGGTGGCGTTTGCGGTGGTGAGTGCTTGGGTGTGGGTGTGCGTGCGGGTGGGTAGAGGTACCTATAAGTGTGCATGCAGGGATGCGAGCAGGGGTGTAAGTGACGGGCGATGGTTCTGTGTGTACGTGGTATGTCAGGGCAGGTCTATCTTTCTCTCCCTCCACACACGGCCCGTCCTCCGTTAGTTGCCTAGGCAGGTACTGGAGCTGGGTTTGGCTTTCGCGCCTGCGCGTGCCGGGCTAGGCTGGACGTTTGTAAGTGGGTACGCCCGTCACTAGGTACCTAGGTGATCACCCGTCCTTGTCGCTCATCACCTCTAATCACACACATAAATAACATCCCCACTATAGCCTAGTCCTAACCCTAACTCAATCCAAACCCTAACTCTAACCACCCCTCCCCCGTTCCCTTTCCACCCCACCCTACACTAGCACACCCAGCAACGCGGCTCGCCCACGTATGATCACCAATAGTGGATATCGACATCAATATGCCCGTTCCTGTCTCAGGCACCCACCCACCCACCCCACCGGCTAACCCTACCCTGCCTTACCTATACCTACTTATACCTATACCTATATACGTATACCTACGTATATGTAAGCCTATGTATATGTATATGGAAAGCTATACGCCTGCGCCGCTATAGCTGCTGCTCTGGGCGCGGAGCCGCCTCCGTGCCTGCCGTGACTGCCGTGGCTGCCGTGGAGCCGGGCAGCGCTTCCGTGCTGTGCTTGTGCTTGTGGGTGTGGTTGTGATTGTTTTCGTGCGCTGTCCTGAAGAGGACGACAGGAGACAAAGGTGGAGTGACGATGGCACAGCAAAGCCAGACGTCCAGATGGCTACCTTACCTACCTAGCACGCCCTCGCCGCATCAGAAGAGCAGAACCTTAGCCGCGCTACGCCCTCGCCTCCTCTCCCTCAGACACAGGAACCACGCCCTCAAACAAGCCGCCCAGCCGCCCCTCCACCTTAACCAACTCGGCACACTCTCGCTCCCAGACCCCCCGCCCCAGCGCCTCGTCCCCACACACCGCCCGGCCCAAAACCCCCACCAAAGCCCGCAACTCGCTCCTCACATCACCCACACCCACACCCTCCGCACCACCCCCGTTCCCCACCACCTCCCCCTCCCCAATCCCCACCAACCCAACCCAAGCCCCCCCCACCCCCCGCAGCACCTCCCCTCTCCACACCCCCGCCCTAACCCACGCGCACCGCACCAGCACCCCCGCCGCGGCCGCCGCCTCCCGCAATAACGGCAAACAAGCCGCGCCCAGCGGATCCGCCAGCACATCCGCCAGCAGCGGCACCAGACGCCCCAAGTGCTTGACAGCATGGACGCCCAGGTCGTGGAGCAGCGGGCCCAGCTGCCGTAGCAACAACGCCGCGACGCGGACGTGCTGCCCCGCGTGCGCGAAGCCTGCTACCACGCCGTCCGTAACCAGGCGGTCGAGGGCGCGGGCACGAACGAGGGTAGCGGAATCGAAGGGGGCGGTGGGGGGGTGGGGGTTAGGAAGGGGGTGCGCGACGCGGGCGAGGGCGCGGAGGGCAGGGAACGCGGCGTGCAGGAGGGGGAGGGCGTCGGATTCTGGGGTCAGTGGCGGGAGGTACGTGAGGCAGGGCATGAGGGCGGCGTGGAAGACGGGGGCGAGCCCCGTGCGCTGCAGGAGGGGCGGCGGCGTCACGAGCAGGAGGGCGTGCAGCAGTGCTGCGCCTGTTGTTTTGTGCGGGGGCGAGGCGTCGTCGACGAGCGTGAGTATGGGGGGGACGAGTAAGGCCCATTCTTGTTCTACGCGCGCGCTGGACAGCGTCAACACCGTCCAGCGCAGCAGGTCTAGTGCATACTGCGCGCGCGCGCTCTTCCACGGCTGCGTCTCCGTCTCGTCCTCCAGCAGCGCTATGTTCGTGCGCGCCCGCTCCGTCTGCATGCTTTTGCGGCCTTGGCGCGTGATCTCGGGGTTACGTGCCTTTGCGAACAGCGGGCGGATGGTAAGCCGAAGGAAGTGCGCTGCGAGGTGGGGCGTGAGAGGCTCACCCTTCTTTCCTTTCTTTGGCTTTGCTGGCCTTTCTCTCTCAAACTCCCGGCCCGCGTCGGGGTTGGCTTCGCGCCACACGCGCACGTCCTCGATCACGTCGCCTGCATCCGTGACCGACGGGTTGCGCAGCTGCCATGCTGTGACTACGTCGAGCGCGGGCTTCATCCACGGTCCTGGTGGCGTCTCGAGCGCTTTGGCAAGCGCCTTGCCGTCGAGAAGAGGCTTGAGGTTGTAGGCCTCCCCTACGTCGATGTTTTGGATGTGGGACAGGAAGTTGCTGTAGGACGTGATGATGTCTATCAAGACAGGTCAGAAAAAGGATACTTTTTGAAAACTGATGACCAGATATAGCTTACCGTTCTCTGCACTCGCCATGTTCATAACTTCGTAAAGCAGCGCATACACCACCTGGTTTCTCCAGGTTGGTCCCCACCGACGGATCGCCATACCAAGAGTATCACGAGCAGCTGGGTTTTCTCCTTCCAACTTCCTATCCGGCCGTTTCTGTTGCGCGTTGAAACGATCCTTCAAGCCTCTAATCTCTTCGAGGTTCTTGATCGATGCGATTATGATATCACAGACCCTGTTCGTAGTCTTGATGCCTTCTCTGGCCACCTGAGCCGCTATCGGAGGGGGAGCTCTCGACCCTGGCTTGGACGGCTGCGGCTCAGGAGCATCTGTCCAGGGAACGAACGCAGAGATCAGCCAGGCCAAATACCTATCATCGGCATCACGGATGGCAAGGTCGCGGATAGTCTGGTGGGCGGGGCTACTGTCACCATTGTCTCCTGGGCCACTGCCGATGATTCTGTTCAAGCATTGGTACGCAATGGGCCACTCCTTTGGTGGTGTATAGTTGTGGTCTTTGGTGGGGTCTGAGAAGACAGTCTCATACAGGCCCAACTTTTCGATGCGATAGAGAGCAGAGACGGGGTCAGGACCTAGAGATCCTTGTGAGCTTGTGTTTGTTTGAGCGATTGTGCAAATTACCTTTGAGTGCCTTTTCTAGCTCAACGCCGACACGTTCCCGACTGATTTTAATGCGCAGCGCTTCCTTGATGTCCGCATGGCCCATGGCTTCTTCGGCAGCTGGATCGATCGTGTAGAAGAGCCTGCTGGCAAACCTAATCAAGCGCAACACACGCAGAGGGTCGTCTTTGAAGGTCTGATAGGGCTCAAGTGGGGTGCGAATAACCTTGAGCTGCATATCTTCAAAGCCCTTGCCGGTAAAGTCTTCAATCTCTGAGGTCTCCAGATTGTAAAACATGGCGTTGACGGTGGCATCACGGCGCAGAGCATCTTCTTCGGGCGAGCCAAATTCCATTTGCGGATTGCGGCTGTCTTCCGAGTACGTCTCCTTGCGCAAGTTTACAAGATCAATGTCAAGCCCCATGATATTCGTAGTCACCGTTTCAAGGTGTTTTGACTTTTCCGGGTTGGCTTCGATCTTGTGAAGACCACCCACGCGCTTGCTCTTGTCAGTGGTGCCGGCCTTGGCGTCAGCACCGTCTTTTGCAATGCCCTCAAGCCCATACTTTTCGGGGTTTCCGGGAACGCTCAGATAGTCTTTCATGCGAAGACCAAATTGATAGCCGGTCATCTTGTTGATGGCGACATCGATGTCATGGCTTCCCACGCCCAGCAGTTTGTCCCGCACCCAGCCGCCGGTGAAGCGGAGCACAAGGTTAGCATCAGCGAGCTCTTGGGGAAGTTCGACCTGAGAGTCGATGCTGGGGGCTGGGTTCTCGTCGATGTACTTGGCAACATCGAGAAGCAGCCGACGCAGCGTTTGCTCAATTTCGGTGAGCTCTAGCATCTTGGCAGTAGGAGCAGCGGTCGCCATGGTTCTTCTCAGGTCGACCAGCGGGTTGAAGGGCGACGCGACTCTGCGTCTCTTTGAACAGCGCTCTTCTGTTTGTGGTGATGGTCTTCTGGCGGACATGCAGCGTGCGAGCTGGGGAACGAGACGAGGCTCAAGGCGCTGGAGAGACAGGTGTCCGACGCGCTGGAGCAGAGAGAGCCTGGTCAAGGTCATACACGGAGCCGTGGGAATAGGTAAGTGCAGTGGGTTGGTTGTGCAGTGCATGCAGCAGACAAAAGATCCAAGGCGGCGGCCGGCTCAACCACGGGCGAGCGAGGATGGATGCAGTTGCGCGTCGATCGGGCGCCGCCATCTGCCGCGACGCAACACATCCATTTACCCCAGATCTCCTGCTCGCGACTCCTTGGCTCCGGCAATCCATGCGCTGCAACGCGCCCCGCACGAGGCCACAGCATCCACATTGGGCAGCAGAAAGCTCCCATGTCGCCTTTCGAAGATGACGCGACCCTGCACACGCACCACCGCCATTCCGATCCTGTAGACTCGTCGACCATCCTGCCCCAGCGCTCGTCGTCGCCCGCCTCGTCCATAACCTCCTCTATATCCAGCCTGCCATATCGCCGCTCCAACGCCACTCTCTCCTCCCTCTTCGCCTCCACCTCCACCCTCCGGCCCTCTAGTCCCACCTCCGGCACTGCCACGCCCACTGCACCCCTCGTTGCCGGTTCCGTCTTCTCGCCGCCTCCACGCAATGGCACCTCTTCTCCCCGCTCGCCGCACTTTGCCGGCGGCGGCAGCGACGAGTCGAGAATCCTCATACTCCGCTCGTTTGTCCCCCACGTTGCGGTGCTGGCATCGGCCGACACGGAAGAAATGTGCAGGCTGAAGGGTTTCCCTGGAGGCTTCTTGGAGCTGCTCCGACCGTATGGCGAGCTGGTGCAAGGTAAGGTTACCATCCGGGACAGCGTTGGCGCAAGCAGGAGCTGGGACGACTTTGGCATCCGCTTTGTCGGTTTGAAAGATGGCCTTGGAGTGCGCCCGTTCACTCCAAGGCAGAGCTCCGACACGAGGCCAGGTAGCGTCAATGAAAAACGGGCCCCGGGAGTGCCGTCGCAGACCTTCGCCCGGGTTGGCGGTGACGTCGGTGCGATAGAAGATGCTGTTGACAAGCATCTGTTGTACGCAGAGATGCAGTTGGGAAACACCGTCACGGACTATTTCAACTCTAAAAGAGCCAGTGGAGAAATGGCAAACTCGTCATCCCCATTTTACAGACTTTATCTTCGCCGATTACTTTCCGGGCTACCCATGACACCCCACGAAACCTTCTCACATCCGGTGGCGTGCGTTATTGCCATCAGTTCGCGCAGCCCGTCGCCGATAGAAGAATTGCGCAGGCTGTACGGAGGCACGAATCAAGGGGAGCAAAGATTACCGCAGTGGGTCAATAACGATTATTTACGATATTACGTGCTTGTGCACGACGAGGATCATGACGACATTGCCAAATCTACGGCGTTGTACGAGCAGATGAAGCGGCATTTTGGTTTACATTGTCATTTGTTGCGGTTGAGGAGCACTCAATGTGTGTCTTCGGATGATGATGCCGTCCGACTGCCCATGTGCGATTGGCTCTCTGCATCCGAGGAGCTAGCAGAGATCCAGAAACGAGGTAAGTGTCTCATATCCACGAGGTACGGCGCCATGTCTGACCATGCAGAAAACCTGGAGGACGTCGAGGACCCGACGCCGTGTCTGTTCGAATCCGATGCCACGGCGTTGCGCACTTTCATCCGCGAGCTCGTCACGCAGTCCGTCGTTCCCACGATGGAACGCCTCACCGTCACATGGAATGAGCAGGTGGCATCACGCCGACGAGGCATTAGCGGACGCTTCATGTCTCTATCAAAGCGCTGGACAGGGTTCGGCACATCATCGCGCCACTCGGGCGCTCTCCAAGGCGGTTCCGGGAGCAACTACGACTCACTTCAAGGCTTCTACCGGCCGGATACGCCTGAGGCCATCATGCGCAAGCTGGCCGACTATGCATTTATGCTGCGCGACTACCGGCTCGCGAGCAGCACGTACGAAATCCTGCGTAGTGACTTTAATAACGATAAGGCGTGGAAATACTACGCTGGAGCCAACGAAATGACAGTCATAGCCACACTTATGACGCCGACGCACGTGTCGTCGAAAACACGTTCCGAGAACCTTGACCAGATGCTCGAAACCGCCAGCTATTCGTACATCAGCCGGTGTGCGTCGCCATACCACGCGCTACGCACGCTAGCGCTCGGTCTCGAGCTACTCAAACTCCGTGGCTCCTCGGCCTCGGAAGATGCGGCGCGCTGGGCGGCGCGCATCCTGGAACTACGGCTCGTGGGCCCCATCGGACACGCCCTCTTCACAGAGCGCATGGGCGCATGCTACGCCAGCATCCAGGGCATCGGCACGATGCAATGGGGCGTCCGGCGGCGCAAGGCGGGGCTCTGGGCAGTGCTAGCAGCAGACGCCTGGGTACGGATGGAGAAGAGCGTGCAGGCAGAGAAATGCCTAGACGAGTCAGCAGCGCTGTACGGGACGCGCGCTGGCGCCGGCGAGGACGACGGCGAAAGTTCGTCGGCGCGCGGCCCCATCGACGAAATCGAGGAGCACAAGGACTTTCTCCTCGACCCGCGGCGGCCGCGCTCCATCGACTTCCAGGGCATGCGGCGCTTCCTGATCGAGCTGCGGCAGAGCGTGCTAGCGACGCGGCTGGCAGCACAAGGGTACGGCGACGCCGACGCCGACGCCGACACGGACGACTTGCCGCCTTCGGCCTCCATGGCTGCGGCTCCTTCTTCCGCTGCTACCGCGCCTCCTGGTGCCTCGGCCGCTGCGGCGGCGCACCCGACCCTGGAGCCCGTCGACGAGGTCAGCGAGACCCTCGACGTCACGCCTATGGGTGGCGGGAGGCCGCACCGCCGCAGCTTGATGGGCGGTGGGCCGGCGCCGTTTGCGCAGTTGGGCGAGAACGCGCTTAGTCCGATGCGGAGCAGGGAGGAGGAGCCGCCGCTCATGGTGCTGGAGGATACGAAGGGGAGGGGCGGGTTCGAGTAGTGTAGGGGGTAGGGGTGTGGGTTGCGGTGAAGGGGTTAGAGGGGGAGTGCTGGGGAGGGGCCGGGGTCGGTGCGATATGTGGCTGTGCTACAATACGACACAGCCACACTACCACCACGACTGGCACTGGCATTATCTCCATCACAACAACCCCTACCGCCGCCGGCAGTACCTACCTACCTACCCTCCGCAAGTAGACGGGTGTGCGCAGCAGTAATGACGTCGAAGCCTCCAACAAGGGCCAAGGCAGCGACAGAACCTACGATCGAGAAGGCAGGCAAGGAAGGGAGGGACGGGTCAGTTGTGTGTGCGTGTCTTGGGAAGGAGGTGGAGGTTGTTTTGTTTTGAACGAGTAGTCAGTTGGGTTGGGTTGGGTGCGAGAGCGCGTTGTCCTGCCGCGTTTGTGTGTTGTACTGTACGTATGTAGATATCCTGAATCGAGCGCGTTTGTGGGTTGTTTGCGTGCGTGGTTGTGCTGTGCTGGTGTGGTGGGGGTGTTGGTGCTTAGTGGTGATAGGTAGGTAGTGTTGCATGCGGTAATGTGCTATGCGGCAATACACAGGCGTGCTTGAGGGTATCGATCAGTGAGGGTAATGGCAGTTGGTAAGTGAAGTAAATAATAACAAGTTAGTGATGCAGATAGCAGCAAATTTATAGTGAAACAAGTAGTAGGAAATAGAGCAGGTGATAGTAATCGGAGCGGATAGGGTTATAGGGAAGTGATAATAAAAGACCTAGCGCCCTCTCTAATTTCACTACGCAGGTTCATCCCTATTAAAAACCAACAGGGATGAACGCCCTATTCTATCCAGTAGTATAGCTATATATAATACTCTCCAACTACGCCCAATTCGTCTAGAAAATATGAAAGCCCATTTATAACTGCGGATTTTATTTTTATTCCTTTAATTTTAAGACTTATAGTCCTGCTTTTTTATCTATATTTGAGTACGTGATGTTGCTGTCGTCACTGAAGGATTGGCCTTAAGCTATGTTGCCCCCCTCTCCCCCTTCACCACTTCAGCTGCTTGATAGTACGGATTTCTCTTTCGGTGCGGTTTTTAGCGTTTTTACTGGAGCTGTTGCCCGCTTTGCGTCCCAGAGCTACATACGTTAATTAAAACTCTGGTATCATACCATTCGACCCCCGCACTCAATGATTGCTCTCCTCTCCTCCATGCTCTCATTCTAAGCAGTCGCATCCAAAACCTCACGCTATATTCAAATCCCACGCCTACTTGCTGTGGACCGTGAATCATACACCCTAACTTGCCCAATTCTCCGCCACTGCTTTGCCTGACAACCTTATGACGGGCATGAGTATTCCCCTTGTTTATAACCTATGGATCAACTGCTAAAACCACGCGAATCTTTCGACCACAATGAATGATTGTACATATAGATGTACAGTAGCATTATAACATATACCTGCTTTTGCACGTTATACCGCGATGAGATAGAGCAATATCACCAAGGCAAATGCCATGCCTATAGGAGCGTTTACGGCGGTTTTAAGCTAGCTTCTCCAGTACATAGTCTACGTATGCGTACTAACAACATTATAAACAGAGAGTCGTTACCCAAACCACAACGCTCACTATGTCACATCAGCGGTACTCACCACCACCACTGTCTATATATGTTCGTCAGCATATCTAGTTAATACATTCCAACAGCGCGACCCATTCTCTTGGTTCAGAGCTTTCTTTAACGCCAATATTGGTTCTTCTTACGGTAGGTCAACCCCGTCAACTCTTCCTCTACCACCTTTTTTTTTAAACCTCCTGTCGTGACTTGTCATTAGTCCTTTTGCTAAGAACTTTTTCGATGTTGTGTGCTGATGCTTTTATAATTCTTCCTTCTGATGGCGAACTCACTGACTCCATTTTTTAATAGCCTAATACGTCATCGGCCAAGGACTGCACTGATCTGGTATGGCCTTGTTGATATGGTTCTGATACAGGTCGCTCACGGTATAAGAAGACTGACAAGCAGTAGCAGTAGAATTCATTTTGATTGGACACACAGCGCGGGAAAAACACAAACACGCAGACAAGCAGATAGCCCACCTGTCAGTTTCATAAAAGCTACCCGGATGAAAACATCCACCCCTATCCCGGCCTCAAATGCGATAAATCGTCCCGAGTACATGGCAACAGCATGGAAAAGCAGCAATCAAAAATAGTAGCACCATGAGTCGTGCAGGATGCTTCTATTTTGTACAGACAGCATAGAATAGCATGGCAAACCGCGGCCTCGCCTTGGCGGGCCATAACCCCCAAACTCTATGACCGCACCCACCATATCGCAAGCGCCCAGGACTAACCCCTCGACGACGACGCATTACTCCTATTTCTGGTCCTCCTCCCACTCCGGGTTCTGTATGCAGAGAAGATGCGTTAGCGGCAATCCAGGATACAGCGGGATATAAATGTGAGGAGTAAACTGTACGTACCTTTCTTAAGATGACGATGCCCTCCAGCGTGCTGGCCAGGCTGATGTACTGCTCGTCCTCGAGCTCGGCGCGCTCGCCATACGCCAACAGCACCGGCGTGCTCTGCGTCTGCCAGCCCGTGATGGTCTTCGGCCTTCCAGCCTGGCCCACCACGTCGACTGCCTGACCCACGCGCACGTTCACCGTCACCGGCTTCAGCTCCTCGTCCAATGTGATCAGGAATCGCGGCTGCATCGCCGCCACCATAAAGTACAACAGGTAATGGCTGTCGGCCAGCACGAATTGCTTCGCGTCGATCAGCGACACGAGCACCGTAAGCAGACCTGCCGCCGCCACCCGCGACAGCACTTGCCGGTCCGTGTGGAAAGGGTTGACCGAGACTGTGCCCTTGCCCATATGCAAAAGACCTTGTGCGATGCGCACCATGAACAGTGCGTTGGGGTCGCGGCTGTAGTACGAAGCCAGCTGGCGCAGTAGCTGAGCCAAACGTGCGTTGTTAGTGCCTGCGCCTAGAAGGCCCATGGCGAAGATGGCGTTAATGGCGACATCATTGTCGTTGTCGTGGCTGTATCTCGACAGCGTGTCGTAGACCTTCATCTGCGGGTTGCTGGGGGAAATGAGACCCATGGCCAGCGGCACGGCCTTGCGGATGTTGGCCTCGCCGTAGTGCATCAAGTGGCCAAAGTTACGCAGGACCATCTCTTGTCCGACCTCCTCGCCCATGGCCACCAAACTGATACCAATGACGGCATAGGCTTGCAGAAGCTCATCGCCCTTCTTGTCCTCGTTCTCCTCCTCAAAGTGCTCGTTGCAAATGTGGAGGAGTTGCTGGATCTTCAGCACCGCGCCAGTGCCTGCCCAAGCGCAGACCTCGGCCAGAACGGAGGTGGGCTTCGACATGGGGTGGTCGATGGCCTTCAGCGTCTCAAGGATGACATCAACCTCCTCCTGCTGGCCAAAGAACAGCAACGCAAGACCCAATGCCATGAACCTTGTCCACTTGTCCTTCAGCTGCTTCGTCCGGTCCTCATCAAGGAAAGTCTGGATGATGGCTTCACTGACATCGCTCTGCGCAGATCCCACGAAGATCATACCAAGCGCCAAAGCGGCCATGGCGGAAAGCTGCATGTCAAGAGAAGTGTCACCAACGATTGGCAGGAGGAGATCAAGGAGTTCTTCCTTGTTCGATCCTGCGTACGCCAGGCCCAGACCCATGATGGAGGCAACCCGAATCTGTACGCTCTTGTTCTCCAAGTTGTCCGTGTCGCCCAGGAGAGCCATGGCGGGGTCAGCGTCGCTTCTTACACCAGAGTTGACGATACCGCTAGCCAGCATGGCACCAGCCTTGATTTGGTCTTCCTCCAAGTAAGTGTAACGGTCAATCTTGTCCAGACCACCCTCGGTATCCCACTGCATCAACAGACCCAGAGACGCGGCCGTGGACAGCATACCCTCGTCCTTGGTTCTCCAGACCCAGCTGTTCTTGTCCTCATCAACCAGCATCATCTTATCCTGGCCGAAACCAGCATTGACAAATGCGTTGACAAATGCGCTCGCGAGGTTGTGCCTGGCGGAATCGGTGTTCGTCAAGCCAGCTGTCCGACTGCTCTCCAGGTGAGTCTTGTAGATGTCATCGGGCGTCTTGGGATCCAGAACATTCAGCTCCTTGCCGAGGTGCTTGAAGTAGTCGGCGAGCCTGGTGTTGCTGAGACACTCCGCCAGCTCGCCATCCTCCTCGTCTTCCGGCAAATCAATGACAACCCGCTGCCGCGCGATAAGGAATGCCATCTGCTTCTTGATCGACTTGTCCTCGGTGGCATCAAAGGCTTCCTGGATCAGATCCTTGTCGTTCAGGCGGATTGCGATTACTACCGCTGGGGTGTACTGCTTGTATTGACTGTAGATCTTGTAGGCGGTGCGGAGGAAGCGGTCGTTGTCGGGATAAGTGAGAAGAGGGACCATGCTACGCACAATTAGTAGCCGTCTTCCAGGACCGTTATCCGCGTCATCTTACCTGACCATGTAAAGTGCCACTCTTGAGAAGGTATTCTCGTCGAGGTACTCTACAATCTGCTCAATCATCTCCAACTCGCTGAGAATATCCACAACATCGGCCTCCGCGTTGTGCTTCAGGAAGAACGGCACGAGGGTCAGCGCAAGGTCGGTCAAGTCGTCCGCAGGCTTGTCATCGTTCAGTCTGTTCTGGAACTCCTGTCCGATCTCGAGAGCAAGGTGGCGCATGTATTCGTGGCCCCATGATCCAAGGTCCTTCGAGGGCGAGAGTAACCGGTACTTTAGACAATCGTGGCGGTCTTCGTCCGAGTAGGTCATTCCGAGCACTGACATCATGTCCGCGAAAGAAACCTAACTCCGATGTTAGCACTCACAACTTAAACCCTACCAAGCTCCGTACCTTGTCTTCTCCTTCGGGCCATGATTCGTAGGTCTTCTCGAGCTGCTCGTAGTGCGGGCGGAGGAATTTGAGCGGCTTTGGCACAGCCGTCATAGAGGACGTCGAAGTCTTGATGAAATTCTTGATCGCCTCCAGCGCAGGCTTGTATAGGCTGGTGTCGGACTCCTAGCGGGGAAAGGTCAGCTGGGACGGCGAGTGGAGGCAAACAGTCCGCCGCACCTGTATCCGCTCGACAAGCATGTCCAGTTCACTCTTAAGTTGCTGGTCCTCCTCGCTCAGCTCCTCTGAGACTATGTCAGCGACGCCTGAACCGCTAGTATGATGCAAAAGCTACAACGCCGCCCGGCGTCCCGGTGGCCATACTAACCTGGGGGCAGGTCAAGCTTCTCATCTTCTTTGATTATCTTGCCATCTTTGTCCCTCTTCGGCTCCTTTGGCTTCTCTTCAACGGCCTTGCCCTTGCCCTTGTCGACGGAGGTGGGCTTCTCGTCCTCTTTCGCCATGTCGGAGATGGATCAGTGATTCGTGGCTATTGGGGCGAGGTCAGGGATGCGGCGCGCAGTGAAAGCTCCGGACTATGATGTGGCGCGGTCCGGATGAGACGTGGCGAGGGATGGGTTGGGGGGAAATGCGAGGTGGTGGGTTGCAGCGATAGGTAGGTAGCTGTCGGTTGCTTGAGGCGCGTCCGTGAAGCTCTCATCGTTAGTCAGCGACAGAGGGCTGACGTTCTCTTGGCGCGATTCGAAAAGTTCCCAACCTACCTGCGATGCGACCACCGCAAAGTCTCAAGGAGAGTATTTTTGTGGCAGTTTCTTAGGCTTGCTCAGACACAATGAAGCTCGACACCAAGGCCATTCGTTATCTCACCGCTGAGGACTGGCGCGTCCTCACGGCAGTATGTCTTGCAGACCTGGTCAGCAACCCTCTTGGCTAACGGCTGATGAGATGCGCACAGGTAGAGATGGGCAGCAAGAACCATGAGGTCGTTCCTACTCCCTTGATCGCCAACATCTCTGGGCTCCGTGGCGGCACCGGCGTTCACAAATGCATCTCCAACCTCGCCAAAGTCGGTCTGATCGCAAAAGTCAAGAACGCAAAGTACGACGGTTACCGCCTAACCTACGGTGGCCTCGACTACCTGGCCTTGAACACGCATCGCAAGCAGGACAATGTTTTCAGCGTGGGCAACCAAATTGGTGTGGGCAAAGAATCCGACATCTACGTCGTCGCTGCTCCCAGCGGAGTTCAGAGAGTGCTTAAAATCCACCGCCTGGGTCGCATCTCTTTCCGCACCGTCAAGGCCAATCGGGACTATCTGCGGAACCGCTCTTCTGGATCATGGATGTACATGTCGCGCTTGGCCGCGCTTAAAGAATACGCGTTCATGACGGCTCTGAGAGATAATGGATTCGTCGTCCCAGAGCCGATTGCGCAGAGCAGACACACCATTGTCATGAGCTTGGTAGATGCCTTTCCTATGAGGCAGATTGGCAGTGTTCCGGACCCGGCAAGCCTATACGAGCAGCTCATGAACACCATTATTCGTCTGGCGAAGTTCGGTCTTATCCACGGTGATTTCAACGAGTTCAACATCCTAGTGGAAGAAAAAACAAGCACTGCAGAGGGCGACAGTGAACCGAAAATCACTCTCCATCCTGTCTTGATCGATTTCCCGCAGATGGTTTCTATTCAACACCCCAATGCGGAATATTACTTCGATCGAGATGTTGCTTGCATTAAGCGTTTCTTCGAGCGCCGCTTCTACTTCGTCAGTGATGAAGAAGGACCATTCTTCGCTGATGCGACCAAAATAGTTGGAGAAGCTGCAGGCGCAAAGCGTCTAGATGTCGAGGTGGAGGCCTCCGGTTTCAGCAGGAAGATGGCCAAGGAGCTAGAAGCATACATGAAGGAGGTCGGCGTAGACGGCGATGCAGAGGGCGATGTTGAGCAGGCTGAAGACGAGGAGGAAGGTGAAGGGTCGGAAGATGACAACGAAGATGCCGATGAGGAGGTGGACGACGAGGAGGACACCGGGGCTCAAAAGGACGATGTCCCTGAAGAGTCAACCGGTCAACCACTCACAGAAGCTGCGCTTCAAGGGATGACGGCTCTCCACATCAACGACGATACCCCGGTGAAACCAGGCGACATCCCTATCCCCAACAAGCAGTCAGTTCCAAAACCCCAAAAGTCAGCCAAGGCGAAGTCTGGGTGGGCAATTTGATCTCGGAACATGCTGCGTCTCAACCACAAACTGTTGTTGAGTAGATCACGGAAATAATGTTGGCAGCCGAGGTTCCCTCCAGCGGCGTCCGCATTGTCGGCAATCGACAACGAGACGGCCGTCATGCGATGAGGTGTTTCTGCGGCTCCAGAAGCGGTTCCCCGATCGCGTGCCTTCGCGAGGATAGTGTGCAAACGAGGCTTCTCGCAAGATGTTCCATATACGGGCGCATAACGCGAGGTCGAGCTTGCAGGGTGGTTCGGGAGGCGAGGCGGACCGCATCTTGCGGTGTTGACATGAGCAGCAAATGCGCCGCGGATAGTGCATAGTGAACCCTGTCAGGTAGCGGGTTAAAGAGGGTCCGCCCAAGGAGCCGCTTGAATACCTAGCGATAGTTAATGCTAGCACTATCACCTCTGTGTGATTGTTTCACACCAAAAATTGCAAATAGTTACATCCGCCGCAGCTGCCAGGAGCGCTGCGGGCAACGGAGAACCATGGCTCTCGCGTGCGCATTCCCGTTTGGGGGCCCTGTGTTACAAAGGATGATCCCTGTCTGTGAACGTCAGATTTCTTTTTAGTCCACACGGTGACTCCACTTCCCAGTGTTCCCTTAGCTAGCCCGTAATCGCCATAATGATTCGGCAAAGCCGCGATCATGTCCGCGCACAGCGTTACCCCAAGTCCTTGTCCTCCATGACCTGACTGACTCTTCCCCCTTCGTGGCTGACCGTCAATCTCTCCAAAAACCACCACCCTGCAATTCTCGATCCGCTCGCTCAATTGCAAGCGAAGCCGGGGACATCTGACGCAATGGCGCCCTTCGCAAACCCGTCCTCGGCTGAACACCAGTTGGGCACGTCATACAGGTCACACCGAAGCTCCTTTGGCCCCTCTTCGCCCATCGCAGAAGCCGCCATTGCGCGCGACCTCGAAGACGACCCCTACGACTCCGCCACTAGCGACGAAGACCTAGACTCCGAGAATGTCGCCCTGCCCTCCGAATACACGCTCGCCGAAGGCTACCGCCGGCCCAGCGTGTATGCCACGGGCCCGCGCGCCGCCGTCGTCCAGAGCCTGAGCGTCCCAGAGCACCAATACTTGACAAAGAGGGACAGAGATGCCGCGAGGGTTGAAGAGCGCAGTCTGCTCCGCGACAACAACATCATTCCGCCGAAGCACCCGCGTGCCCGCGCGCACAGCGGTTCGCGGTCCTTCAAGAGCCTTAGCGCGCAACTCTCCATGCCTGGACTGCGGCGCGCGGCACGGGACCAAGAACCTGCCATTGGTGGCGATGCTACGGAAGAGACGTCCTTGCTTGGCGACTCGACTCAGCCCTATGGTGGACAAGACACACCGGAAAACATAAACAAGAGATGGGAGGAGGCAGTCGCGGCAGGCAAGATCCAGACGAGCTGGCGCCGAGAGGCAAAGGTGCTGACCAGGTACTCGAGCCCGCTGATCCTCACGTTCTTGCTGCAGTACAGCTTGACGGTCGCGAGTATCTTCACTGTTGGACATATTGGAAAGATAGAGCTGGGTGCGGTTAGCTTGGCCAGTATGACGGCCAACATTACCGGATACTCGGTCTACCAGGGCCTGGCGACAAGTCTGGACACGCTGTGCGCGCAGGCATATGGCTCAGGCAGGAAGACGCTCGTTGGCTTGCAGCTTCAGCGCATGGTGTACTTCCTGTGGGTTATTACTATTCCTATTGCTGCTATATGGCTTGCCGGCACACAGATTCTGGAAGCTATCGTCCCCGAAAAAGAGACGGCAAAGCTGGCTGGTCTATACCTGAAGGTTATCCTATTCGGCGCTCCAGGATATGCTGCCTTTGAAAGTGGAAAGAGATATGTGCAGGCACAGGGTCTCTTTTCAGCAACGACATACGTTCTGCTAGTCTGCGCGCCGCTGAACGCGCTCATGAACTGGCTGTTCGTCTGGGTATGACCTCCCCTGTCCCCACCATACCCACCCTTCTAAAACAACCCACTAACACCTCACCCACAGCGCTTCAAATGGGGTTTCATCGGCGCGCCCATCGCCGTCGCCGTAACGGAAAACATGCTCCCACTCTGCCTCTTCCTCTACGTGTACCTAATTGACGGCCGGCAATGCTGGGGCGGCTTCGAGCGCCGCGCCTTTAGCAACTGGGGACCGATGATCCGGCTCGCACTCCCCGGACTCGTCATGGTCCTCGCCGAGTTCCTCGCCTTCGAGATCCTGACCCTCTCCGCCAGCTGGATCAGCACGACGCACCTAGCGGCGCAAAGCGTCCTCTCCACGCTAACGGCCATAACATTCCAAATCCCGTTCCCGGTCTCGATAGCCGCAAGCACGCGCATCGCCAACCTAATCGGGGCGACGCTCTCGCGGCCCGCAAAGACAGCCGCCAAAGTCGCACTCGTAGCCTCCGTCTTCATCGGCCTGCTAAACGTGACGCTCCTGTCCAGCCTACGCAACTACATCCCGCAGCTCTTCACCAACGACGCGGACGTCGTCGACGTCGTCGCAGCCGTGCTGCCCCTGTGCGCGGCGTTCCAGCTCTTCGACGCCCTCGCTGCCTGCTGCAACGGCATTCTGCGCGGCCTCGGCCGCCAGGAAATCGGCGGCTACGTCAACCTCTTCGCTTACTACGTCGTCGCTATGCCGATTTCTTTCGGCACCGGCTTCGGTCTTGGATGGGGCTTGTTTGGCCTTTGGGCCGGTCCGGCCCTGGCGCTGGGTTTGGTTGCGGGGATTGAGGGCTGGTTTATTCATAGGACGAGTTGGGAGTCGGCGGTTGAGGAGGCTCATAAGCGGAATACGATGGCTTAGGGGACGGAAGAAAAGTTTTGTGTTTGGTTTTTGGGGTTGATTTTGGGTTTGGACTTGGGCTTGGGTTTTTGGGGCTAGGTTGGGCTTTGGTAATTTGTTGTGCGTGTTTGCATGCATGTGCTTGGTGTTTGGTTTGGGGGGATACCAGTCTTTTTTCCTTGCATTTGTTCATGATAGCCTTGGTAGTAATAAATAAAGTATACAGGTACAGTCGAGGTTGGTTAGAAAGCTTGAACTCCGGACAGTACGTACTCTCGTGCTTTCCTATTACTGCTTGTTAAAGCATAGCCACCAAGCACCATCTAAGCAGAAAGTTAAATCTGTATATTACTGTCTACGAAGTACTGGGTACGTATAGCAGAGCTAAAGTGACAGAGGGTCTAGGAATGTGCATATGAATAGCCAAAAGGGCAAGCAAATTATTGAGACCTGAACATTATATACAACTACATATTACGCCTTCCTTCCCCAAAGCAAGTTTAGACAGACGGCTCGTTCGTGGTCCTCAACAGCGCATTCGCAGCATTGACCTCTTCATCCTTGGGCAAGATATGCGGGACCGGGCCTAAGGGAGTGATGTTGAAGGGGTTGATCTGCTTATGGCTCTTGGTGTAGTGCTTCTTGATATGGTCGAACTGTGTCGTGTCGTGGAACGCCGGGACGTCCCAGTAGAGCTTGCGCACCCACTTATGCAGGGCCGGGTAGCCGGAGCGGATGTCCTTGAGGTTGGTCTTGAAGTGCTGGACGTAGACGGGGTCGAAGCGGATGATGGTCGTGTAGAGGCGGACGTCGGCTTCGGTGATCTTGTCGCCGAAGTAGTAGGGACCGGGCGAGGAGGCGAGGTGCTCCTCGGCGCGGTCGAGCGCTTTGAATAGCGTCGTTACGTTTTTCTCGTACGCTTCTTGCGTGCTGCGAGATGGTTAGTGGGGTGCTTGAGGGCGGGGAGAGTGGGGGTGCTTACGTCGCGAAACCGCTCTTGTATACGCCGTTGTTGATGTCGTTGTACGTCCAGTCGTTGGTAGCTTCAATCTTCTCGCGCAGCGCCTCCGGGAACAGATCAATGGACTTGTAGGGCTCGGGCAGCAGGTCGTCAAACTCGTAGTAGAGCATGCGGATGATCTCGCTGCTTTCATTGCTCACGATCCGCCTCTGCTTTGTGTCGTACAGCGTCGGTACTGTGAAGCGCCCATTGTAGTCCTTGTCATTCTCGTAGTAGATGTCCTGCAGGTGCGTGTACTCCGGGTGGTGGGGATCAGGACCGGAGTTCTCGCCTGGTAGGTTCTCGTCTGGTGTCGCAAAACGCCAGCCTGGCACGGTCTTGCGTCAGCATGTTTTCTTCTTCTTCTCCTTTGCGCGAGGTGCTTACCCTTCTCGCCCATATGCCAGTGCACCGACGTGAACCCAATGAAGTCTTCCAGCCCCTTCAGCTTCCGGACAATCAGCGTGCGGTGCGCCCATGGGCATGCATATGAGACATAGAGGTGGTATCTGCCCTTCTCAGGCGGGAATTCTGCGCCGGGCTTCCGCGAGATGAAGTTCCGGAAGACGGAGGTCTGGCGCTTGAACTCGCCGGTCTTGTCCTTCGGGTCGACCCAATTGAGAATGTTCTTCTTGTCCTGGCCCTCGGTCTGCGCGTCTCGTTTTAGCTAGTGGGCATTGATGCGACGCTGCGGCGCAAACTCACTGCCATGCTTGCGATAAATGTTCGTGAGATCAACGGTGCTCTTGGTGCGAATAGATGGTTGCCAATTAACCGGGTACGGGCGAGAATCGAACTCATAAACTAGGAGTGGAAGGCTTGAGTGCTCAAGGTAAATTGTTGTTGTTGGCAGGTAGGTGGCGGTATAAATTTATATGAGATAGGTACCTATGAGCTCTTCCATGGGAGTGGATGACGAAAGCGCGGGGTCTGCGGTCGCGCATTGACAAATCCGTCGTTGAATTCGGCCATTCGCTGACCGAAGTTGACAAATGCATAGGTAGGCTGTCGCAGCGCAGCGTACGGAGTAGCATTGATAACCTGACAACCAGTGCTGACCAATGTCGCTTCCAATCCATGCCATTCTTGCGGAGGGAACAAAAAATCGTGGGAAGCCGGACGGAGAATGGGAGGGGCAGACGTCTTGGCGAGCAAAGAGCGGAGCGGAACATGCACGGACCCGTTTGGGGAGCTTCGGCGAAGACAATCGGCAATCGGTGGACTTCATCAACCTGCTGGCTCCCTGAGACTCGCACCATCGTGTGTGTATGAGCCGCTTCCTTGCGCCTGTTATCTCATACCCCTAACACATCTTTGGTGTACAGTTGCCAAAGTTGTTCAATGCAATAGCCTCGGGTACGGCAGCGCATCGTCCTGACTTGCAACGGCGACGCGCCGTTGGCCTACTTTCCCTTGACACTCGAGTAATGCAACCAGGCTGAGGCCGCCATGTCGAAGGCAGGCAGTTCCACGACCCCGATCGTGCAGAAGATTTGCACTTTGTGGACTCACGATGAGAGCCTTTCCCGTGAGGAGGCTGTCATCAACATCGACAAATTCCCCGAACTTGGAATCACTTCTGGGTCGCTCGTAAAGATTATCCCTCTGAAGCAGAGTACTTCAGTACGGGACTTTCATGGCGACACGCGATCTTCATCCCGAGAGGGCAGCCGCCGGATCAGGTTAGATACGGCACATAGGACCACCTCAACAGGCACCACTTCACGCAAAAACCGCACCGGCTCAGCAACCTTGACCTTTGACGAAAATGGCCATAGAACACATGGCGCTCGGGATGTGGACTCTCAAAAGACATACATCTTCGTTGCGAAGTCGTTGAGCCAAGAACTTCGCGCAAAATACCCACAACTGCAGGTGTCTGTATCAGACACCATATCCCGTGCATTTGGCTTCCGAAATCGCATGCAAGTCGTCCTATCTCCTGCGGAAGATGAGGTCTACTCTGCATCGCATGTCGAAATCAGCTTCCGTGACGAATACCTCTCACGTGCCGACATGTGGAGATTTGCCATTTCTGAGATGAGTGGTAAAACAGTCTACAGAGGCCAGAAACTGCTTTTTATGGGGACGATTAAAGCAACAATCAAAAATGTCTTTGTTGATGGCCAACCCACCCACTCGGGCTATTTTTCGCCAGTCACAAAACCAATATTTCGTAGTGAATCGGCTCGCTTTGTTCTGTTCATCCAAATGTCCAAGGAGATGTGGAACTTTGACACGGAAGGTACGGGCGAGATCATGTTCAACAAAGTCATCAATGGCTTTTTACCGGACCTATTCAAGAGGTGGATGAGGCTTGATGTGAAGCACCTCGTGACCATCATCCTATTCACCAGAATGCATTACGACAGAAATGTTTTACCCTTGGACAGTGAAGCGAACGGTGCACCGTTCGACGCTGACCCCGACAATGACAGAAAGGGAACTAGAGACTTTTATAAAGTTGTGGTTAGCGAGATGGCAAGTTGCGACTGGATCAACATTCTCTATCAGCTCAAGAAAGAGTTCCGTGCTTTTCTTCGCGATGTATGCATCGTCCCTTATCCGGAGACGAGGCACAAATCGCCAGGTTTGGGGATTGATGATGGCAACGAAGACCATCCGGAGTATGTCATTGCTGGAACACCTACCACTGCGGTCAAAGGTAACATCCTAGAGGCCATCAATCTTGCAGCCATGCAATATTCCAAAGACTACATTGACCGGGACCTTGTCAGGACGGGAATATCCGCTATCATCATCACACCCGGGACTGGGCTTTTTGAAGTTGACTATAGCATGCTCAAGTTAACGACTGAGACGTTGCTTGGGAGTGGCATAGGCATTGATCTTGTATCATTGCAGCCAATGCCTTTGCACTCTGTTCCCCTGTTCAAATACAGAAATCCTCGCCTGGCCAGGGATACGGAATCCAAGCTACACATGCCTCCCAAAGTGGATGAGGAAACCGAAGATTCAGACGTTGTTGATCCCCTCGATGAGAGCACTCCGCGCCAAAACTATCCCAACTTTGGCCCTCTAAAGAACCCAAAACAGCGTAGTGTTGCCTCGCTAGCAGCATCTCCGGCAAAGTATCAAAGTCACCACCATCATCACCACCACCCCTTTGACACAGCGGAACCACAACCGGGAGATTGGAGCTATGCTATGCCATATTGGTTGGACATCTCGTTCTGGACCGGTACTGCGGACGAAATCTTTGAAATCACCAACAGCAAGAAAGGCGATGGCTCACGTCCGAAAATTCAAAGAAAGAAGAAGGGGTTCCAGTTGAGATGCCGCATGTACGAGCTTCAAATGATGGGAGTGATGGAAAATGAGATGAGCAACATAGCGTTGCCCTATCTACAAGAGAGTCCGATGTACCCTTGGTCTCTTTTGGCGTCACGGGAGGATCCAATGGTAGAGCCATACCACAGCAAACAGCCTTTCCTTACTTCAGCCAATGCGTCCCCAAAGAATTTCCGATCACATGCTCCTCGGCCTCACGCACATGATACTGGCCAAACATCACTCCAAAGAGCTTGGATGGATACTTATGACGACCACGTCTTCAAACCCTTGCCCCAGAGGCAAAAGGCTGAAGGCGAAGCCCGGCAAATTCGTCAACAAAAAGAGCTGGAAGCAAGAAGGGCACTGCGTACGAACCGAGCTCGCAATGCGCCCAGTGACTCTCTGCTCTCTGCATCTTTCAACAGCCACATAGAATCACTAGGTAGCTCGGCTAGGCCGCCTAAATCTCCGCTGATGCTGAGAACCAAAGACTCTACCGGCGACCTCCAGGATACCTCAAAAGATAGGCGTGGAACAGCCATGAAGGCGCTCGGACAAAAACTCAGCGTCGGCTCGAGGCATGCACCAGAGCATAGACGAAGTCCTCCAGATTTTGAACCAGAGGAACCACATTTCAGAACAGGTACATTCAGTCCGACCCATACGTCTTACAACAAAGACGCTGCGGGAACCAGCCCAGAAGGCTTGCCACACACGACTGTCGATCCCGACTCATCTTTGAGCCCTCGAGCGAAGCCCTCATCGAACCCGAATCTTCTACAGCTACCGGAGACAGTTGACCGTGGCAGGTCAAAACAAGTAGAAGAATCCACTAACCCGCGGTCTACAAACTCAAGTGCCACGCCGAAAGCCGGAAAATGGCTGTCTAGGCATATCAGTTTCACGGCCTTCGGTTTCGGGCCTTCGAAGGCTGCGCCAAGTATAGAAGTCTCAACAGGCAAGGTTGCTCCAGCTGCTCTGACTCGCAAGCCATCTCAACACAGTGGCCTTTCGGTAACATTAGACGAAGCGCAAAGTGCCAAGAGACCCTCTCAGCCAATCGAAATCCAATCGAGGTCTAGGCAATCGTCTATACATGATGCAACACGTTCTAGTATGCATGTTGGATCCGCAGGAACCCCGAAAGACAGGACCGAAGACAAAGGAATATCCACATCGCACAACAAAGATCCGGGATCCCTTTTCCTTCTTGCTGGTTCAAGGGGGTTACTGGACCAAGTCGGACCGAAGATAAACCTCTCATCCAGTGGTGATAGGCAAGAAATCCCTCGTACTCTGTCGCCAACAAGTGCACTAGCACCCTGGATGGTACTCGTTAATCCATGCAATCCAAAGAAGAATCATCTCACCATAGCCGAACAATTTCGCCGCTGGCATCATGTTTTCCCGTATCCAATCAGGGCGACTTCCATGAAATGGAAATCGCTTTGTTCTCCAGCAGCTGTACCGCTAACCAATGATTATTTCCCGACAGCAGAGCAGCTCGCTACGGAGTACAATGAAAACCCATATCGCATTATTCAAAACGAAGATGACGAAATGGCAGCTGCGCCGAAAAGCCGAGAGAATCTCATCAGAGAACTAATAGCCTTTCGTCTCTCTCATGGGTTCCAGATTGTCGTCGGGCCCGCCGTAGCGGACGTGGTTGGGAAACCAGAACGCGAGCTTGCCAATGTTTTTGCAAAAGACTTCATGGCAAAGGATGGGTCCTCGGTTTTTATGTGCGTTGGTAATACGATCCATCAGCTGGTATGCGTCAGTGGGGGTGAGGTTGAAGTCAAGAGGTTCAACCGCAAACCTACAGCGACATTGTCATCGACAAGTAACGTACAGCCTCCGTTCATCTACAAGCCGCTGATCAGAACGGCCTTGGATGATGGCTACGCCATCCAGGAAATACCGCTAAAGCCTCGACGAGGAGAATTCAACTGGAACTTTATAGACAGCTACCTCGCTGGCTATGAGCAGGACTTCTCAGATACTCTCCGATTCTGGCGGGCACGCTTCGTGCTCATCCCAGTCGATATACCACCAAACCCGCGACGCCGTTTGGACATGCTTCCTGAGGATTCAGACGAAGAAATTCGACTGGAAGGGATACGAAAGCTTACGCAAGTTTGGCAAAGGTACCGCTATGTACCTCCAGAAGAACGTCAATTCGAGCCTACAACGCAAAGACGCAAGGACACTAACCCTCTTGCCATCGAGTACCAGACACGGGATCCATCAGCAGTTATTGCAGCGGGCCCGGATGGCACACTTCTGGCAGAGGGAGCAGCAGATGCTTACGCATACCCGACAGGGCTGTTTGCAGAAACAACAGAGTCCTACTTGCGTTCCAATTACGACTTGAATAAGCTGGCACAAGACTTGCAAGGCGAGAAAGGCATTCAGATGACGGATCGAAGATGGCATTTGCGTCTCCATTTAAGCTGCTTCGTTGGCTTTGATCTGACAACCTGGCTCATAAAGAACTTCAAGGACGTCGAGACGCGCGAGCAAGCAGTGGAATTAGGTAACGAGCTGATGAGAAAGGGGTTGTTCCAGCACGTGCAGAAGAAGCATCATTTCCGTGATGGTAACTTCTTCTACCACATTGCATCCGAGTACCGCCTGCCTCGCTCAAATGCATCCAGTAGCTGGATGAATTTTAGCGCTCGTCGTTCGGACAAGTCTGTCCCATCCACGCCAGTGGTCGAGCCGACAAGGTCTGCCTCTATCGCTTCGTCTCGTGGAAAGTCGCGTCCGAGCACTTCAGACTCCTCGACAGACTCGGGCGAGAAGACTCCTACGAAATCGGGGTCTCCAAAGAAGAGGGCCTCTCTCAGCAACGTCATGCGAATTGACGTCGATGTGCGCAAGAGGTCGTACAGACCTGAGATTATAAATCTTCACTACGACCGGCTGCACAATCCAGACAACTGCTACCACATCCGCATCGACTGGATGAACGTGACCGCAAAGCTCATCGAAGATGCCATCAACACTTGGGCGTCCAATGTTGAAAAATATGGGCTTCGTCTCGTTGAGCTACCGATCGCAGAAGCCTCAGACATCGGTCACTCTCACCCATTCCGATCCCCTTACATGGTCCGCCCTGTTGTGCCTCCTCCGAAGGCCCCGCCAGCTCAAGGCGCGCAGTTTTTCGACGGCACATCATTTGGTCCTTCAAAACAAGCAGATAAATTTGCTTATCATAAAGCAATTCTGAAGAAGCTTGGCTTCGTGCTGGATATGGAAGCAGCTTCATGTTTCCCGGCAGACGTAGATGTGACGTATTCCTGGGGCCGACCCGACTACCGTTACACCCAATTCATCCACAAAACCGGCGTTCTGCTTGCCCAAATAACCCACGAAGGCGAGTTCTTGCTGCTCGCCAATAGGCTTTGTAACAGTCGAGGTGCGTTCGGGGTTGGGTTGGCAAGGGATTCAGTCAAGTTTGACAAAGCAACGACGGAAAGTATGGGCGCATGGGAGCGCGAGCAGCGGCGCGAACCGACCCCCATATACGGGCTTCACAACCCGACGCAAAACATGCGGTCGCCGTTCGCGTCGCCGATGTTTCGGCCGGTGCCGGACGCTGTTGTCAACGCATCATTGGTGTCGTCAGGGCCGGCGCCGACGTCGCAACCAGGAGGACACCAGCAGACTCGGATCGGGACGGACCGATCGTTCAAGACGGCAGAGCAGATCAAGGACGATATGGAGGCGCTATGCCTGGATGAGCGGGCGTTGCGGCAGTTCTACGCCGAAGAGGCGGAACGCAGCAAAAAGGCCAGCCACAACGCCAGCCCGAGCCCGCGCTCAACGCCCGTGCTAGAGTCGAGCATCCCGACTCTGGGCCTGCCGCCCAACATGACGTTGACGGGCACGAGCCCCAGCCCGCTGGGCATCTCGAGCGCGAGTCCCAGTCCGAGCTTGGGCGCAGCGTTGATCCCGCCCCCGCAGCAGCAGCAGCAACAGCAGTCGCAGGGTGAAGAAGACAAGGGAGGTGCTGGTGATGGTAGTAGTAGTAGCGAGGGTGGTGGAGAGGAGGAGGAGGAGGAGGGAGAAGGGGAATGAGTGTAAAGTAGTAGGTAGGTACATAGGTACATACTCTAGTACATAGGTTACCTAGGTATACAGTACGTATACGTCAAGGGGTCGGCGTCGGGCCGGACGGGTCGCGAAGCGTCTCGGCCATATGCAATAGTAGGGCTGGGGTGGTATAAGCTACAGCTCACGTCGGACTTACCGCCTGGGAGGATGCGGGGACCGACATGTGGCGGATGGGTGCGTTGTTGGGCCACAAGGCGCATGCACGGGCGCGCAGCTGAAAAAAGCCGGGTCGGTGGGTGGCGGCGCAGTGGGTGGCTTGAAAACCGCCGGGGAGCTTTGACACCGCTCTTTCGTCCGCCCGCTCTCGCTCGACAAACGCCGACGCCCTTCCCCCAGCACAACAATTATACCCTTTTCATTCTCTCTTCCTTCTCGCGGCCATGCCCTGCCAGCCGACCGCTCCCGACATCTCTCTTTTCCATGGAGTCTGAGGCCCGCCGCCCACCATGCTCGGCCAGCTGCTGCATTCCTTCAATCCCGC
The DNA here is from genome assembly GCF_010093885.1 of Aplosporella prunicola CBS 121167. NCBI lineage: Eukaryota > Fungi > Ascomycota > Dothideomycetes > Botryosphaeriales > Aplosporellaceae > Aplosporella > Aplosporella prunicola. Next base: position 792,116 of record NW_022983536.1, read on the forward strand.
TCGCCGCGGCTCCGCCCGCCAGCCCAGCACCCTCATAGAGTCCGTCACCGAGGATTCGCACACGCGCAATCTGCTCTTCCCCGAGGCCAACCAGCTCTTCCACGCAGACTCGGCTGCCCAGGCCTTTGGCGGCAGCGCTGCCTACGACGGCGCCCAGGCTGGCATCGATCTTGAGCAGGCACGCGACTTCAGGGTCATCATCGCGCAGGACGAGGTGGGGCCCACGCCGCGGACCGTCCTCTTCGATTCCAAGCCCGACCCGGGCTCGTCACTGACGGCTGAACGGAGAGGCAGCAGAGGCCTGTTCAACACTGTCCAGACGCCAGCATATACCCCGGGCCATGGCCGCCGCTCGTCGCTGGCGCCGCAAGGCTCCGAGCCCCGCTCCCCCACCGTCAGTGCGTTCCAACGCGCGCGCACGCGCGGCGCGTCCATCTCGGCCATGTCCAACATCGACGAGGCGAGTCACGCCAGATCGAAGGAATCGGAGGAGCTGATTCGGACATGTCTGGACTGCATGTTTGGCAACACGGCCATGAGCTATAGGGGTCCGAGCAACAAGCTACACATCATACCGTTGGATCAGCGGCAGGCGGACCGGACCGTCGCAAGCCCCGCGCCCAGCGAAGCAACCAATTCGTTCGGCAGGAAACGCAGCGGATTGGCCACATCATACACGCCATCAAACATACCGGCTGAAGCCTCGCATGCGGCGAACGGCTTGCCAGAATATCAGAGCAAGGAGGCAAGGCGGCGGACTATACTCATTACGCGGACGTTTTCGGTGCAGCCACCGGACGAGGTCGAGATGCCGGACAGTGCTGGGTTAAAGACGCCGACGCCGGGAAGCTCGTTGGGGAAAGGCAGCCAATTCCCTTTTCCGCAAGTCAATACCCAAGGCCAGTACTCGTCGCACAGAGGATCTAAGCAACGGCGAACACCGATGTACGCCATTACTATAATACTGCATCTTCCGGTGGCTTCTGCCGCGCCTGCGCCAGTGTCTCGCTCTGGGATAGGCTCGCAAAAACCGGGAACTAAAACGCAGGGTGGCCAGGATTCTCTTGGGTCGTCGTTCGATTCAGAGCGCCGTGCAGGATGGACCTATGTGGACTCAGCTTTTGGCGTTGAGTCATTGCTGTCGACAGCCAGTAACAGCGATGTGGATGACAGAGTCGACGTGGTAGGACAACATTGGGACGTGATCACGAGGACGTTGACAAGCCTGCAATTCATTGTGCAGGACAAGATTATGAATATGTTCAGGGCTGCAGACTTGGCGACGCCGGCGTTACAGCCGTTACCGACGCAGAACCGCGCGCAGGATCCGCGTGCAACCAGACGAGAATCACCCATGTCGGTATCCATGCCTCCCCGGCGCGTGCTGAAACTGCATCAGCATGCCTTGCTTTTCGATGCAGACATCAAGAACGCGGCAGAAATGGCGGGTGAACGGGTGGTCCGCGGCATGAAAGTGCCTCGCGTTGTGACGGGTCAAGCAAGATGGGGAGTTTGGAGAGAAGAAGCCCGATGGCTCAGCCGATGGGCTGGTGGGCGAGAACAGAATTTTTTCTTGTTCAACCTGCTTACAGCCTTCCTCGGTACGCATACCGAGTGGTTGAACGTGCTGGGACCAAAAAATTACAGAGCGAAACATCGCGAACAGCAAAAGGCGAATGTCGGAGAGGATCTTACCATCTCCAGTCGCACAGTCATTGTTTCTGCGGACAAAATGGCCGCGAGGCGGCTCGTATTTCTTCTTTCCACATTTTTGCCGGCTTCAACACATACGGCCTATGATGGCGCATCTCCTGTCAGGCCTAGCACCTCCAACTCGGTAAGAGGCTACTCGCAGTCGCCTCCTTCAAATGCCACAATATCTCGGCAGCAATCGCTGAGGCGAACAATCAACCGCAGAGGACACAAGAGTTACCCCAACATGAGCGCTTTGAATGTTGGCAAAGGCACGAATAGAAGCAGCGAGGCTATCGATACTTCCGAGGAAAAGAGCGAGGATGGCAGATCTGAGACATACAGTCGCTCGCACTCCCGAAGGCCGTCGCAAGTGCATTCGATCAAATCCATCAATGCCACAGGGCTGACGATACCTTCGATGGCGGATGATTCGAAAGTGCGTAAAAATAGCATCACGACGACTTCCACGGTAACGCCCGAAACGGCGGTGCCGGTAGCACATTTCGCCGTGCAGCGGGTCAGCCCCAGCCCCGGTATACCCAGCGAGGCTCGCCCCTCTAGCAGCGGTAGTCTGGCGTCTGTCAATCTCCGCCAGAATCTTCAGCGCACTGGCAGCACGAGCACAGACTCTCAAGCTAGCCGTTGGGGCAGCTTCATGTCGTTCTGGAGTGGAGGGCGGCGCGAGTCGTCTGCTGACACCAGCGGCATTCTGCAGTCAACGGATGACGGCCTTAGTGCGGCACCCGGCTACCGTCGGCCAACTAACCACCAATCGCCGACCAAGCTACAGCAAATGGTTGACGAGATGCAAATTCACGATTCGCCGGACATGGAGGTCGAGGACGTGGATGATTACGAGACTGCTACCCAGAGCGGAGAGCAGTCGACCGCAGGCGGCGAGGTTGGACACACGGCTGCGCGAGCCATTCCGGCACGGCAGAAACCTGGAGGCCCGCTTGACTCGCCACTCAAGCTCTCCGTCAACGAAACTGATGGCGTTATCGACGTTGATATCTCGCTGCCCGGGTTCGGCGGTGGTTCGCCGCTGCAGTCACCCTTGTTGCCCACGCTCGGCAACTCTGTCTCAAGCCTCGAGGGTGCAGGCTCGTTTGGACCTTCCTGTCACTCCTCTCACCATTCCCTAGATAGCCTTAGTGGCCTCGGCAGCGCGCCCCAGACACCCGTGAATGTCGCCGGATGGCTAGCCAGATTCCACCAGGACTTTGAGTTGCAGGGTGTTAGCCCGTATCCCGACCTGGAGAAGGACGTCCGCAGAGCCATGTCAGCGGAGCCAACGCCCGTCATGGCCGTCAGCACGCCAACACTTGAGTCGGGCCCGACGGAGAAGTGGGTGTCGGTCTGCACGGCGCTGATAGCCGACGCGCGCACCTTTACCGTCAAGCGCATCAACCTCAAGCGCCTGGTACGCTTGATCCCGAGCCTCGGCCAGCCGGCCGTTACGCCGGGCCCGAACTCGCTCGGCTCGCATGGCGCCAGTGCCCTGACTCCGGGCTTCGGCCTCAGCGGCCGCAGCCAATATGGCAACCCGTACAATGTCGGCTCTGCAGGCAGTCTGGCGCCCGCGCTACCGATGACGGAACTCCACCTCGACGAGCGTTTTATCGAGGAGCCGGTTATGGACCTCGACGAGACGCTGGTCGAGGCGCTGGAAAAGGCCCTTGGGCTCGGCGTGCCAAACACGCCCATCTCAGCCACGCACTTTGCGAATCCCTTCACGGGCGGGCCGGCCACGACATCCTCCACGGCCCCCAGCCCCGCCCCCGCATCCTCGTCCGGCAACTCCACCGCCACGGCCACCCCGGCCGCGTCGCGCGCGCCGTATGCATCGACGCCGTCGTCGCGCTCGAGCTCTCGTCGTGGCCGCAGAGACGCTGCTAGCATCTCGATCAACACGTCCAGCCATAACGTGACGGCGTCGTCATCGTCAGAAGCCGCGAGCACAATCACGGCGCTGGAGCCGCCGACCCCGTCCGCCTCGGCCCACCAGCAGCATGTCCCTCTCGCGACGCCGCTGCCGCGCCACGAGTGCAAGAGCTTGGTGCTTGGTGCGCTGGAGCATGTGGCGCGCAGCGTGGCGGCTGAGCGGACGGGCGGGGTTGCCGAAAGCAGCTGTGGCGGCGGCGGTGCTACTGCTCCTGGTGCTGCTGCTGGTGCTGCTGCTGGCGGTAGTGGAACGTTTGAGAACGCAGGGGGTGCTGGTGCGGGGACGGGCACGGGCACGGGCACGGCGAGAGGCAGGATGGGCACGATTAGGGAGGGGGTGGTTGGGCGGGGTGGTGAGCGCGTTGCAGAGAGCACGCTAAGAGAGGGCGTGAGGCGGTGGTTGGGCGCTGTCGAGGAGGGCGCGTAGAACGTAACTGTATTATATATTTTTGAGGGTTGTACGTCTTTGGTATGGGAATGGATGGATGGGTGGGATAGGTGCGCGGTTCGGATTGGGACGGTTCGGTGCGTTTGAGCTGCTTGCTCACTACACTACTACCTAAGTATGAGGGACGAGGTAGCATGCTTTGCTTGCTTGCTTGCGATATGATTACGGCTTGATTGGTTGGATGGGTGGATGGGTCGGTGGGTGGGTTGGTTAGGTAGGTCACATACCTAGGCTGGGTTTGGCTGGGTTGGGTTGGGCTGGGTAGGGTAGGTAATTGGGGCATCTTGGTCCAACTGCCGGACGGGTGGTTGGTTAGGCTGGATACCTACGACTCGTACGCGCTTACACGCGCATACACCTGATGGATGAGGATTCGGATCAGGGAGGGAAGGGCTATCTCATTGCGCTTCTCTACTTCTTGTTTTGCTTCGGTTCGCTTTCTTTCTCTCGGTCTCGATCTCGTCTTTTTGCTGCTGTTGTTGCTGCTGCTGCTGCTGCTGCTCTTTCTCTTGCTCTTGCTCTTGCTCTTGAGCGTGCGTGCGTACGTCTTTCGGATGCCGGTTTTTTCGCTTTTTCGTCATCGTCGTCGTCGGAGTTGTATTCTTCTTCCTGGTGATGGCCAGAGTCAGTGGGCTCCTTTTGCGTTCGAGCGTGTGGTTTGTGGTCGTGGTGATGACGATGGCCTTTTGTGTGGTTGTTGTTGTTGTTGTCGTTTGTTTGGACGTCTGCTACGGCTGCGCTGACGGTAACGGTTACGGTTACGGTTATGATCGCGTGTTTCGGTTGGGTTGGGTTGGGTTTGTTGGTTCTGTTGGTTGGTTTGGTTGGTGCGGTGTGGTGTGATTTGAGAGAGAGGGAGAGGAGGAGTGGATGGTGGCTTGTTGTTGCTTCTGCTGCTTGATAAGATCTTGTATGTATATTCTTAGAGCCGCTTCGTTGCGGATTGGTGGGGTGGTTTGGGGGTTTGGGGTTTTTATGGGTTTTATGGGTTGGTGTAGGGAGGGTAAGGGAGAGGAAGGAAGAGGAGGGAAGGGAAGGGTTATAGTTTTAATGGTAGAGGAGATTTGGGGTGGGGTGGGGCAAATGATGTGTTGATGTTATGAGTTGGGTCCTTTCTTGTCTGGTCTTCATTTCTCGGTAAGTAAAGCAGTACTTTCGTCTTGCGGTTTTGGTGCACCTGCCTCGCACTTGGGGTCATGGAGTGGAGGGCAATCAAGCGCTAGCCACACAGATGGGCCAGCAGAAAACGTATCTGCTCAATAGGGAAGCAATGACATCACTGAGTAAGTTCTCTTAAATAATGTGTTGAGCAAGAAGCATCTTTATTGGAAGCTGACTCTCGTGTAGAAAGGTAATAGACATAAAAAGAAGAGGTACCTAGGTCAGTCGCCATTGTGCCGCGTGCCGCGCTATAGGACGCTGCCAGAAGGGTTTATGGAGAAACAAGAGCCAGTAACACACCGACCTAGGTTCAGTCACCTCCGTGTTACGTCTGCCTGCCATGGGGTTGGTCTTTGTAGGCACTAGCAGGGGCTTCCATGTCATTCCGCAAAGCAAGGCGTCTACGATGCGAAAATCAGTAAGTTATTCACTATGATGCGGCACGACGCACTAGGCTACAGCTATTGTACACCAAATACAGTAACCCACCGTGACTGAAGTGAATTTTCACTTCAGTCTGCCGCCTCGCTTAAACTCGTCGCTGCGTGCTGGAGCTTTCATAACTTCCCCGACTTTCCAGCCCCTTCATCCTCTCCGCATCCCACGCTTTCGAGAACATCCGAGCACAATCCCTTTCACGCCACCCTGTCAACACTTAACAACGCTTCCGTCCGGCCTTTCTTCCAAGGATGGATGACGGCGACTATCTCTACTTTGATGCGCTCGTCGAACAGTTCTATGCGAGTGACGCAAGTGGTAACAATAACGCTGCGTCGTCCGCTGATGCTCAACAGCCTCATCAGGGTCAAGAAAACTTTAGGGTTGAGCAAGATCAGCAGAGCCAGCAGCATCAGTCGCCGCCGCCGCAACGCAACCGCCAACTGCAGCTCCATGGTCACGGGCAAGATCAGCATCATTACCGGCAACATCTTGAGCAGCAGCAGCACATATCTGCAAATACAAACATCCAACCCTTTCCAGACCTTTCCGGCCAAATGAGCATCGATGACATGGATCCCGAATCTTTGCAGAGTGTTCTCGCTTTCCCGTACGACCCGGACCTAGACGAGCAAACCTACCAGAGCCTTGGACTTAGCCCTGGCCCTGCGGTCTCAACGAACTCGACTTACACGCCCATTCCTACCACTGCACCTGCTCCGGCTCTCGCTCCGGCTCCCGTTCCCGCTCCCACTCCGGCCTCCGCTCTTGTGGCTGCTGTCGCCCCTACGGCGCAGCAGACCCCACACTGGGGTAGAAACACTCAACCTCCCGCTTTGGGATATGGCTACGGGGCCGGTACGTCCACCCCCACAGCGACAACAGATTTCAAGCCTCAGTTCAACCAGCTCCACCGGGGTCAATTGTACTCCTTCATCAATTATACCCTGACACCGACGCACCAGCAGGAGCGTTCTTCCTCTGACTCGACGGTTTTTGTGGGCCATCAGCATAACAACAGCGCCTCCATGGGCAACGCTGCAAAGTCCCCCTCTGTCAATCCCTTTCAAACCGACGCCCGTACTCCAGCCCGGCATATCACTGCGATACCTGCGCCCGCGTACGGCTCGGATCCGGTAACTGGCTTGATGTGGCATACTGACGATGCCTTGTCACTGGGATCTTTCTCTCCTCAAGAGAACGAAAACGTTGACGAAGACCTGTCGGATGGGCAAAGCGCCGATGGTGAACACGATTTGATGGAGGACAACGAGTCAGATGCCAGCAACGCCCAGGATTTGGAGGGAGCCGAAGAAGATGAGGATGATACAGAAGATGACCAGCATGGAGACAACGCCGCCAGATACACTGCTCCAGGAGTGTACGGGAAGTACGGAGGCTTCTTTCGCAATGCTGATGAAGCAAGAAGGCACTTAAGCCACGCACAGTGGACTCCTCCTATTCCTGACAACACGATTCCTACCACAGACGATGACATCAAAAGATACCATCGTCGCCTCTGTTTGGCGGTGGTCAACATGCAAAACATCCAGGACAGGCCAACATCACAACACAGGCCCTTCTTCGAAGAGAAGCGGCACACCCAGATCAACATCGAAGCCACATGCTGGATCCTTCTTCAAGGAATTCTCGACCTACACCATCACGGATATTCTGGTCCAACCGCTAGGTCCAGCCAACAAGACCGCAACTTAAGCTGCGCGGAGCGGATCGAAGCTACAGTTAAACTCCTGAAAGAGTGGAAATCCACCTGCACACTGGTGATGAAGGAAGCTACGGACCGCATCGTGGTCGGCCCGATCAAGTTGTACAAGCAGAACGAGACCAACAAGAGCTCGTCGAGGGACAAGAGCATCCGGTTGAGACACTCCAGTGGCCACGAAGATGATATCGCTCGGAACAGGCGCTATGAGAAGAACCTGAAGGACAGGAACCATCATCGGTTGCCGTTTAGAGTTGCTAAAGCGGGACTGGAGCCGGGTAGCGGCGGCGGTGATGGTCACAGTAACAATGGGGATGCCGGCCAGGTTGCAGAGGATCTTCCGAGCGAGAGCTGATGGCTGGGCTAGTGGTGGTTGAGCTTGGACCAGGAGATTTGCTAGGCCCGTGAAGGTTGGCGAGGGCTCATAAGAGCACTAGAGTTTGTGATGCTTCATAGACTCATTTTTTGGATTTATCATGGCTGGTTTGGGGTCCGGGTTAAGTAGCGAGCCAAATTCAACTCACCTAATCATACCTGTTCAGGAGTGCCTCTTGTCTAATATAACAGTTTACTCAATACTGCCATACATAGCCTCAATCATGTCACTGTACAGGAACAGATCAAATCGCAGATTTGTATTTACACAACCAATTTTGTTTTGTATATGGTTTAATGGCTCCGGATATTTACGTCCAGTTGGATTCTTTCTTGCACGATAAAGTAATAAGTAACAGCCAAGCCGCACACAAAGAGGCAAACAAGCAAATACGAACCTTGTAAATGAATCCTAATTATTAAATATCTTTTTTTTGAAACAACTGGTCTTTAAAAGTTCAGTTTTCATCTTCATACACAATGGAGTAAACCAATACTCCACGCGGATATGGATATCATATGGGGGGGTATACCACTTTTTCATCTTGTGAAGGACGACGTTATTATTTCTCAAAACTTTCTGATACGACTTCGAAATACACACAACAGGGAGCACATCAGCAACCTCTAGTAAAGCAAGCTGTCCCCAACCCAGAGCCACAAGGCTATGAACAGTACAGTTCCTTCTCAAGCACCTTTCAGGAAGCCGTAGCCTACCGCCTCCACGAAAAAGCCGAAATGGAACCCCAAAAACGCAGACGGGTCTGCAGAGTCCATTTACACAGACGATTTCGAAGCTGCGGTACATGTCCACCGTCTATACGCCGACATGGTCAATCCAGACAACGTCAAGGACAATCTGCTGTCTGATGTCGGTAGCGGCCCTGCTACAGTACTGCTTCCTGATTATGGAGACAACCCGACATCACAATGTCACGCTAGATCAAGGAGTGCGAATTCGGGAAATGGATCTCGAGGCTGCGTGCTGAAACGGAATATCGTGGTATATTGATGTTTATCTAACTCCAGTGGTTTTGTTGACTGTCATAACGTCTAAATGATGAAGACCGCAAGTTACCCTGTCAAGATTGCCTCAAGTCCATCCGGGACTGGAAACCAGCATTTACGCGTGCCATCGAGAACGGCATTGCGCCCGCATCATCGTCCGCCCAGTTCAATGCTACAAACTATGCAGGCACCCAAATCCCGAATCCCAAAACACGATCTCTTACTTTCTATTATAGCAACCTCATGAAAAAGAAGTCTAGCTGCTTGAAGTCCGCGAGTTTGACTTTTGCTTTGGCTGCCGAGGCCGTGCAATTGGTGTCAGTGAATGAGGAGGTTCGGAGCTGTAAGAGTATGGATGTGAAAGTGCGCTCATGCTTGCCGTTCCGGATTGGGCCGTCGCATTTTAAGGCGAGTGAAGAGGATTTTGAGGGCTGGACGGAGGTGGGTAATCATAGTGATGGAGGGAAGGATGATGCGTATGATGAGGCGGGTGAGGAGGTTGATGCATAAGCAACAAGTATGCTAGCTCTATTTTTCAAGAGAAAGGTAGGGCTGATTTAGGGCTTTATTTACATAGCGTGCCTACAACTGCATATCTCAAGTGATTAGTACTAATCATATGCCAACATTTACATTTGTCAGACTTTACACGACAGTCCTAAACAAATCACTGGACTCTAAAGTCAGTGAAACCGAGATCACAGGGTGCAAAGTTACAGTCGAAAGTCATGCTGCATACGAAGAAGCAAACAAGCAAATATATACCTAGCAAAATTTTCAGGGGTCTATAAAAAGCCACAGGATACCGTCATTCAATCAGTATGGCAGTCAACCTTCTACATTCAGTTGTTCCTGTGGTAGAGGGACCTTGATACTATATGTTTTTTGTTCTTCATGATTGCATACTGAAACAAATAATTAGAAATTCCATAAACTCTGACAAGGAAAAGCAAACGGGATTGTTGGAACTAAGATCACATCACCATAATCAAACAGGGGGTATAAAAATCATAAATGTACAGTGTGCAGTATAGGTAATCTATGAATCCAAACTCGCCCCCAATCAGTGATGTACAGCACAACTAATTCATGTCCAGGCACTTCAACACCTGCTGGCGATGCTCACTGTCAAATTCCAACGCCGGGAAAACACTACCATGCCCCACGCTCAAACAAAGCGCCTCTTCACCATCGCAAGCGCCGCCGCATCCGGGTCCGGCACGTGCAGGCCACGCTGAGCCTGCGGAAGCGTATCCGCCATCGACCACGCCAGCCCCTCCAGGGAGACTGGCTTCTCGGTGGTCGTGGTTTTCCCGCTCGACGTGACCGTGGTGCAGTCCACATGGCGGTACGCGTGGTCTTTGGGCAAACGGTCTAAAAAGGCGCGGCCCCTCTGCGCGTTGAACTTGGGGTCAAGTTTAGGAGTAAATCTCCGGGCCTGGCGAGCAAGCTCCACAACCAAGTCGTTCTTCTTGCTACCGCCGTCCGTGAGGAGACTAAGCTTATTCTTGCCGTTCTCCTGCTGCACCATGCAAGTAAAGAGATTCCAGACGTGGTCCTCGAGGCCGTAGTCGTCACGGAAGAGAGGAGCTATGATGGCTAGACAGGCGCGCGCGTACATGGTGTGCTTGCAGCGATAGCAGTAGTAGGGCGTATTAGGCGTATGAGCCATGCCGAGACAGCGAGCGTGGAAAGAGCCCGTGTCGCAGTACTTGTACGAACACTCCACCATACGCTTGGTCGGCAGGCCACGGCAATAGCAGACCCGCGTCACTATGTGATTGAGGGGGCCCTCGAGGAGGGAGAGCTCCTTCGCCTCAGCCTCATTCAGTTCGCGCTGGCACTTGAACGCGCGCAGGCCGTCGCGGGTGTCAAGGTTCTGCTTGTTGACGCGGCCAACCAAGTAGCACTGCGTGACTTGCTCCAGGAGGTTGCTGGAGTTGCTGTTCAAGTTGCGAAGGAGCGTCTCGGCTTTGGGCTTATTGACGCCCCAGACAAGATAGTCGCCAATGGTCGCATCAAGCATGAGCTCAACGTGGCCGTCAGGGCATTTATGAGCCTCATCGGCGCAGTCCAACGCCTTCCGTCCCACATTGCGCTTTATAACGCTGGTAGAACTGTACTTCTCACCCCTTGGCGTGTAAAGGACGACAGAGTCATGCTGAGACGGCTCTGGTGACTTCCAGGGAGTGCAACACCAGCAAGGGTCGTCGGTCTCCTCCAGAGACGGATAACGCTCGAGGACGTGTGAAGGCATAGGGTTGGCCGGATCCTCGTATAATTCGAACGTGTCCGGGTCGAGCAAGTAAATCTCGAATTCTTTCCATGCGTCGACTGAAGTGGAGAGCTTGGGGAGAGGCCTGAGTGGTAAACAATCACACCTCCTCTCAGGCACCAGTGGAAGCTCGGCGAAAGGCGCCCAGATGCTCCACGAATCCATCATAAGCGTGCCGCCCTTGCTCATCTCGTTGAAACCGACCGGCTCCTCCCAACCGCCTGTCTCCTTTTGTGTCTTCTGATGCTTGATGAGGGCATCGTTGAACTTCCTGATAAAGCCCCGCGTGTAGGTATAGCCATCCTGCACCAGCACTTCCTCGTCGTCTTCGAAAACCTCCTCACTCATTTCCGCGACCACGTCCTCCACATCCTCCACTGTGGCTCTGTGTAGGCAAGTAAGATGGTTGGCCGATTGAGTAGTTGGCTGTTCGTCGCCACTGCCTCTGGACTCTTGAAGGCCTTGAGTGTCAGTGCCCAAAGCTTCACCCTTGGACGGGGAGCCTTCGCACGGAGGGGAAGCAGTGTCATGAGATTCTTGGGTGACGACCTGCAAATCCTCATCATGTGGCGAAGCGGTTTCACTCGTGGTGGAAACGCTATCGGATGAATCGTCGGAAGAGTCATCTGGGGTCTTGGGTTGTTGAGGTTTCTCTTCCTGTGCAGCAGCATCTAAGTTTGCTGGATCTCTGGCGCAACCCTGATATTGAGCCTCCTGGCCCGGATTTTCCACCATCTCATAACCCTCTTCGAGAGCGAGTTGATATGCAGCAGCCTGTGCTTCCTCTGCGCGGGTGAGCTTGGCCGCCAACCGCTCCTGCCGGTCCTCCACTATCTTGTAAAAGATACTTGTCGATCCATCGTAAGAAGCCGTCTCGACGCATGATGGTTCTCTGTTCTTCCTTCCAGAGCTGCTCGAAGTCCTCGTTGACGTGCTTGCGTATCTTGTCCACAAGCTCTCGAGATTGCTTTTCCCGCTCATCCATTCGAGCAACTATGTTAAACTCGACTAGAACCCGTTCAACTTCCGCTAAGAAACTTGGCATTGGAGCTTCGGGTTGAAGCTCATTTATGGTATTTCTGTGGGACGTATCGCTGGTCGCAGCAACCCAGCAGACGTTCTTCAGGACACTGGGGTCAGCTAGGAGTTCCAAGAACCCGCCTTCTTCGGAATCCTCTGTCGTTCCTGGATGCATGATGTTCGAGACGAAGTCAATATCCTTGGACGTTAGTACTCGTGAACGCTTGCTAGCCCTCTTCATTTCCTTGGCTCGTTTCTTAGCTCTCTTCTTCTCCTTGCCTGAAACAGGGGTGCTGGGGTCGAGTGGCTCGGTGGGCTGTTGAACTGCTTCGCATTGCAGGCGAGGGATGGGAATTCCTTTTTCCGTCCAGAGGCCCTCCAGTTCGAACAGGATCTCGGCGATTGTTTTGTGCCTCTTTCGATGTTCTTCACGTGAGTGTCTGCACGGCATGCACTGCTGGATGCTCTCGGGCTTGAAGAGGTTTTGGTGGAACTTGGGGCATGGCGCTTCGTGCAGTCCGCCGATACATTTTCTCTTATTTTCGGGAACACTGAGTGGCTTGTGACAGACAGCACAGTGGTGAGAAGTCCCCATCGAATCCTCCCAGCGGTAGAGTCCGTTCGGCATGGTGTTATGTAGTAAATTGAACGAGGGCAAAGTGGCGCGGTAAACGTAGGGACGGAGAAGCAGTAGCGCTGAACACAAATAGCGCGAGATGGGAAGACTTTATAATGTAAACAACAAGAGACGCCGGCCGAATAGTTGACGTACGTCGCGGATCGCGCCCTAGACTTGTTCAGAGATGGGGTCGAGGTTGGTTAGAAGCGTACAAAGAAAGTAGAACAATCGGATTGTTCCAAGAGTAGTGACCAAAGCAAGCGACAAAAGCTGAGGAAGATCAACGAATTGTTTCGCGACGGGCTGCCAAAGGTCGGTGCGGAAGCGGTGCAGGTGTAGGAGTAGTGGAGGGAGAGGAGAAGGTTTTGTTTTGGCCGAAGGTTTCATTGTGATGCATGTGTGAAGAAAAGCCACCCGAAGCTTGGACTGCAAGCCGTGTTTCGATTGTGTGAGCGGAGAGTGAATGTAGTCAAGTCGCCATCCATTGTAGGCTGCAGGATTGTAAGGGTTGACAGGCACCTAAACAAGGTGCGCTACCCAATTAGGTGCCGGCAATTACCTACCGAAGATAGGCGAAGGGTTGCGCACCTTTTTGGGTGATCATTACTCGAGGTTAACGCGTCGGGATCCTCCATGAAGACAAGGAGCACGGATAGTAAACAAATAAACAGAATTATCAGTTTAACAGCTACAAAATAGACGTGCGCCTTGGTAGGTAAGGACCGTCAGATATCATAACTTCATACGCAGAAGCGAAACCAGGGTCTCACAATTTCAGCCCTATTATCTTGCGCCGCACAAATTTCCACGCCACCCACCTAGACATCCCGGACGATACGAGCAGTGGCCCAAACGTAAGGGTAATTGCGCTGGTACCAATTCACGCTACACAGAGTCAGTCAAATTTACCTCCCAACATAAAGACAGCAAGATACTCACAAAGTCTTCCTTCCAGCAATTCTCGGGTGGGTGGCCCACGACCCACCAAGCACAACGTTATGCTTGGTGTCGAAGAAGTCCGACGTATAGCCCGGATAGAGCTCCATGGCCTTGAAGCCCTCATGCGGTTCCAAGACAGTACTAGTCCACTCCCACGCACCGCCCAAATCTCCCTGCCCAGCGAGCTTGTCGCCATTCTGGGTAACAGGAACAGGGTGCCAGTGCTTGAAGCCCATGTTTGTCCCGTTTAGGTCAACGAAAAGCTTGGCGGGATCAGGACCAGATACACCATTGGAGACGCCGTTCAAAGGAGAGCCGGATGGTGGCGACTCTTCCACGCCGTCATTGACAAGGTGCCCATTGACGGCCGGAATTGTGTTTTGAACTCGGGCATGGGAGTCATTGGACTTCTTCTGCTGCTCCACATAACTGTAGATGCTGCGGGCTTCTTGCATGGTCGGGATCCGACCACCCATCCATTGCGCACAACCGGCCAGCTCATCGTAAGAGGCCAGAACAGGCCAGTGGAGGGTGTACTTGAGGGGCACGGTTCCATAGACGGTGCGAACAGTGATGCCGTCGAACTGGTTAGACTCGTGAACACTATCACGCTTCTCCGTCGTCGGAGCCGAAGGCTCGGCAGTGTTGAAAACATCTGAGCTCTCTAACCATGATGCAGGAAGCTTACTCCGACCGGTTTCCTTAAGGTACTCCGCATACTCGCCGTTGGTAATGGCACGAGCCTTTGCAGAGAAGGGGCCAACAGAAATCTTTCGTGATGGCTTCTCATTGTCCCAGCCAAAGTACCTCTTTGGTCCGCCTTCATTCTCAGGGTCATCCATACCTTCAATGAGCGTAGAAGCTGGAATCTCAAACCACTTGTTTTCAACGGCTTCCAACTCGGCTTGCTTTGCCATAGCTTCAAAATCAGGCTTCACAGTCGCTGGCGGTGGAAGCGTTCTGTCTCCTTGAACTAGCATATAGAGCAAGGTCTCGAGGTGCATGATCTCATGCTCGTAACCGATCCAGAGTGCCCGAGAAACACGACGGTCAGAGTTGGCCCTTCCAGATTTGTACAGACTTGCGACTCTGCAACGAACGTCCTTCTGGAATTGAATAACCTCCTTGCTAGGCGGCCAGTTCTCGGGAATTTCGCTGTGAGAATGGCACATTTTTGGGTTCTCCACGTCCGGATCGATACCACGCTCGAAAATCTGCGGGTAGTAGCTTGGTTCCGTTGCAGGCTCCTTGGTTGCCCGAGTCAAGTGAATATCCAAGAAAGTAGGTATGTGGCCGAGGTAAAAGATGCAGGCATTGCGCAATTTGATGGGCTTTGACAATAGCTCCTCCTGCGGAATCATCTGCAGCGTAGCTGCATCCCAAGCATCCCAGAGCTGGCTCCAATCTTCTATCGACGGTACAGGATCTTCAGCGTATTGTCGTGGCTTCAAAGGGTAAAAGACCTTGGGTTTGGAGACCATGTGGAGAGCTACAGCGAGTTAGTCAGTGCTTGCTTGTCTCATGAATCAACAACACGATTGATCCTACCGTAGTCGCCGCGGCTGGTCGACCAGAACGAGCCTTCCGCAACCTTTGAATCCTCCCAAAGTTGAATGATCTCATCGGAGCTGTACTTGTAACTCTCTTCGATCCGTATTCTTTCGCCGGCCTCGATGGCAACACCATCAATTGTGACATCTTTGAGGGGGGATACAAAAGCATGGTGACGGCCGTTCAAGGAATCAAACTCTCCAATGACTTCCCACTCTTCACGTTTGAATGCTTCCCTACCGAGGACATTGTTGGCATTCAAAAGGCCGTTGAAAATAAACTCGTGGGTGACTCCTTGACTATCGTTGTATGCGCGATAAACCCTGTCAGGATCCTTGCATGAATCGATGCCGACCAGCATCGTGTCGCCAGTCTGAAGGGAGTCGACGACATTTTGCAAAAATGGAGCTGCCTCATGTCTCTTGAAATTGCCAATGCTTGACCCAAGCCAAAGAACAGTCTTCGGCTTCGATGAAATTTCCGGCTTCTTCAGCCACTCGAGGCCGTCGTCATAAGTACCATGGAGACCAAAGCACTTGACGTGATTGTAGGTGTGTCTCGGCACTTCTGCAAGGGTCCGTTCGAGCTCTGGAAGTGAAAGATCCAAAGCATAGTATTCAATGTCCTTCTTCTGCCTCTCCAAAGCTTGTAAAAGAATGTTGACCTTGCGAAGGTTGCTTACTATAAGTTAGCTAAATAGTTCTTTTAGCTAAAAACCCTCGCGTCGGCTTACCCGCTACCTAGTTCCACAACGACAGAACCGGACTTGACACGATCGGCAATACGATCTGCGTACGTCTCGAGAACCTCGATCTCCGCATTGGTTGGGTAGTACTCGTCCAGATAGGTGATCTGCTCAAACAACCTTAATCCAGCTTCATCATACAACAACAATGTCGGCAGTGTCTTTTCACCACCATTGGCCGGACGCAAGCCTCTCGAGATGTCCTCCAGCAAGGTGTCTTCAAAAGTACCCCTACGAATATCGATTATGTTCGCTGCACCTCCCTCGTTCCTCGCCGAATCGTTTCGCTTCTGGACGACACCGTTGGTAAGGCTGCCCAAACCAGCGTCAGGAAGGGTATCGTAATACATGATGAGATGATATCCGGTTCAAATCGCGTGCTTTGCTCAAGAGCGCCGTTGCTTTTAAAGTCACGTCTTTCGGAACGTGGTTTACGTGCTACGCCGGGGGGGAACCAGAGGTACTGTTCGGCAGCAGGCCGGCAACGGTCCATACGTCAGGTCAGAGTGGTAGTTCACGAATCAGGGCTAGGTATCGGACACGTACCTGGCGCTCTTGTCGTAGTGCAGGGCCGCGGCCGGACGGCATGATGGACCATATCCCGAAGCAGTAATCCCCTCTGGCCCCGCACCTGAAGTCCCCACACCGGCCGCGGGAAAGGTCATTATGAGAGGCAGTGGAGTTATCTTGTTGTGATGTGGACTACCATGACGTAGCGGACTTAGTATATGGCAGGTGGCCTTGAGCGACGCCCAATTTTGGGGGAATCAAGCGTTGGTGAACATATTGGTGGGCAATTGAAGGCCTACGATCATCAGCCGATGCATGAGCCATAAAGGCACATCGTTGTCGTGCCCTGAAGCCTCAATGGCTGCTTGCATCAGGCACACGGCGTTCAACCGGGAAGGCCGGAAAATTCCATGCCAGGATGCGGGGTATAGTTAGACCATTGTGACGACATAGGGCCCAGCCTGACAAATTACGATGCAAACGCTTCCGAATCTGCGCGGAATGCGGAATGCAGGCGGGGAAGCGCAGTCGCGGAATTAGAGGATGGCCGACGACAAATGCAGACAGCAAAGCTGCGGTCCGTTGAGATGTCCGAAGCCAACAAAAAACATCATGTGACTGAGATTATCGGATAGGAGATACATAGAACTGCCGTAGGAGCAACAGACTGGAAGGCCATGCGTTAAGAGACCATATGAAAAGGAAGAGACTGCACTGATGCCTTACGAGCGTCGTTGGACGGAGTGACGGCTGACGGGATGGCGGGAGCACGGGAGCTACGAGTACATGGTCACGTGAACGGCGCTTCCTCGGCTGATTTCAACCTTCTCCCAACATCGCTCATCAGCCTGACAACTGTCATTCGCCTTTGATCCTTCAATGGCTTCTCAGATACTAGCTTGATTTTAAATTCAAGCTACGGAATACTTTAATCTTTATTGTTTCTAAAATTACGGCCACGCCGGCACTCCGCCACAAGCATGATGCGCACAAGTTTTGATTCCTGTCATTCTGTTGCACGGCCCCGGATAATTTCACCACCCCTACTGGATATTTTCACCACCCCCCTAGTCACCGCCTGCCCAATTGAGTAACGCGCCCGGCAGAAAGTTGCCTTCGTCGTTTGTAGATATATTCGTTTGCTTCTCAACGCCTGATACCTCAACGCCCACCCACCTCTCGCACCTCTCTTGCCATCAACACCATGGATTACGACCTTGCGCACCCGCCAGAGCTCACTTACGCGTCTCTTGATCAAGCAGTAACAGAACTTCAGGCCTTTGCAGCGGCCCACGGATACGGTCTTCGCAAACAACGTTCAAACAAGACGAAAGCAGGTATGCTGAAGAAGATTCAGTATAAGTGCGATCGTGCGGGCAGCTACGAATCACAGGCTCGTGTGAGACCTTCGACTAGTATAAAATCAACTCAATATCCTTTTCAACTCGTCCTTCGTCGCCAATATAATAATCAGTGGAAGCTTGAGACGTCTACTCACCCGCACAACCATGAAGCTTTCAAGCACCCGATCGCCCACCCATATCACCGTAAGATGACGACTGAACAACAGCAGCAGATTAATACTCTCAGCGTTACCAGCAGGCCGAAGCAGATACGTGCTTAGCTACTACACTAGAACCCGCAGAGTCTCATCACAGATACAGATATCAAGAACCTTCGTGCTAAGAACAAGAGGGAGCGACTCAATGGCCTTACAAGCCTGCAGGCCATAATCAGGGAGCTTCAGGCGTTAGGAACAACTACTGATGGTGTTAGTATTGATAACGACTGGGTATGCGAATATCTGTTAGATACTGAGGGACACGCCCACACAGTATTTTAGGCCCACAAGCGTTCACTACAGCTACAACAGCGCTAGGGTGAGGTGCTTATGCTCGACTGCACGTACAAGTCGAATAAGGACGACGTCCCGCTACTACACGTTATAGGGGTATCACCACTAGGTCGACCGTTCACCGTTGCCTACTACCTACTGGCGAAGGAGGGTGAAGCTGAATATTTATAGGCCATTAATCAACTTTCTCAGCACATCAAAACACCATCTGTTTTTATTACTAACTACGAACTGGCACTAAAGAACGCCCTCCGCCAGCACTACGAGGTCCCTCAGCTAATATATATGTAGCATATCAATAAAAACGTCGGCATAAGGATTCAGAAAGTATAGGCACACGACGAGGATAAGGATAAGGATAAAGGTGTTAATATTAAGGAGCGCCGCAACGAGTGTAAGAAGCGCTTCAATCAGCTATCACAGGCCCGCGATATTGCTAAATTTAACGCTCTCTAGGCGTCCTTTTAACACGACTTTACTAATCAGCAGGGCCTTCTCAACTACATCACCGAACAGTAGATGCCGTACAAGGAGGAGTAGTACCGTGCGTAGGTTAATCAACACCTAAATCTTGGCAATCAGTACGTATTTACCCATCACTACTACACTACTAACTTTCGCAGCGTTACGTCACTTGCTGAAGGCTTATATGGGCGTACAAAGTCGTTCTTTAGCCACCGTAAACAGGACTATATTAGCTTAAAGGACAACCTCTTACTGGCGTTAAGTACTAAATGGCAAGCTATTAAGAAGGCAGAGGGAGTAGCATTCGGGCGTCCTCAACACCAACACACGAGCGAGCCTCTATTCAAGCAGCTAATTGGGCACGTCTATCCCGCCGCTCTGAAGTTGCTGCAGCAGCAGGTCAAGCTAATAAAGAGCCACGGCTATAAACACTACTGCTACGGTCTGTTTAAGAGCTCTTATAGCTTGCCCTGCTCCCACACGCTCCAGCAGCTAAGTATCAGTAAGCATTGGACGATCCCTCTTAAACTGATTTATCCCTACTAGCGGTTTGAGAGGCCTCAGTCCGACGACCCGATCTACCGCGTAGGTAACTTCGTTCAATATAGCCGCAGAGGCCGCCCGCGTGCTCAGCAGCAGCAGTAGCAGCAGCATGGTTCAACACCTACTAGCACGGCACCACCCGCCAGCACGAGCACAAGCACGCAGAGGGACCCTTCGTAGTTCGAGATCGCTCAGCGGGCTGACCAGGCCACTCAGCAGCGTGCTAAGCGTAAGAGAAAGGCCAAAAGCAACACCACGGGGGAGCTACAAAAGCGGGTAGATAAGCTACACGGGATGCTTGCTTAGCTCGTTCAGCAGCAGGCGGTTACGCAGGTAACGACTACTACTACTACTATAATAGTCGCCAAGCGGCCACGCGGACGTCCACCCAAGAGGCAACGCTAGATGGAGCCAATCACCGTCAGCAGCAGCAGCAGTGAGGACGAGGATGAGGACACTAAAAGCGAGGAGGACGAGGGGGGGCTCAACACCATAGATACTACCTTCTACGGCCAGGGGCAACCCTCTTCAGCGCGGGAGATGCCAACGCGCGCGAACAGAGGCCAACTACCGAAGAGGTTTAATAACTAAACGAGCGGGTGGAGGGACACGCGGAGGATTAAGCAGCTAGGCGCGGAGGACGACGCGGGAGCGCTCGCGCGCGCGAAAAAGCGACGTTTATAACATATAATAACTAGCTCAACTGCAGACTATGCTCTTACCGTGCTGTGACAGTGAGGTTGGAGATATGGAATTTTTTAGCTGCTTTTTGGTGTAAAATGAGGGGTGCTGGTTCCTGTTCCCCGCCAGCGCGTCCTCGCGCGGTGCTGCGCGGTACTGCGCGCGGGCGGGTTGCGACGAAGGCAACTTTCTGCCGGGCGCGTTACTTAATTGGGCAGGCGGTGACTAGGGGGGTGGTGAAAATATCCAGTAGGGGTGGTGAAATTATCCGGGGCCCTGTTGCACTTACACTTGTGAGCAAACGTTTTCGAGTAGTTTTTATGATTCGAAAGAGCTGCTGAAAATCCAAGCCATGGCTTCTAAAGCTGCCATCCCCTTAATTGCTTATTGTATATCGTAGTAAAACATCTTACAAAACCTTCTCCTATCAATGCCTGCTGAATTCCATTTCACAGGCCTGTAGTTGCTTCTATCCGGTTGTTTTCCTTGAATTCCTTCAATTTCGTCCTCCGAAACCCTTTCATATTATCTCAGCAATCCTTCATTCATACCAGATATCATTGTTAGTGATGTTACTTCTTCTGAAAGAAGCCAGAGACGGACTTTGCCGCCGAAGTGAACATGTTGCTGACGAGGCCACCAGTGCGGTGAGGCTTCTGAGTTTCCTGAGGAGGAGCCGACGGCTGACGGAGCTTCTGCTGCCTGACCAGCTCCTTGCAGGTCTCCGTGAGTGGGCCGGCCTTCAGGAACTTCCAAGCGGGCTGCCTGCTGAGATCCTTCTCCATTGCAATGTTGGCAGCCTCGAGCACGCACGTCCATCCCATGACGTTGTAGATGGGGTGCTTCCGGAGTGTGCCGCTCTTCCGCGTGAGTACGTCTACGAAGACGGGAGCCGACTTCAAGTCAGCAGATGAGTAAGTGATGTTAGTGAGGGCAGTGGTATGGGTGGCCTCGGTGGTATCAGTGGGAGCAGTGATGCCAAGGGAGTTGCTGGTGTCGATGTGGGTAGCGGTGTAGATGAGGCTTTCCGACTTCTGAGTAGTGCCGACGAGGTTACTGGTGCCACTGGAGTTATTGGTATCAGCATAGTTAGTGGTGCCGAAGTTATCAATGGTATCAACGTGATCAGTGGTGTCGACATGATCAATGGTCTTGACTTGGTCAGTTATGTGGACGTGATTAGTGGTGTTGATGAGGCTCTCCGGCTCTTGAGGGGTGTCAGCGAGGCCACTGGTGTCAGCATGGTCAGTGGCCTCAGCGAGGTTCTCTGGCTCTTGAGGGGCATCTTCCTCGGCAGATAACTCAGAGATGTCAATAGGGCCATCCAAACCCAGCTGCATGATGTCCTCAGGAGAGACGAAACTGAGATCCTCCAGCTCAGCGAGCTCCTCATCCATATCAACGGCGCTCTTGCCGCATGGTGAGTTTTCAGGGTCAGCAATGTCCATGCCGTTAGAAATGAAGATGCGATGACCCTTGCGCGCAATGTAAGAGTGAGCAGTCCACACGCATCCCTTGGGCAGGGTCGGAAGGGGCTTCAAGCTGTAGGTGCTACCTTCGGAGCTGCCTGTCTGCGGAGTGGAACCGGCGGAGGCGCCTTCGGCATTGATTAGTTGTTCGAGTGGGCTGCGACAGAGCTGCTTGACCTTGTTGAAGTCATCCTCGACTTCGTATCCTACTTCGTTGCTGTCCATCACCAGAGTCTTGCTAGGGTTGGAGGAGCCTGTGCTGTTTGAAGGGGTTTTGCTGTCTGAAGAGGCTGTGCTACTTGAAGAGGTTAGGCTGCTCTCGGAAGGGGTTGTGATGTCTGAGGGGTCGGTGATGTATGAGGAGTCGGTGATGTATGAGGAGTCGGTGATGTCCAAGTCCTCGTCAACATGGAACTCCATAGAAGCATCAGAGCCATCGATCTTCTTAGTATGGATGACAGTAAGGTCGTGCGACTGGGCATTGTCGCAGGCCTCGGCGTTGGTATCGGCCAGTGACCCATCACTGCTGTCGAGGTCGATGTCTTCAAAGCTTCCCTCAGAGTTGGTGTCAATGTGGTCGTTCTCCTCCACATCAATCTTAATCGTCTCGTAGTCCATCGTCTCGTAGTCCAAGCTCAGACCCTCGACGATCTCGGACTGCTCGATGCTAGAGAAGAAGCTGGAATCGTCGAGCTTCTCTCCCGCATTCCTGAGTTCAGTCGCCAGAGATTCCAGTGTAAGGGGGGAAGAAGAGGAGTCATCAAACTGATCGCCAATGTTCATGAGCTCAGTATTCAGAGTCTCCGGTGTAAAGAGGGAGGAAGAAGAAGTATCATCGAACTTCTCGCCAACCCTTTTGAGTTCAGCCTCTAGGGTCTCCAGTGTAGAGAGGGAAGAAGAAGAAGAGGAGGAATCGTCGAACTGCTCGTACGTGTCCATGTGCTCGGTCTCCAGAGTCTCCAGTGTAAAGAGAGAAGAGGTAGAAGAAGAATCGTCGAGCTTCTCGCCTGCATCCATGAGCTCAATCGCCAGTGTAGGAGAATCATCGAAGTCATCTTGGGTATCCTCAAATGTCTCGCTGCTGTCGTCATTCTCGGAGTAGTCTGCAGTCTCCACGATATTCAGGCGAGACGGCGCAGGGTAGTAAGCATAACCATCAAGGGGGAAGAAGTCAGCATTCTTTGTCCAGCGAGATCCCTTGGGTGTGTAGATGTCGTCTGGGACACCACGCTTCATGACAGACTTCCGTCCCTTGGAACCGCGCCGAGGAAGGAACTCGGAGGGGATCTTTTCGCCCTGGGCCATGTAGGGGTACTGGTACCATATTCCCTCGGGAATCGCGTACCAGTGCGACTCAGCACACATAAGGACGCTGGCCTTACGGAGATAATCGGGACCGGGATCTTCAGAGAAGAGGGCTTCGTTGATGATGGTCTCGCGGTCTATAACGAGTGGCCTTGCGGATGCCCAGTTACAAACTTCAGGCGAGGTGGTGTGCTCGGAGTGCAAGGGCGGGCTTTCGGAGGTAGTATATCCAGGGTGCTGTGCGCGGTGCTTGGCCAACATTTCGTAAACGGTTTCTTGGTAGTAAACCGGAGTAGGCTCTGCCTCAGGCTCCATGTCGTTGTTACCCTCGGTGGGTGTCGCATTGCTATCTGGAGGTGAGTCGTCGCGTTCCACAGTAGTGGTCTTGGTTTCCGTAGGCTTGAGGTATGTAGTGCTGTTGGTCTCTGAAGCGGAGTCTTCAGTCTTCTCAAGGGTGTTAGTGGAGGTCTCGGAGTGAGGCTTCGCGGTGTCATCGGCATCTTGCTTGGAAGCTTCGATCATCTCGTCAAGCTCATTGTCCCAGTTGAGCTTTCCGAAACTGTCAATGTCGCTCGAAGGGTTAGTGGTTTCGATCATCTCCTCACACTCTTCGTCCCAGTTGAGCTTTCCGAACTTGTCGGAGCTGCTCGAGGGATTAGTGGATTGCTGCATCTTGATGATTGTTCGTGTTGCTTGTGAATTGACCGAAAGGCTAAATAAGTGAAGAAGGTATCCGAACGAAGTGAAGTTGCTCGATGATTGAGGGTTGGCCGGCGGGTTGTAGAAGCGAAGAAGGTATCTGAAAGAAGTGAAGCTGTTCGATGTGTAATAAGAGAGCAATTGAACGGAAGGTGAGCGTTGAAGAAACGTCCAAGTTCAAGATGGAAAAGAAGTTTAATGGTAGAGGATGGAGGAGAGCCGTGGGGTTTTTATACGTAGGTAGGCTCGGCTATTTGTTTACTGTGTATGAAGTCATAGGTGGTCAAAAGCAGAACGTTAAATTTGTTTAACATAGGTAGTGAGGTAGCAACCAGCCACCGACCGACCGTGCGTAGCAACGCACTCACCTTTACTTTGTAGTCCGTGCCTTGTATTGTAACTTCACCTGCTACTGTTCTGGGAAAAGAGCATTGAGCCGGCTCAATTTCTAGCATAACAATTTCCTTTTCTGTGATAGGGATACAGTCAATTAGCTTGGGCAGTGTTGTATCACTAACTTAAAGCACGCCTGCGTAGGGACCATAGTGAATGGACTTACGCCGAAGGGCGTTGCCCCTGGAGATGTGCTTGCTCAGTGTGCTCCACATATCAAATTTTGCCCCAAGCTATTAAATAGTAAATGCAATGTCCCACCCCCTACATTTGGTACGGCAAAAGAACACAATTGCAGCGCCTCCAGGTGATTTGATGCATCTAGATTCCTGTTGATATCTTGTTAAACGCACAAAAAACTCACCAGTGCTCTACCCTAGCCTGCGCCTTGCCAATGCTTTTGCGAATACTGACGTAGCATGATAGTTCAATTTCGCAGGATCGACACTGTTTCTGTCAATTTGGTAGCGCTCGAGCAGTGCCTCTCGCTGTACGCATGACGTCAAAGCTGGGGTTTCGCAGGTGAAAAACAAAAGGATACCACAAACCCGCCCATCCCATCCTATGCTTACTATTATCCAACTATGAATGCGCAACAAGTCAACGCACGAAGGCGAAAAGCTACAAGCTTGATAACGAGAAAAACCAAGCATCTCTGATTTGATTTCCCAATCTGCAACAAAGCGTCCATTGACAACAAACAAAGCAAATATCACAGAACAACAATAAGCACTACCGCACCCCGAAAGTAAATCGAACTTACCATCATGCAGAACAATCCCAACCCAATCAGCCCCAACACCAGCAGCAGCACCAGCAAGCCAAGCGTCAACTACTGTAGTATCGCAGCCTCAGCACACCGCGCCGATCTTCCGTCCTCGACGTCCAGGGTAGACCATCCTTCATGAGACCAAAAGCCTCACCAACCCTGGACCCAGCGTCCTTTCATTACCGCAGCGTTAGAAGCAAGATCAAGACTAAACACCCCAAATATGACCCAACAAACAAGCCGCGCGCGCAAGAATGGCATATCATAAACGCATATTCATCAGGGGATATCAAAAGCTAGCTAACCAAACGAGTGTGTACGCGCACCGTACAGACCAACTGACTCAACCAATCCCAACCAACCAATCTACCAATCTATCCCTTCTCTAACCACAACCCTAGCTCCATCTTCCTCTACCCCTCGCTCTTCTTCCCCTCCGAAACTACAGACGTCGTGTCCAGCCACGCAGGGCTCTCGCCCTCTCTCGCCGTCCCCACCGCCGCCCTCGGTTCCAGGAAAAAGCTCGTCCCAGGCGCCGGCGACGGCAGCGGCGACGGCGTTGCCACCGAGCTGTCATGCACGCTGCTGCCAGTCGAGTTGCGACGGCTGACAGGCAGAGGCGGCACGGGCGGAAGATCCTTGTCGACGCGCGGGCTGCGCGGCGACTTGGGGTGATTGAAGAGCGGGTCCTCGGAGAGGGTGCGGCGGTGGGAGGAGGGATAAGCAGGCGCAGGCGCGCGCGTCGATTTGTGGTGGTGCGCAGAGCTGGCGGTGCTGGCATTGCTGGCGCGGTTGGCGCGGGGACTGCGCAGGCTGCGGGGCGTGGATGTCGAGGCCGTTGCTGCTGGGGGTGGTGGGAGAGGCGCTGCGGCGCGCGAGGCTGCGGTGGATGTTACGCCCGAGCTGCGCGGGCTCTTGAGAGAGCTGCGCGGGCTGCGGAGCGAAGAGCGAGGGCTCTTGAGTGAGCTTGGCCTAGATGCCGTGGGCACGGTGGCGGTGGTAGAGGAGCTGCTGCGTGTGCGCTTTGACATGAGGGACGACCTGATGCCCTTTGTTGACAGCGTCTCCGGTAGCGAGTTTAGTGGTTTGAGCGATATAAGGCTCCGGTGCCCCGAGTCGCAAGACTGGCGGACCTTAGGTGGGTAATACGGTCCTGAGATTTGTTCGGTGTGGTGCGAAAGCGGCGTCAATGGTCCCTCGGCGAAAGACGTAGTCCCGTTGGTTGAGTTGCCATACATGAGGCCTGGTGGACCGACTGCTGTGATTGCTTCCCACGGGCCTTCTACTGCGGTTGCAGCGGTCGAGACTGGTGATGCCTGCATCTCTACTTCTGAGATGTCGAGAGTACGATTCTTGCTCACGGGCCAAGGTCGGTTTGACGCTCCTGCCACAGTTGGGCTCGCTGGAGTGGACTGGACGTTGAACGGGCCTGTCTGGAGCTGTAACCAAGGCTCGGGGCCATGAAGAGATCGACGCTCCCTAATGGATCGACTCTTGCGGCCACAAGAGAAACAGAACTTGAACGCTTTTACGTATTCACGTCGGAACGGACCGGTGGTACCGAAGATGCAGAAGGCGATGGTGGCTGGAAAGCTCTCTGGCAAGTACTGCCAAAGCTCAACCCTCACCTGATCCACGCTGTAGTCCGGTGCATTGGCCTCAACCCTGTCAGGATCACGATTGTGCTGATAGTTGACAGTCTGGTAAGCAATGAGCGCTCCTTCGAAGACACTGCGGGTCGTTAGCAAACAATCGTAGGTCTTTGCCAGAGGGCAATAATTACAGGAGAATCGCCATGATGATCCCGAATCGAAGGATGAGCCACTTGTCGGTGCTGGCTCTGTTTCGAACCGTGGTGCTACTGGATACAGTCCTGTTTCTACCAGACGAACCGACTATGTAAGAAGTGTTTTTGTAAAAGATACGATTAAAAATGTTTCGGCTTTCCAAATACTTGTATAGTACTGCTACTACAACAAGGGCACCGGCCGTGAGGCATATAACGACTACGATGTCAAAAATTAGCATGTCGGTAAGTACAACAGTGCAGTTGAAACTTACAGATGGCATTTACTAAAAAAACGAAGGCGAGTGGGGCGTGTGCAACTGACGCGACAGCCGCAAACCCGATCATGAGTGCGGGAAGAAATAGGGCTGTGAATTTGAATATGACAGACATAGCCCTTTTGTTTTGCTGCTTTATACGTATGTTGTACGTCCCAATGAACAAAGTGATTGACCTTTGGCAAAATCAGTATTCGAGTCGCGTCTTATTGGCAGACCTAGCAGCTACTCACCAAAACAAAACAAGGAGACAATCAACATCGTAGGTGTAAGTGGCTGTTGAATCCATTAGCATTTGGTCCGCTGTTGAAGTATCATAAACTCTGGAAGAACATACCAGCCCAATTGACTCCAGCGCGCCATCCTCTGTCAGACTTTCCAAGCATGGCGATTTGGCTATGCTCATGGCGTTGGCGCGCCTCGAAACGGTCGTCCACGATCTTTCTCCAGTTTATAACATAGTCAAGATGAGTAATGAGACTGAAAAGAGAACCGAGAGTGGCGGATCCTGTGAGCAAGAGTATGTCTGCCATCCGTGTCAGTCCGCTTGCACAGCGCAGTCAGCGTGATTGACAAAACCTACAGCTAGTTCGTTCGCCATGCCTCCAGAGCATGAACAGCAACAAACAACCCAGAAAAACTCCGATAAAACCCAATATAAAGACGAATACGGCAAGGCCTACCGCCTCCCGCGGGATGCCTAAGCCTTCAGCCATGCTATTGTTGAACGCGTGAGTCTCGGCGGAAGAGCAACATCACGCTGAGATCGTATCCATATTTTTTCGTTGACGCGGGGTAGTCTCGGAGGGGTATGGCCGGTAGGCAAGCAAGCACTCTAGATCCGCCAGCAGTGAGTACCTACTTCATGTATTAGGGCCAGGAGTCCCAGGAACCGCTCCGTGGGAAAGGCCGGCCATTTAATATACGAGCTGCATAGTGGATGTGAGGAACCTGCATTCTGCAAGGCCCAACCCACACCAAAGGCCCAAGTGCCTGTCATTTGCGGGACAAGCAGCTAAAGCAAGCCTCAATGAGCGGGCCCACCGTACCACCGCAGCAGTCCCAACGGCAGATCGACAAATGGAGCTTTGGACTAGCCACGCGGGCGCGGGGCGCATGCCTCTTTAGTCCCTCCGATGCCTGTCACGGTGAAACAAGATATGGTCCAGGTCCGGCGGAAGCCGGGGAAGCAAACACGGGAAGATGAAGTGTGGCGAATGCGAGCCGGAACAGCAGGCGGTGCTCGCTTGTCCCTGGTATACAGTGAGACGGCTTCTCCACCGTGACTGCGCCGTCGAAGATAGCCAGCCTTGTCGTCGTTTTTCATAGCCGGTTGACATGTCCACTTGCGGAGTAGCGGGAATAGTGAACAGCCACAGAATCATGAAACCCGTAAGGCCGGATTTTAGGAGCACGCTCTCTTGCGCTAATCACCGCCGGGACCGTCCGCGAGCCCGAGCCGCGCGACTGGGGGCGCAGGTTGATTAGTACTCCATAGAAGGAGCCTGGGACCTTTCTTTTCCTGGTACCAAGGTACGTCCGTAGCTGGGTGGTGAAGTCGTCGCGTGGTTGTAGATACGTAGTGGTTACCGGTAGGCAAGAGCTTGTGGTAGCGAGCGCGTCGCTTATCGTCTGCGCTTGCCCGGCTTGGAGCGACCTCCATCGACGACCACCGCCTGCATCTCTCTAGCCCATCGATGACTCTCTCTATCCCCCCTTTCCACGTTTCCTCTCATCAATCTCTCTCCATGATGCTCCCGGGGATCCCACCACGCGCCAGCCGAGATTCGCGTGCTGACGATTCAGTGGGGCCCTACGTCTCCAGCCGTTTCACACCTTGACACCTTGGAAAACGAACTCGAGATGGACTGAAGCGTTGGTCGGAGGCAAGAGAGGCCTCTGCACTGTACAGCAATTACACCTACCGGCATCAAAGCGTCACGAGGACGCGTCTCCCTGTCCGACCGCAGCACACGCTGCACGCAAAAAAAGCACTCGCCGCCCAATTGCTCCATCCCGTGCCGCTGAAGATGTGCAGGGAAAAAAAAGTTCGAGGATAAGGACAGACAGCCGACTGCGTCCGAGTCCCGACAGTTGACCGCCGCCGCACCTGCCACATCCTGACCGTGCCGGCCACGTTGGACGCGGGAGCCGGCAACACGCAACCGGCGACCCGTTGTCCAATGATGATGATCAAACGATCAAACGCCTCAGCAGGAAGTGGGGAGGAGGATCAAAAGAGGGTTCGGATCGGATGCTGTAGAACTCGATTGCCGCTGCGGCCCTCGCGGGAATGAAAATAGGGGGCCCAAAAGACTTGCTTAACGCCCTCTCATGACCTTGAAAGAGCCTGGGGTACCCGGAATAAAGGTCTGCCCCTGAAACAAACTACTACTTTCGACTACTTTTCGCGATTTTGCTGCACGAGCCCCACCAAAACACAGCCCGCTGAGAGACGATGAGCGCCCAGATTCCAAGTCAGCAGGCGCCCAATTCGCCGGTTGTCGATGTCGTTGGCCAAGAGCTCCTTGTCGATGCAAGTCCCTTCACCTTGCTGCGTCTCCACGATGCGGACTGCTCTTCGCCCACTAATAGCTAACTTCTGAGGTGTTGTTGCGTGTGCAGTCTAACGAAGCAAGCGAAGTCGACTCCACGTTCGGCGACTATTTAGATTCGTAAGCAAGCTACAATCCCAGTCAGCGTTCTAGACTGTAAACTGAGTGCCAAGCAACAGTACTACGACATCCCTTGCCTCGAGCGTCACGAATTTCAAATACGAACATGGTCGGAGGTACCATGCTATTGAGACTGGAGGTGTGTTTTGAGACCATCTGAACAGTGTTATATGCTGTCAGAGCACAAGAAGGCTGACATTGTACCCCAGTTTATGCTATCCCAAACGATGAGGTACTGGATCTCTGAAAATCTCCGTGATGTCTTGGCTGATAATCTTCATTCCTACAGCAAGAGGCAGAACGACTCAGTAGGCATGCCCTTGTCCGCAGTGGGTGTGTGTGTGTGTGTGTGTGTGTGTGTTTTTGTTGATGATGATCCATGTTAGGCCTCCAGCACAAGGTATGGGAGATCGCCTTGAACAACAAGTTTTACATTGCTCCGTTCGACCTCAAGCCGGGGGATGAAGTCTTGGATGTCGGATGTGGCACCGGAGGTAAGTGTACATCACGGGGTAGTCTTGATATCCATTATCCGGACGTGCCGGAGGACTCCTTTCCATACCTGGCACCTACCCTTTCCTAACTAGTCCTCAAATCCCCGATGGCATACCGGGGTTTGTTCCAACGTCAAGAGGCATCCGCCACACATGAATGGCTAACCCCGAGCTCCAGCATGGTGTATCGACGTGGCGGACGCCTACCCAGACGTACAAGTCCAAGGCGTCGACCTGTCGCCCATCCAGCCGCACAACGTGCCGTCCAATTGCGATTTCCTCGTCGACGATGTTGGCGCAGAATGGACGTACGGGCCACGCTTCAACTTCATTCACTCGCGCTTTCTGCTCGTGGGCGTAAAGGACTGGGCCCACGTAATTCGGCAGGCTTTCACCAGCCTGAAGCCCGGCGGCTGGGTTGAGCTGCAAGAGTGCCAGCTCCCGCTCACATCCGACGACGGGACGGCCGGGCCGGACTCCGCGTCAGGGGTGTGGGGCGCCGGCATGCGCGACGGCATGGCTCAGATGGGTTGCGACACCCTCGCCACGCTGAGGTTCCGCGAGCTCATGGAGAAGGCCGGCTTCGTCGACATCCAGGAGACGCACATCAAGTTCCCGCTGGGCACTTGGCCTAAGGGCGAGAAGGAGAAGAAGATGGGCGCCCTGTTTGGCAAGGACATCTCTGAGAACGTGTCAGGCATCTCGACCAAGATATTTGCTCATGGTTTGGGATGGTCCAAAGAGCAGGTCGATGAGTTTGTGCCCAAGATGCAGGCTGAGATTGCCAGCAACCGCGTCAGTGTTATTGTTTTTGTTGAAGAGTTCCTACTGATTCTCTTTAGGTGCATGCGTACATGCCCGTCGACATTTTCTACGCCAGAAAGCCCGAGTAGGCTGTGTGGCTACACTGCGGTGCCCGTCAAGCCTCGAAAAAGTCTTTCGCTTGTATACAATAGATTTGGAGAATACAGTCAACATTGGTTGCAACTTTTGTACTGGGCAACAACTTCTAACGTCAATACGCGCTTGTAGCTATATCCTGCTAGGCTTTTGCGTAATACTCTGCACACCTCTTTATCGGTATAAAGCGAGAAACATTGTATGATGTCAAAGCTAAAACAATCTTAAAGCAGACTCGACCTACAACACTCAGTTCAACATGGCAAGGACTCTCTCAAAACAAATTATTGTCAACCAAAGCTCACAGTAACCTGTCTTCCGTCAGTCCACTGCCAGAGCCCAAAAAGTATCGCCTCTCCGCCCACACGCCGAAGTGCACCTGCCTGTCTGGAGCATCCACCATTCCATCATAGCGAAAACCGACCACTGCCACCACACCCACAAAACAACAAAACAACAACATAACTCTCAAGAGGCAAAAGAGAATATTGACAAGGACGAGACTCGAACTCGCGCGGGTTGCCCCACCAGGAATTAGCGTTAAGATGACCTTAACCTGGCGCCATAACCAACTCGGCCACCTTGCCTGATTGTTGAAAAGCCGTTTCTTAAAATCCAATAAATACTGCGCAAAAAAAAAAGCACCAGCCACAGCGGTTCAGACACCAGAGCAATGCAGCGCCGCGCTTGCTAGTCAGTTTTAACGAGCTAGACCCTCTCGCCTACTTCCCTATACGAGTACCCACATCCGGTAATTGAGTTTACAATTTATAGTGCCACGACTCACGACTCTCTTGTTAGTGAGGCTGAAGCAAAAGACGCCGTGGGCGCGTGCGCGCTTGCATTGTAGGCGGTGTGGACTCGGCCAGTGGGCGGTGGAAACGGGCGCGCATGAAGGAAGCTCCGCACGGCTTGTGTGTAGAGATTGCTGGCGGCCGCCCCTTCCCTTCGCCTCGTGGTTGATGGTGCGGTTTCGCTGGAGATATACGAGTTTCTGCCTTATTCTGTGCGGTTCCTGAGTGCGAATATCGTGTAAACGCGCTGTGGTGGCGGTTGCCGAAGCGAGATCAGGCCTGCGGATCCGAGCTTCGGCCGGGGAGACGGGCTTCGGGCCTCGGGGCCTTTCAACACCACGAGAAAAATGAGAGCGCATAAGGCCGTTAGGGGGTGCTTTTGACACAGGGTTGCTGCGGTAGTAAAAAGATTCAAAGAGTTTCTGCCTGGTTGGGTTCTCTCTGTTTCTCTTTTTGTTTTCCTTTTCCGCTGTCGCTCTGTCTCGATCCCTCTCTCTCTACCATCCAAAAAATAAAACAAAAACATACAACAGTTGGGATTCGCTAGTGGTCACCCACCTAACTACTAATCAACCGGTTCACAGCTTAAATTTGGCAGAGCGGACGGGATGCCTTGTTCTCTGTGACCTGTGGTCGTATGTGCTGGATACTGTGGATTGTAATGTTTATAAATGGGGTTGTTGTGGAACAACTACAGGGCGAGTAAGCTTTACCATTCGGACACATGGCATATGAGAACAGGAAGATTGAAATACCTAGCGGGAAAGTACAGAATCTCTTCTGGCACAGGACTTTGAGTTGTGGATTTGTGATTTTTAACGATCAGAAACGAGAAGTTGAAAATAAAGATGGCTGAAGGTGGAATGGAAGTAAAAGTCCACGATGAACGCAAAAGACCTTAACGAAAGGAAAAGACAAAGCTGTGAGAACAACGGTAGGTAAGAAAGACGGAAACTTGCATCTTGTATAATGTAGATTCTACCTGGAAGTGTAGACAATCTGCACTCACCAGAGCTACAGTAATCGCCTCACCTTCTTGCATTCCGAGGAATATAAAAAATGAGGACGACGTAAGATCGATGTATGTCGAAACAGACACCTCAACTCCACCTAATTCCCGACGACCTGCAGTGCATAGAGTACGCCGACAAGACGCAGCATGATGCCGTCGTGACGTCCCGAGCCGAGCCGAGCAATCGCGCCAGCCAGGCCGCTACGCCGTGGCGATCTTGCTCGTCCCGCGCTGCACTCCGCAAGTCGTTGGTCGCAGAGCTGATGGAGTGAAAACGTCACGTAGGTCGGGAGTTGTGGGGAATGGCCCGCGTGCAAGGTGGTTGACTGGGTTCGTTTGGTGGTCGTCGTCATGGGGACGTCAAGCTAATGCCGTTAGGGTAAGATGGCCTGTCAACATCAATATATCGAGACGTTGTCGCTAGTTGTTTTGGGAATATTTGGGGTTTGATTGTAAAATCTTTGATTTGGTTTTGAGCTAATAATTCTTCGCCGTTGTGAGTCTGGCTGTGCTTAATTTTTTCTCTAGTCCTTGACACTATAGACGAGGAGTTCTTTGTATAAAAATAAAAAGACATATTTATTGTTTGTGTACTATCCCATATACACGATCCATTATTGTTACAGTCATTCAATATCCCAATTAATCCAACATGACCACTTTTCCTGAAAGCCAGATCAGCACAAGGAACCTCCAAACCCTCCTCCACATCCTTGCATCGTGACATCAAGATCACAACATCAGCACCCACCCCAGCTCTTGACATCAACACACCATCACTGGCCAGCCTCATCTAAACATCCCGGCAGAAGCGCCTCCAACGCAACATATAAACCATTACCACGCACTCCTCTCCTTCCAACAACAACAACAACACCCACCACCACCAACAACCAAAACCCCAAAACCAACCAAACCCCACCACCACCCCCAAAAATGCCCACCGCCAACCCCAACCCCGCCAACTTCGCCAACCGCCCCCACGAAGAAGTCGAAGCCATAGCATCCAAAGGCGGACAAGCCAGCCACAGCCACGGCCACAGCGGAGGAGGAGGATTCGCGTCCATGGACCCCGGCAAGCAAGTTTGTTTCCCTTCCTTTGCTAAAAGCCTCACTTCCCCTCCATTAATACCCTAAAACCTTACTCCCACTCCTCCTTGCCTATAAAGATAGGTCAAGAATTCATGAACAGACAGCGCTAACCAAGCCCTCCAGCACGACATCGCTTCCAAAGGCGGCCAAGCCTCCAGCGGGTCGTTTGAGCCTGGGTCCGAGAAGGCGCGGGAGGCGGGCCAGAAGGGGGGGGTTGAGATAGTGGGTTCTGACTCTGTTGGATCAGGGGTCGTTATGATTGATGGATGATTTGATAATGGTTTGTTTTTATTTTGTCAGGTGGAAGCTTCGTTTGTTTAGTGGATTTGGGGATCCTGTTTTAGATTATATGCGCTCATTTTATGCAGTCAGTTCAAGTACGCGTTTGTTAGAAGTTTTGTTGCAGCCGCGCTCGCGGGAAAGAACTGCGGCTCAGTGAAGTTAGCTACCTAGCACACGATCGACCGTCCTAGAACCTCTCACCTATCCCAAGAAACGAAGCCCAAAGAGTTTCCCCAGCCCCAAAGCCTCAAACAACTTAAACGTTTTTATACATACAGTCATCTCTCAATTCTCCTCGTACACAACAGCAGAACCCTGGTATCAACTAAGACCATACTCAGAACGCCATCAACCCATCCGACACATGCCGCCAACCCTAAAAGCCCCCTGTCCGGCTCCTCATCTTTTCGTTTTACATTTCCTCGACCGCGCAGTTCGGGTGCATGACATAGACAACGTGATCCTGGCGCTGCAGGCCCTCTCCCTGGTCATCCGCGAGACCCTCGCCACGGATTTGCATAAGGATGTTGTCCTGGAATGACCGTTAATTCGATGCTCAAGAAATCCCAGAACCGATGAGATGCTTACCTTGACCATCCGCTTGAGCACCTTCTTCGCTAGCGTCCGCTCGGCCTCCAAATCCTCCTGCGTCTCCAGCTCCGCTTCCTTCTGCTCCAGATACCACACCAGCAGCTCCTCTTCCTCGACGCCGTCCTCGCTCGTTGCCGCGTCCGCGTTGACCCGCCGCACCAGCATGTTCAGGATCGTCATGTACTTGTCGTACGTGATCTTGGTCCTCTCGCGCGCCTGCGAGGGGCCTGGAGTGCTCGACGCGCCGGGCGCGGCAGGAGTGTTCTCGGCAGGTGCTTCTTCCTCGCCATCACCCATCTCCTCGTCGGCGTTGGCGCCGGCTTCGGTATCCGCTACTGCGCCTTCTTCCTCTTCGTCCTCGACTTCGACGTCGTCCTTCTCGACTGAAATGATGGATTGTCGCAGCAGGTTGTATGCCTCGCGCACGAATTCGGGGGTCACCTCGCTCACGCATGTGGCCTTGGCGATGGCCTCCGACAGACGGATCATCGACTCCAATTGTCGGACCGTGATGCGGTAACTGTTGCGGCCGATTCCGCCCTGGGCGTCGTCCGCACGCAGCTCCTTGTATTTCTCCACCAGCGTTGTCTTTGCCTCGGGCGTGAATTCGGGCTTGAAGGTGCGCGCGAAGCGAATGTAGCGCTGCAATTGCTCTGTGCTGAACTCGGGCTCGACAGCGTCATCACGCAGGCGGTGAATGTTGACAATGTGCTCTGCCAGGTGCTTGTCCACACCCTCGTCACACTCGTCGAGGACGACAAAGAATAAATCGAAACGAGACATGATGGGCGCGCTCATGTTGACGTTCGCACGAAGCGTCGTCTTCCGGTTGTAGCGACCACCAACTGGGTTTGCGGCAGCGAGGATGGACGTGCGCGCGTTCAGGGTGGCCTGGATACCGGCCTTAGCAATAGAGATGGTCTGCTGTTCCATGGCTTCGTGGATTGCGACTTGGTCGGCAATGTCCATCTTGTCGAATTCGTCAATGGCGCAAATACCATTGTCGGCAAGCATAAGAGCACCAGCTTCGATGGTGAAGTCGCCAGTCTCTTCATCCTTGACCACGGCAGCAGTAAGACCAGCGGCCGAAGACGCCTTTCCGGACGTGTACACGGCGCGAGGCAGGAATGAACAGATGTACTTGAGGAATTGAGACTTGCTGGTACTGGGGTCACCGACGACGCAGATGTTGATGTCACCTCTCAAAGCCATGCCTTCCGGCGTAACTTTGCTTACACCGCCCATAAGCTGGAGCAAAAGACCCTTCTTGATGACCTGATGACCATATACCATAGGTGCAATGGAGTCGACCAAGCGCATGAAGATGTTTGGCTTGTGAACCATGTTCCGGAGATCCTCAATTTCAGAAGGCGTAAGGGTGGCCAGGTATTCGGCCTGCGCTTCCTCTCCAGTCTGGTTCGTCTCCATGGGAGCGGTCTGGTTAAGAGAGGCCAGGATATTGCCTGCCTGGCCCTGGAGGTGTTGAGTTGCGCTCTGTCCTGGAGTGGAAGTGTCGGGCGTGACCATGCAAGCAAGGAACGCCATTCTGTAAGTAAGATCTCTGACACCAAGCGCTTTAAGGCCACTGACACCACTACCTCCAACATCGTTACCTCTTGGCATACTGCTGTTGTCCCTCATCGCCTGAGGCCTGACACCCGGTACTCTGAACTGACTGAC
Source organism: Aplosporella prunicola CBS 121167 (assembly GCF_010093885.1). Taxonomy (NCBI): domain Eukaryota; kingdom Fungi; phylum Ascomycota; class Dothideomycetes; order Botryosphaeriales; family Aplosporellaceae; genus Aplosporella; species Aplosporella prunicola. The sequence continues at coordinate 828,330 of NW_022983536.1, forward strand.
GTCAGGGATAACGATGGCCGTTCCAGTGAAGATACACTTCTCTCCTGCCTTGGCACGGTCGACCATTTCTCCACGCAGAATAACATCCATAGTACGGGGCATGCTACCGGTAGGAATCTCGGAGCTGTTTTCCTGGATACGCACTTTTTGCCAATCCACGAAAGTGCTCTGCCTTATGTCCAGGCGCCATCCCTGGCGGTTACCGCAAGTCAAGTTGGGACATTGCGTAGGCTCGGTGTAACGGAAAGTCTGCTCGACGTTGGATACTGGAGTGTTACAGACTTCACAGATAAATGTAGCCAGAGACAATTCTGGGCGGACTTCTGAGGTACGGGTCACGGTGCCAGAAATGGACAGGAGTTTGCCGATGGACGATGTGCGCAATTGGCGGATACGGGAGACAAGCGGCAAGTTGTAGAAAGCAAGCGTGAACAGCTTGTCGGTCTGCTGGTTTGGTGTCTTGTCTGACATACTTTCCTCTTGACTGGCTCCGGTGCCGGCCACAGATGAGTTCGTCACGGACGAAGTGGAGTTTGGTTGTCTGTGTTCCCTGAAATATTGCGGCTCGTACTTCGCGATCAGGTTGTGGAGGGCCCGGGTCATGTATGGAAGGAAACGGTAGTACTCGTTGGCTACTGCGTTTGCCACGACACCCTCTTCATGCCTCATAAGGTGGGTGAAGTCGACATAGAGTGTTGACAGGCCGTATAACCGCAGACCGTGAATTTGCGCAATGTAGTACTTGTCGGTAGTCTGTACTGCGCTTGATGCAGGTACGCCGGAGGAAGCTGGGTCTTCAATGTAGCTTTATGTACATGTCAGCTCAGGCAACAAGACGTATGGTTTTGGGTTGCTTACCCTTCAAGGAACTCTTCGAATCGCTGCGACAAGGTCTCGCCAGTGACATCCACTACACGGGGAATGTCCTGGCGCGGACCTGCCGACCTGCGGACAGTTCCCCTTGCACCAACAACCTCATCATCCGGAAAGCCTTCGATATCGCTATTTGCGCCGGCGCCGTCAGAGGGAGGGCCTCTTTGACGGGAAGAGGAGCGTTGTTGTCTTCGCCTTCCACCCGTCGGATCGCTTGATGATAACGGGGTCGGGGCGTTGAGGTCAATGTTGTCGGACCCAAGGACTGCATCCGCCATGGAAGACATTTTGGGCGACGTGGGGAGGCAGTGGTGCTTGTGAGGCTTGAGGATTGACCAGTGTTTTCCTGCGGGGAGTTTGGTGTTTTCGGTTGTCAGGGCGGCAGGACGGCCGTGCACAGTGGAGCTTCGGTCGCTATGGAGGCGCGGTCGCGTTCTGACGCGCGAATCGACGCGTCATGCCAAGAGATCAATTAACTGGCCCAAATAGGTCAGAGTCACTCGAGTTGAACAGCAAACGCCTGCAGCAGTTTACAGGCAGCCCAGTTTTCCATGGCTGTGTATGAGGAGTATCCAACAGCACCCAGCCTCAGTAATTTTTCAAGGCCAATCTCTGGGTTAGTAGCCTATGTCTTCCAAATACAAAATTGCCAGCCTTCATAAAATAACAGGTCCAGCGCTATGCAAGATGTACCAACTAAAGCACGCCTGATTATATTGGGGAAGTCGTCATCTACTTGCAAAGCACACAGTAAAGGTATACTATATTCAATTTTAGCTCGTTGATATATATATTTATTTTCCGCCTCATAGCCAAGTACACACCTATGTATGGATGTGAATGAATCACAGTCCAGCTAGAAGGTCCACCTAAATACTTATGATGCCTTTGCAGGCCCTTCTACTATCAATAAGGACCGTATACCGTATAGGATTAACACCAGCCTCCTATAATGCATACTTTACATCGCCTGTGCCTTCATCGCCTTACCGTACTCGTAGTTGCAACACTTCAGCGCATGCTTGTAGAGGATCTCGTCTTCGGAGTGGAAGCAGAAAGTCTCGCTGCTTGCTTCCGTCTTGCCCTTCTCGAGCATATCCATGTCATCTTTGTCCCGGTCATTCTTGGTCCAGGGCGCGCTACCCAGCTCTTTGGCATTTTCCTCCTCTTTACTCTTGACCAAGCTTCGTGTATGTGGATAAGTACAATGTCCTGGTCGCGCTGAGAGCCCGAGGATCGCTCTCGGTGCTTCGTCTGGAGAAGACCCGACTAAAATTTTAGCCCTAATCGATAACCGCCCATGTTTTTGTCGTGGCCCCAGATTGCGTTACAACTATCACGCACATCGCGCTCGTGTAACTGGAGGACGCTTCTTTGCGCATATGGACGGCTTTCAACAGCGTGACTGCAGTTGTTGTCTCATTCTAGAGCCGTAGAGAGAGTGTATATGGCACTCGCACATTTTGACAGTCTGGGCGACGCGGCCACGATTAGCTCCTCCGACCCCGGCATCAGCCCTACAGCGCGTGCCCCTCCCGATATTTTTTTGTTGGCGCGCCGCGCCTTTCCCACACTTCCTTCTCGCTCTGCGTCTGCCATCTTCCCCCAGAAACCGCAGGACGCAACCACGCACAAAGCCCACCATGTCTGGCACCGGCGAGCTTCCCATTGAGCCTCACAAGACGTTCGACACCATCCTGGTGTTGGACTTCGGTATATGCAGCAATTTTCGCGTCTGAATTGCTATGACTCTAACCTGTCCAAGGCTCCCAATACTCCCACCTGATCACCCGCCGTCTGCGCGAGCTCAATGTCTACTCTGAGATGCTCCCGTGCACCCAGAAGATCAAGGATCTTACCTGGAAGCCCAAGGGTGTCATTCTGTCGGGCTCGCCCTACTCGGTCTACGACAAGGACTCTCCCCACGCCGACCCTGCCGTTTTCGAGCTCGGCGTCCCGATTCTGGGCATTTGCTACGGTCTGCAAGAGCTCGCGTGGCACCACGACAACTCCAATGTCCTGGCCGGCGAGAAGAAGGAGTACGGCCACGCGTACCTGAACGTCACGAAGCACGCGGGCAAGTCGGAGCACATTGACAAGCTTTTCCAGGGTCTCGAGGAGAACCTGGAGGTGTGGATGTCTCACGGCGACAAGCTTGGTCACCTTCCCACCGACTTCGTCATCCTGGCCCAGACCAACAACGCTCCCTTTGCCGGTATCGCGCACGAGACGAAGCAATACTATGGTATCCAGTTCCACCCCGAGGTCACGCACACGCCGCGCGGCAAGGAGCTCATCAGCAACTTCGCCGTCGGCATTTGCCGTGCCGAGCAGAACTGGACTATGGCCAAGTTCGTGGACCAGGAGATTGCCCGCATCAGGGCCCTGGTCGGTGAGAAGGGTCAGGTCATTGGCGCTGTCAGCGGTGGTGTTGACTCTACCGTTGCTGCTAAGCTGATGCAGGAGGCTATCGGCGACCGCTTCCACGCTGTCCTTGTCGACAACGGTGTCCTCCGTCTCAACGAGGCCCAGATCGTCAAGGAGACCCTGACGAAGCACTTGGGCATCAACTTGCACGTCGTCGATGCCAGCGAGCGCTTCCTGGGCAAGCTCAAGGGCATCACGGATGACCCGGAGAAGAAGCGCAAAGTCATTGGCAACACCTTCATCGAGGTGTTCCAGGAGAAGGCGAGGGAGATCGCAGATGCTGCGGCGCACACGGACAAGGCTGGCGAGATTGAATGGCTGCTCCAGGGCACCCTCTACCCCGATGTCATCGAGTCCATCTCCTTCAAGGGCCCCAGCGCGACGATCAAGACGCACCACAATGTCGGTGGCCTGCTCGAGGGCATGCACCTCAAGCTGATCGAGCCTCTGCGCGAGCTCTTCAAGGACGAGGTCCGCGAGCTCGGTACCAACCTGGGCATCCCCGAGGAGCTCGTCTGGCGCCACCCCTTCCCCGGCCCGGGTATCGCCATTCGCATCCTGGGCGAGGTCACTCCTGAGCAGATCAAGATCGCTCGTCACGCCGACCACATTTTCATCGAGGAGATCAAGGCTGCGGGTCTCTACCGGAACATCAGCCAGGCCTTTGCTGCGCTGCTGCCGGTCAAGGCCGTGGGTGTCATGGGCGACAAGCGTGTGCACGCCCAGGTCATTGCCCTGCGTGCTGTTGAGACGACGGATTTCATGACTGCGGACTGGTACCCCTTCGACGGGCAGTTCTTGAAGAAGGTCAGCAGGAGGATTGTGAACGAGGTTGACGGCGTGTGCCGTGTGGTTTACGACAGTAAGTGTTTGCAGCGCGCCATGGACACAACAATAGACGACGATGCTAACAGACGACTGCAGTTACGAGCAAGCCCCCCGGAACGATTGAGATGGAGTAAAAAGCGGCGGAGGGCAACAACGGGGTGTGGATTTAGCATAGACGAGGCGTTACGGGACCCGGAGGGAAAAATTCCAGAGACAGAGAAACATGTCACGATAACTACGTTGCGCGCGCAGTTGGATCGAAGCGGCGCGATACCCATAGACGTAACACAGAAGGCAAAATATTGGATCAGCAAGGAACAAGCCATCTCATCGTCGGGTTATGGCGTCATTGTTAAAGTGCGGGCGGGGACCGATGCGGGCAGAAAGCGACCGAGATAATCGCCATCGCAAACAGAAGGCAGATCGCTGACGGAGGCGCGACGAGCGGCTCGAGTGCCTTGAAAACGCAATTGATGAGGGGTGTGAAGGGAAAGGCACGAAGGACGGGGGGGCCAGTGCGAGAGGCTGGACTGCCCCTCTGTGGGGACATTCGTTCATCAGGCACAACGTCGCAAGCGATGACATCATGGGCGCGTCGAGTTCTTCTTATAGCGGCCTTCGCTCAGCTTAACTGCACACACAATCAAAGATACCCAAGCAACTACTCTCATCAATTCACTACCTACCTTACTCTCACAAACACACACAAACCTCGTTTTTTTTTATTTCCCAAAAAACACTCTCACACAACAACCATGTCCGGAACCTCCAACGTCGGCAACCGCGCTCTCTACGAGGCGGGCGACCAGCGCAACTACGCGGACAACGAGGTCCAGAACGCCGAGCGCTACAAGGAGGGCAAGCCCAACAGCCACTTGGCGCAGGACTCTAGTAAGGCTGCCTCTGCATTGTCCCTGCAATTGCAAGTCAACAGCATATCTGTCTGCTGTTTGCAGAGGACAAGACGAGCCGATGGGACAATTTGCTAACCACACACCCACCCCCAACAGAGGACGAGCGCACCATCGCCAACAAGCTCGCCCGCGAGGAGAAGCGCGAGCACGAGGCCGAGCCCGAGTCGCTCGAGCACCAGCGCCTCGAGAAGGACGCCACGCTGCCGGTACGTCTCCCCCCAACCACACCACCCCGCCTTCCCTACCAATTCCTACCTCCCTATCCCCAGGCACTTGGCCATCTCTACTCTCAACAACCATTCTAACACACCCGTTCGTCTAGGCCAGGGCCCACGGCAACGCCCCCAGCAAGGGCGCCCAGCTCGACCAGGAACTGCGCGAGGAGGACGAGGCCGCCCTTAAGGCCAAGGGCCACTGGGGCTCGAAGCAGTAGATGCCGAGCGCCTGCGTTGTTGATACCATTGGGGTTCGGCACACACGGAACTCCCTACCCCCTGCCTTGAGTTTGAGATAGACCTTGAGGAGGTGTGCTGGAAAAGTTTATTTAGTAATGCCGTCAGGCGATGAAATTATGATTTGATGCTCCCTCTATCTGTCTCTCCGTCTCTGTCTTTTGCACGGACGCGAGTGTTTTTGTTTTGTGCTTTGATGTTTGGGTGTAGGCGGCTGTAGTGGTTTGGCGCGACCTTGTGGTGTCAGTTGTGCCAAAGGCTGTTGGGTCGGCTTCAAGAGCTTGTCTACGTCGAGCTCCATTTCTTTCTTTCCTATCCGCCGTCTAGTGCTCCCACCTAGTCGCTCGCAGCTGCATACATATCTACAACCCAGCCCCCACCACACCCATATCTACATGCACATGCACATCCTCTTCTACAACCGTATCTACATCTACATCTACGCCTCCGGCACCGGTCTGCGCTCAGATCCGCGCCGCCAGCACCACTCCCCCTAACTAACCCTTGCGGTGCATGACCGTCGCGGCCGCCTGTACAAGTCAGCAACAGTGCCCCTCTCTTCCTCGTTGGCCAGGGAAAAGGCGCCTTACCTGGTGGTTGGGGAAGATGAGCGTGTCGGCAATGACGACGTTCTCGCGGCGGCCGGCGGCGAAGACGATGACTTCGGCGATGTCGTCCGGCGTCAGCGGTTCGACGCCCTTGTACACGGCATCGGCTTTGGCTTTGTCGCCGTAGAAACGCACGATGGAGAATTCCTGTACCCATGTGTTAGTGTGCGGTTCTTCTTTCTCCTGTGCACGTTCGTGTTCTGGGGATTGGATAATTGGAGGTAGGTAGGTAGCGCTCACCGTCTCGACCTGCCCCGGATCGATCTCAATAACGCGGATGCGCGTGGCAATCAGCTCCTTGCGCAGCGCCTCGGTGAAGCTGCGCACGGCCGCCTTGGTCGCGCAGTAGATGCTGCCGCCGGGGTAGCCCTCGCGGCCGGCAATGCTGCCGACATTGATGATGTCGCCGGCGCCGCGCGCCTTGAACCCCTTCAGCACCTCCTGCGTCATGTGCACCAGGCCGGTCACGTTGGTCGCGAGCATCGTGTCGATGTCCTCGGGGACGATGTCGGGCGCTTGCGCTACGCCTTTGACGAGACCTCTACAGCGTGGGTCAGCAACGCGCACACGCACACAGCTAGGTAGGTACCCAGGTACTCACGCATTGTTAACCAAGACGTCAATCGCGCGCCACTCCTCGGGCAAGCGCTCCACAAACCCCTTCACCTCGGCGGGCACGCTAACGTCCAGCTTCGCAGCGAAGACCTTGACGCCATCGCCGACCTCGGCTTTAATCTCTTCAGCCAGCTGCTGCAGCGCCTCGGTGCGCCGCGCCGCCAGCACGAGGCGCAGGTCCGCGGGCGCGGTGCGCGCGAACTCCAGCGCCGTGCTGCGCCCGATGCCGGAGGATGCGCCGGTGATCAGGACGGTCTTGCCTTGCAGGCGCTTGCTCATGGCTGAGGACATGGCGCGGTGGAGGAGGGGCGCGAGGGATTGGAGAGCGTGTGTGCGGGGTCCGGCGGCGGTGGTGGTGGTGGTGGAGGGGCGGAGAAGGGCGAAGCTGGTGCGAAGAAGGCGGATTGCCGGCTGGCGCATGCGGTTTTCTCTCTGCGTGTGTGTTGGAGGGGTTGGGTACAAGTTTGTTTTTTTTTTAAATTTTTTGAAAAAGAGACAGAGTGGGTTGGAGGTATGGTGCAATTGATGCGGAGGATTGCTCAGTCGCGTGGGTGGAGATGGCGGCTGCCCCGAGCTCAAGCTCCATCAAGCAAATGCCGACGACCCCGCCGGCTATTGCCCCGACGACACTTCTGTCCTTTCCGTCCTTTCGCGCGCGGGTGCTTGGGTGAGCGACGCGACACTTTGTCTCTGGGACTTTGGTAGGTAGATCAATTGGATTGGAATATGGCGGAGATATCGTCGTGTTGCTTTGTGCCGTTATACCTAGGTGGGTGGTAGTCAATTGGCTGCGAAAATGGAGAAACCAGTAAGTAAAGAGCTGGGGAAGTGGATAAAGACATCACGTCACACACGACAAGATGTACTGTAAGCCCAGCAACAAACGATAGGCCTAGGTAGGTAGCCATCAGCGCGCCTATAGACATTCCATCATCCATCGAGACACGCAAAACACATTCATAGGTAGGTACCAAGGTGCGGGAGGTACCGAGTATTCCAGACACCCGGCAGCAAGCAAACATGCACCCAATGCCCAATGTCCACTGTCTCAGACAGGCACAACCCTCTCGGATACCCACGGCTACAAGCATGCACCCACCCAACCCAGGTCGCGCCACCGCTTTCTTTCGATTCCTGAGTCAAGTCAAGTCGCGGTCTGGCAGACGCAGAAAACAAACAAACAGCGGCTCTACCACCACTCGGTATAGGCCACCATGACTGCGAACTGTGTCGGGACATGAGACACAGGCACGCGACACTCGCGTTCAGTGACTTGAATGGGTTGCGTGGGTTAGGTACGGTGAGATAAAAAGCTCGCAAAGCCAGCGTACCAGGGACGAAAAACAGGGTTCTGGCCTGCGTCCCATGGGACTCTAGTTGACACGGGGCGGAAAACCGTCGATACCTTTGCGATTTCAGCGGCTTTGGGCTTTGGTGTCTTCTTTTCTGCTTTCTGCTTTCTGTTTTTTGTTCTTTTTTTTTTTT